>NW_006711225.1:1187688-1273933 GCF_000271645.1 Tremella mesenterica DSM 1558
CGCTCGCCCAGTGGCACGAACCACGTCGTAACATCCCCTGACAACCACCATCACCGACCCCCTCGGCTACCAACGTCGTAGTGGGGCCTCGATGTCTCACCAGACCACGGCAATGGTCGGGGAACCACGGCTAAATTAGCCGCAGTAACCCCTCCAAGCGTAAGTGATCAGGTGATCGTCGATGAACTGCGCCTAAGTTCGCCGTAGTACGTCAAACTGCTCAATGGTAGCTCTCCTTAACTTGATGGTTGTAGCTACTGAATATATCACTCGCTACTGACAACAATCAAGGATCGCTGAAGAAGTTCAGCGATCTGTAAACTATCTATACTTCTCCTCTCTTCTCATAGAACATCCCTCAACTCCTGCACAGCCTCGCGCTCAGTCCTCTTTGCTCAACTTCGCCGTACCTCGCCATATCCCCGATATCCTACTCCGCTCACTTCGACTAACTTCACCTATTCTGCTCTCCCTCGGTTCCCTTCCCCTAACTTCGCCGTAGTTCTCCGCTCGACGGGGTTGTCGTGACTAATACCCTCCAGGATCTCATAACTTCGCCGTAGTCGGTCTGAGTGGTTCGGGTGGTGGTCGGTGATGGTGAAAGGAGGGTCGGTGATGGTGGTTGTCAGGGATGTTACGACGTGGTTCGTGACACTGAGCGAGCGAATTGGACTATTGTTGAACAAACAATTGCACTCCTCCTTTCAGAGAAACTTCCTGTCACTCTATGGGCAGATATCATGGCAACTGTTGTGTATCTCAAGAATCGATCACCATCTTGCTTGATCAAAGACAAGACCCCACTCGAGATGTTCGCTCATATCAAGCCTAACTTATCCAAACTCAGAGTTGTTGGATGTGCGGCTTGAGCACTCGTTCGGAAAGGGGCTCGAGATAGTAAGCTTCAACCTCGTGTGACTTTGTGCTGTCTCCTTGGGTATGCTCTTACTCAGAAGGCGTACAGACTCTGGGATCCACTCGCTTGAACGGAGATCATCTCGCGCGATGTCATCTTTGATGAATCTATCTCACCGCAGAGAATGCTTCCCTCATCTCCTTCGCTCGCTGTGTTGAATAAGCTCTTTCTACTGGACACACAGCTTGGTGCCAGAACTAGATCGATCAAACTCACACCCACTTCTCAAACGAGTACTTCAAGCATCTCGACCCTGGTCAATGTGTTTGAAGTGGTGGGAGATGGAGAAGTGGTGGGAGATGAAGAAGTGATCGGAGATGAAGAAGTGATCGGAGATGAAGAAGGGGTGGGGGATAAAGAACTGGTGGGAGCAGGAGGACAGGGAAATGAAGGGCAAAACAAAGTAGAGCAGGACAATCAGGATCAATCGAACGAACTCGTTTGATATCCAGGATGGCAATATGAGGAAGATCCTCGCTTTGCTCGAGAGCATGCTCCCTCACCTGAGCTGGAGGAACAACAACCCAAACAAATGCAAACTCGCTCGGGTCAAACATTTGGTCTTATCTCCCAGTACCCAGAGTATGAAATTGAGTTAAACGACTTCCTTGGTTGACCAGGTGAACAAGACTTTTCCCCTTCGGACGCTCGACTCCCTCAATGGCCGATTTCCCTCTCAGCATACTCTCTTGCAGGCTTTGCAGCTCACATCTCGGTTAATGAACCTCGCTCATGGGATGAAGCAATTCGACCAAGCAATTCAATGCAGTGGAAAATAGCAGCTCAGGACGAGATGAAGTCACTGGAAAAGGCAGGTGTCTATCACCTAGTACCTTGCTCGGCCGCTCAAGGCAGGATCGTAACTTGTAAATGGGTTTTTAGGGTCAAGAGATTTGCCAATGGTGACATCGATCGGTTCAAGGCTCAACTAGTCGCTCAAGGTTTTACTCAACAACCAGGTATTGATTATGATGAGACATTTGCTCCTGTTGCCAAGTTTCAATCCATTCGAACAATCCTTGCACTCGCTGCCATGCATGATCTCAAACTTCATCAGATGGATGTAAAAACTACCTTTCTCTATGGTTCGCTTGATGAAGTAGTCTACACGGAACAGCCGGAAGGGTTTGCTCAAGATGAGAAGATGGTCTGGAAACTAGACAAATCCCTCTATGGACTCCAGCAGGCACCTCGAGCTTGGTACCGCGAACTCGACTCAACACTTTGCTCACTCGGGTTCATTTGAACAATGTCCGATCACTCGATTTATGTTTGAGGTCAGTTTGATGATCTGATTATTGTTGGAGTGTATGTGGATGACCTCACCGTTGCTGCATCTCGCTCGAGCACGCTCGAGTTCTTCAAGAATGAAATGTCAAAGCGATATGACATGAAAGATCTTGGTGAGCTGCACTTTATCCTTGGTTTACAAGTCAAGCGCGATCGATCGAAGCCCCAGCTCAATCTATGTCAAACTCAATACATTGACACCATCCTCACACAATTTGACATGCAAAATTGCAAACTGAGAGATACACCTATGAAAGAAAATACAATCCTACATGCTTGTCACAAGACCAACTAACCAGCATTGGGACAATATAACAGTGCCCTTCAGAGACAGTGGTCTAAACCACTGTGCTAAAAGGCCTATTGACCGGCGGTTAAGCGTCACCGTCGGTCACTGGTTAAATACCCAACCCATCCAACTCTAACCAAACTGTCTTGTCACTTTGTGACAATGCTTGGCTACCTGAAGAACCCACAACCAATCGAGCTCGATATTTGACATCTATTGGTTCGCTCATGTATGTCATGCTTGGAACTCAACCTGTTAAGACCTGTCCCCAGCGAAAGGTTGTCGGGATGTGGAGACAGGGTGGACAGCAGAAGTTTACAGCAAGCTTGGTCTACGACTGGCGGGAGTAGACCGTAGTGCTGGTGCAAAGGTCGACAGAAGATGTATCGAGTAGGAAGGAGGTAATAAATATAGATCAAGTATAAGAGTGTCTAGTAGTTGGAACTATATACAAAGGAAGGTGGGACTTGAAAGTGAAGACCCAAAGTCAGGCTTGATGATAGATGGAGTGCCACCCGTAGGATGATCTTGCACTGTCTATGGTCAAAGATGACTTTGGGGAGAGCGGAGAGGTAATGAGGAAAAGTGAGGTGTTTTGAGATAGTTTTCGTCGTTAAAGTAGATACCCATTCCGCCGCCTTTATATACCTTTCAGAATTACATGTTTTCACACTGATTCCCACAATCCACAATGTGGTGTGTGGAGTCACATGACTTGCACAACTCCACAATGAGGTGTGTGGAGTCACATGACTAGCACAATTCCACAATGGGGGGTGTGGGGTCACATGACTTGTTGTGATGAGGTGTTATGACCTGGTCATAACACAACCAGACCTTGCATATGTGGTTGGTTTGCTTGGTTGGTTCTCAAGCAACCCATCTATCACTCATTGGGAAGCAGTCCTCTCTGTCTCACACTATCTCAAACAAACCCGAACGGTTGGTATACGATATGCAAACAGTGGGAGCGAACTGGATGGATTCAGTGATGCAGATTTTGCCAGGAGCGATACCGAGCGACGTCAATGTACAAGTGGTTATGTGTTTCGACTCTGGGGTGGGACCATTAGTTGGCAGTCAAAGCTTCAGCCTTCTGTTGCTCTTGCAACAGGAGATGCTGAATATGTGGGACTCGCTCAAGCCGCTTGAGAAGCAATGTGGCTTTGTTTGCTCTTGTCAGAACTTGGGTTTGCTCCCAAGAAAGCAATCAAGCTGTCACAGCCGTCGAACAACTATCTTCTAACAAACCAACGGTCGACGAACCTCAGCTAACTTGACGCTTCTAAGTTGATGTCTCACCCAACCAGGAGGGCGCAGACGTTGAAAGGAGTGTAACTACAGCGTACTTCGGCGTAGTTACTCTAACTGGGGTTTTGTTCTACTGATGGTGATGTATCTCGATCTGTGTATATAGCTATCTCTATCTGTCTTTCACTACTGACAACAATCAAGGATCGCTGAAGAACTTCAGCAATCTTCTCAGCTAATATTATCTATTCCTCCTAGACATTCATCCAACCCTCTCGCGCTTTGACATACTTCAATGCACTTTGTCCAACTTCCCCGAGTCCCCGGCCATCCTCTTCCTCCTTCGACTAACGCCGCCTAACATCGCCGCACTTCTGCTCCCTTTGTCCCTACCTAGTCTAACTCCGTCTAACTTCACCGTGCTTCTGCTCCCATTGTCCCTACTTAGCCTAACGCCGTCTAACTTCGCCGTACTTGGTCTCAGATGTCCTGAGTTACGTGTAGAGTAAAAAAGGTTAAGGCGTGATGGGGGTTTCGATGGTCAAAGGAGGGTCATTGTTGGTGGAATAATCGAGGTGTCACGACGTAGTTTGTGACACAAGCTCTATGGGGATAATCAAGCATCAATTGCCATCGCTCGAAATCCAATTGGTCACTCTCGAGCAAAACAGATTGATATTTGGTTTCATTATCTTCGTGAACTAGTTGAATGATCAATCATCAACATTGAGTATGTCAAAACTGCTGCAATACTTGCTGATGGACTCACAAAACCCCTATCACCAACTTTGTTCACTCGGTTCACAGAAATGCTTGGTCTATCGCTATTTCCTGCTAGCAGTGAGAGTACCTGTGTAGTTTATGTTCAACAGCAATAGCTTGGTGGGAGTGTTGGAGGGATCGAATGAGCTATGGGTGTTGAAACTTTTCTCTTTGTTTGTTTGTTCATGTCTTTATGCATTTCTATATCGTTCAATTACAACTTGGATGACCTAGACCGTGAGACTTGAGGAGGACTAGAGTGTGGCAGTGGTAGCCCCATGGTGTGCATATGGATAGTGAAGGGGAGCAGGATGGTCTTCTCTGAACCATTTTCCCGAGTTCCATGTATCTCGTAGCTCATCTGAGTGGTCCACCGCCCTGAGATGTTTTCAAGAGGGACTGTTGTCAGCTTTCACAAAAAATTAGAAAAGGTGTGACAAAGTGTCAGTGTTCAGGTTATGTCATGCTCAAGCAGCTAAGGTAAACAATGATATGACTAGTGGAGAAGGCCATCTGACCCTCAACTCACTGATGTCTGGGGTTGCAGGCCACTGGGGAAAGGATAGAGCATTGTGCTCTCCGTTGACCAGTACAAAGTTCAGTGGCATGTTGCCAAGTGATTCTTGGAGCTGGTCTTGATTGGGAAGGTAAAGTTTGACCCGGTTGCCATCATTACTCTGCCCTTGCAGAAAGCTTTCTGAGAAGGCAGGCGTCATGACCAGTTTAGCGTTGTCTAGCCTGTGGATAAGCTTAAGGATGGCGTCCAAGCCCTTGAATTCCATGAGGTTTGAGTCTGAATGTCAAAAACTGATACACAATATGATAGAGGAGAAGTCCAATTCAAGTCCACTCACCAACAGGCAGACTTGAGTGTTCAGGTGTGTCACGAACTACGTTGTAACATCCCTGACAACCACCATCACCGATCCTCCTTTCACCATCACCGACCTTCCTTTCACCATCACCGACTTCCACTCGAACCACTGAGACCAACTACGGCGAAGTTACGAGAACCAAGAGGGTATTTGTCACGATAACCCCGTCAAGCGGAGAACTACGGCGAAGTTAGGGGAAGGGAACCGAGGGAGACCAGAACAAAGGAAGTTAGGTGAAGTTAGTCGAAGTGAGAGGAGTAGGACATCGGGGATATGGCGAGGTACGGCGAAGTTGAGCAAAGAGGACTGAGCGCAAGGCTGTGCAGGAGTTGAGGGACGTTCTATGAGAAGAGAGGGGGAGTATAGATAGTTTACAGATCGCTGAACTTCTTCAGCGATCCTTGATTGTTGTCAGTAGCGAGTGATATATTCAGTAGCTACAACCGTCGAGATAAGGAGAGCTACCATCGAGCATTTCGACGCACCACGGCGAAGTTAGCCGCGGTTCATCAACGATCATCCTATTCATTTACCACTCGACGTATCACTACGATGAAGTTAGCCGTAGTTCCCCAACGAGTACCCTGTCCTAGTGAGACATCGACGCCCCACTACGACGTAGTTAGCCGAGGTTTGTCGATCGTCGGTCAGTAGAGCAGAAGAGACAACGATTGTGACAAGGTGCAGACATTGTGAATAAAATATTCGAAGTGTTAGAAGTGTGTTAAGCCTGGTTGTCTTAAGGGAAAGACAGCAGGTGGACGAGTGATGAAGAGAGAAGAGTGAGGATGAAGTGATGTAGAAGGATGAAGAGAGAGAGAGAGTGGAACTTTGATACACTGGACGAGATTACTTACTGGCAATGAGAGAGTCTAGGATGATGACAAGAGGATGTCTGATGATGATATTGGGCCCAAGGTGTTGAACAGATTAAGGCTTGGGGCCAATGTTGAAGGACAAGTTGAAGTCGAAGTCAGTATCGAAGACTTGGTCAGTAAAGGGTGAAAACGTATGATAATTGATCTCTGAAGAAAAGAAACTATGGAAAGAAGATGTAGGGTTTAAATAGTCTACAGAGGGTCCCAGGAGGCCTGCTCCGCAGGCCACCGGATTTCTAGCGCCTTCCTATGCTTATCATTGCTCTGCTACGATACATTCGGCTCTTCCCTATGCACTGCATTGCTATGCTCTGAGATCCATCGAGTCTGGTCGGAGGTCTGCATGCATTGCGGTGCAAGTACATGTGTTGCACCGCAGTGCTTTGCTATGCGTTGAGAGACGGTCGTAGGTTGTCAGTGCTTGTCTAAGGATATCACTGGTGAGCAAAGGTTATCGAATGATATCGGTGGTTGTCGGTTGGTGACGAAGTTACTCGTGGTTTGTAGGAGCTATGAGGCGTAATTGGGTTGAAGGGCTTCAGGTGGATTGTTCAGAGATCATGGGACTTGGTGTTACAAGCTGGCTTACCAGGTCGTAACAAAGTGGGAGATGTTGATGTTGCCCATACACTCTTCAAAGCAGCTATTTATCTCAATGTGATACCTCCAACCTTTCCTCTCAGAATGATGCAGAACAAAAGAGGTTGTCTTCAAGAGGTCAAAAATATTCTGAGCCCGGAAAGACTTCATTCATCCTCCGCACGGTTCAGGCCCCACTTGTCTTCTCCATCCCCCTTCCCCTTTCCCCCTTTCCCATCTCAATCAACCACCTCCTCCCATCCTCTGTCTTCTTTGGTCTACCGGGATCATCCTTGTTGGCGTGATGTGCCATGCCGTCAGGGCGGTCTCTTTTGCAAGGGTTTCAGCGACAAAAGGAGGGTTACACGTGAAAGAGACAAAGAGAGAGGGGTGACTCGATCGTAGAGTCAGGCACGAGATAAGACATGTTCGAATGTACTGTAAGACGAGTACGATTACAATGTAGTACAGAGTTGCGTTGAAGACTACAATCACAATCAATGTGGCGCTTTGCCCGAAATCGGCAGGTTCTTCTTCTTCAAGCGCACACACCAACCGGTCAGATTTTCATGGGCATGCTGTAGAGTCATCCATGTGATTCTTTGCATCAAAACTTTGGCATTCCTCATCTGATCTGTTCACCTTTTTCTGTGCCTATGAAGGGATCCGGAAGCTGTGTCTCTTCACTGAATTCTGCCTGGGCAGAACTTCCCAAGGACCCAGACATTCACTCTGCTCCTGAGTTGGTCACACAAAAGCTCACTGCAAGTGTTTCAATGGGACATGCGTCAAATACTTCTCTCATCCTCTGGAGTGAGTGCAGCCTCGCAGTATCTGGTAAGGTTGCAGACAAATTTCGCAACCGCTTTTGACCTCATGATGTTAAGTGCTTCCCACAGTTCTACCATCTCCTGGTGATCCGCCTCCTTCAATTTTTCCCCGCCCGTCAAGTTTTCTCCGTCCGTCAAGTTCTGCGCCTCCGCCATGCTATCGGGCCCCGCCATATCTCTTGTGTTCGCCGTATCTATATATGAATTCATAATGGCTATGAGCTCATTGAACCGGCCCAAGGCTATGCTAAAGCCTGCTGAGTGCGACGCGATGATATGGACAAAGGTCTGTATAGGCCCTGCCATCTCCGAGCTCAACTTAGATATTTCCATTGAGTCCCTCAAGCTTAAGATTGATTGTGGTTGGGTCGGGGTTGAAAGCCTTTGTTTTTGGGTCGTGATGAAACTCAATATTGCGCCTGATGCTGAGTCAAACTCTCCCATCAAGCTTTCACTACCTTGGTAAGACTTCAAGAAGTCATGCACAAGCCTTTGAGCAGAGCCCAGGGTGACTTGCAACTGGTGGGTGCGATTTTGAAACTCAGTGACAGAGTCTTCCAAAGTTAGCTGTCTCCCTTCTGCTTGCTCCTTCCCCCCTTGTACCTGAGTAGCCATCTGGGTGCTAGCAGACAGAATGAGAGCTTCTGCATGAGCACGACAACGCTCTTTGAATCCCTCTACGATGCTGCTAGTTGCAATCTTGCCCTTGTCGGAGCTTGAGTCTCTCCATACAATGTGTGCTTCACTCATTGAACTCAAATTTGGATATTGGTGTATGTGTGTGTATATATGAACGACCTCGGTGAGAGGATCACGAGCGAATCAGAGATTGAAAGTTGTGGTGATGAAATGGACTGGTCTCCTCTTGTTGGAACAGAGTTTTTTGTACTTGACAAGGAGGTGGAGGGCTATGCATGACCTTCCAGGAGAAGAAGGGAGACAAGAGAACTGACAGTGATGTCTTCACCTCAGTGATGACTTATCTTTTGTGGTTGTACAGCCATTAATTGAAAGGGTGTCAATAGGAGGAAGAGGTGCAGACCGGACGGATCATCGTCATGATATTTCCTTCCCACTCCCTATCCCTTCCGTTGTTTTCTGATCGGTGTAGTTGTCATATGCATCACTTTCCTTCAATTCGCATCGCTTCCAAGCGGTGTACTCATTCTCACGCGCTCCACCCGTCACTTCGGACATTCACTCCTCATCTTCTCCGTCATGTCTATTCCTGAGAACTCGTCATGTCAACCACTTCTATCAAGTCGATCAGCTTGCGAGGGGTGCACTCGTTCTCGCCCCCTCTCCTCATTACTTTAGCCCTCCACCCCCTATCCCTTCCAATGTTTTCCAATCTGTAGAATTGTCAGTCACTTTCTTGAGATGAACAGTCTATTTGTACCTGACCAAGGGCAGAGATAACAACCTTTACGTGTGGATCAACGTCAAGGGTTTTCTGGTCAATTGACTATCAGGAATTTCCATACTGGTCACTGCAGGACCTCTTAGTGGTGGTCATGAATGTTAGCCGATAGAATCGGGCCAGGACAGCCGAACCGCCGTTAGAATTACCCCTTCCGTCGAATATTTCTCCGTTCAACTTATCAGATGAACTTTATTCGATCGTCTCTGGTTTTATGCGTGTGAGTGGAATGTGATAAGTATAGAGACATGTAGAATTGATGCATGCCCTTTTCCCCCTCTGTATTACCATCTAATTATCAGCAAACAATGAAGAAGTGGTTGAATACCAATCTTGCTGGCTATTAGGAGTTCATTGAGACTAATGGTATCTGGACTTTTGGAGAGCAGTCAATAACTTCATAATCTAGCAACCATCAGGTCATGGGACATGACTACAGTATTGTGAAGATCATTGATTCCCAAGCACAGGAGGTAGCACTTTCATCATTTCCTATGAACCTTTCTCAGACCCAGCACATCCTCTGCAGCCCAAACTTCTTCTCTACCTGGTTTATGTTTCCTATTTCCATGCTCATGACTTTCTACTCTACGCACAGGTAAGGGTCCACTGTCCGCCTTAGCCAAAAGCTCCTGTGCTTCCAAATCTGATTCAATTGTCCCGCTTGATGCAGAACTTGACTGTCTATCCCTTCCTCTAGGTTTGTCCGAGTAAGAAGCGGAATCTTGTGAGTACACCGAAGCAGTGGAATCCGATTTCCGTCTATTTTTGATCGGTCGTCGCTCTGTAGATACACGAATGGGTGATAAAGGGGCCCAATCCTGATGAGCTGGGTGAGGTCTAGGTGAGGAATGAAGAAATTGATCTGTCAGACTGGGTAGAGGGTACTGATGGTGATGCTCTGCTGCATTTTCATTTGGGAGGATAACTTTCACTGGCGCTGGAGATTTGTTTGATGATGAGTGGTGTGAAGAAGAACGAAGTGATGCTTCAGTCGATGAGAGGAATTTGATAGGAGATGGAGCTTTGACTTCAACATGAGAGATCCTTTGTAGGCCAAGATTTGAAACCGGCCGTAGGATATTGGGATTCTTTGACACATGACCTTTTGACTTCTTTTCCGTATTTGAAGATTTGTCTTGGTCTGGACCCATCAGGACTGTGTGTATTTTGTCGCCCAGCTTGTGTGCCACTTCTGACAATCTTCTTCCCCTTTTCTCCCCCCTTGTCTCTTCTTCAGCAACGGCCGGATGTGATCTCTTTGTCTGCTGCCCACCACAGTATTCCGGCCTTTTCATTTGCTCTTCTAGATACGATTGATCAGGATGAGCTGAACGTGGTGGTCTTCCCGACGTATCTGATCCTCCTCTCCTTTCAGACCGGTCAGGACGAGAGGGCGCATTTGTCTGAAGAGGTGGGTCTTCTTTCTTGGTAGGTATCTCTGGTCGTTTAGATGATGCATCTCCCACATTATGGGGTGCAATGAATCCCAGTAACTAGTTCTATTAGTCTTTGACTCAAGTTGACGGAAAGACCCATGATGAAGAACTCACCTGATCCAAAATTGACATCACACCAGTGGATTTCTTCACCATTTCCTCTCCTTCTCCATGTCCGTGCGATTCCTTCTCTTTTTGCTTCCTCAAACTGTCCAACTCTTGTTTGACAACCATGACAGTCCTCACCACACTTCTTGTCAGCCCAGTTTGGGGGGAGATTGAAACTAACCTGCCAATGGACAACCCATTTTTATGCCAATCGGCTAACAAGCCTTTCAGCGAATCCATCATTGTCGGAGTCGTTATATCTCCTAAGCTCAATAGATATCCGAGTAAAGCTTGTAGACTCCCAATTTGGAAGGCTGATATTCAGCACCAATATAAATTGCGAGGACTTACAACTACTTGTCTCCTGTGTCATCGTCCGGAGATCCTCGTGACGTCCTTCAATTATTGCCGTGCGCACTGTGTTCTCCCGTTGAGCTTGAACGTGTCTCAAAAAGTTTTGTACAACACCAAGATGTTTCATGAATTCCTCTGTTAATTAGAGCAAGATCCTTGAGCACCATAAGAGGGACGACTCACCAAGAGAAGTGGAGTGTTGATCACCGAGAACAGAAGACATTGCGCTCACGAGATCTTTCTGAGTGAGCATGTTAGCCAGTAAACGGGGTAGGATATCTAAGAGAATAGGAGAATCCTGAGAACCTCGTCGGGATCGACTAGAGGCCATGAGATCAGCTAGAAGACTATTGGCAAGATCTTTTATATCAGCTGAAAATCAAGGGATGATTGAAATGGACTCACCAATACAAGTGACAAGCGAGATCAAACATTTAGACCATGTGACTTCCTTTTCCCCATCTTGAGATTCCCCTGGCACACCGTGCAACGATTCTTCAGGTGCAGGTTTTGGTGCTGCATGGAAGCCACCTGGCATATACAGTTCAGCACTCTTTGGTCGATGATTTGTATTCTCCCGTCCAGTCTCTCCTGACTTTCCTACTAGATTTGTGGGTTGTATTCTATCTGTTGGGTCTCCCTGCTCACCTAGACTTGACGCTTTCTCACCGTGCACAAGGTAATCGCCTTTCTGTCTTGCTTGCTGAGCTTTCCGTGCAGCTTGATGCACATCCACAGGATCCAAACTACCTCTACTCAACTCCTTCTCTGTCCTCTGTCTGGGTACTCCATGAGCCGGTGGAGGTGAGGTCGACCCCCTTTTCTCCTTGGACTGACGATGAGAGGTAGATCGAATGGCTGCTTCATGAGCTTTCCTACGCTCATCTAATCGTCGTCGTTGCTCGTCTGTGAGACTGTCAGGATCTATACGCGTTCTCTGTTGACCTTGACCACGAGAACCGTCCTGCTTGGCTTGTAATTCCCTAGATTTCTGGGGAACGTCCCTGAAACTATCTGATTGCTGATCACTCACTTCTTTGAAAGTGTGTTCTGGGGTGACTCCTGCCTTCGAAGCAATATCTGATGGGGATTCTCCAACCGCTCGCATATGATCTTTCATTTGTTCTCTTTGTAGTGTTTCTTTCTCCCTTATCTGGCTGTTGTTTGGCACATTCTCCTCTATGTTCTTTGGAGATTTTGGGCTCTCCAGGTTGGCAATTTCCCCTGAAGCTGCTAGATCATTCTGCTCCGGAAAAGGTTTCTTGGGCGCTTGGGATGAGTACTCCTCCTTCCTCAAACTCCGAGAAGACAGCGGCACAGTGGTATCAGCCTCACGGGCTTTCATGGCCTTAGCGGCAAGGTAAGCTTTCATCTTCTCCTCCTTCAATTTCTCTTTCCCTCTGTCTTCTTCAGAAAGTTTAGCCATGTTGTCTTTTTCGATAGTTTTTGCTCCTTGGGTTCTAGATGACTGTTTATCCTTCAGTGCTTTTAGAGCAAGGTATTCTTCCATCTTCTTTCTTTTCATTTGTTGCATCTTCGTCTTGTCTTTCCCCTCAGAATCTCCCCCTTGGGCTCGCGGAGATACTTTAGTCTTGCCATCATCATCTCGACCATCGAGATCCCTCTCCTTGACCTTGTGAGTATCGATCTTTGGATCTCCGTCAGATGCATCAACTGTTGACGGGGATCCAAGAGTAGTTGCCCCTTTTGACTTGGCAGCAAGATAAGCCGCCATCTTCGCTTTCTTCCTTTCCTCCATTTCAGCTTCTTGCGGCCCTTGAGAATCGAGATTCTTGGCTTGTGAGTGAATCTCCTCCGATCCAGGTGAAATTTTCCCGGACTTTGATCCTTTGGCAGCAAGGTAGGCATCCATCTTCTCCTTCTTTCGTTTCTCCTGATCATTTTGATCTCTAGTCAAGTCCCCCACATTTCCATATTGACGATCTTCAGATGCTTCAGTTGGGATCGCTTGGCTGTTTGCATTCTTCGCAGCAAGGTACGCTTCCATTTTTTCCCTCTTCCGTCTCTCCAACTCCTGGATGTCCGCTTCCTTCATTCCTTCTCTAGGAAAAGTCGACGCTCCATCCCTGGTAACTCGATCTGCCTCGGCCTTCTGTTTCGCCTCAAGATAAGCTTTCATCTTCTCCTTCTTTCGTCTCTCCAAGTCTTCAGGCGCATCACTCCTTGACTCTGAGGTTTCACGTGCTTGTATCACTTCCGCTCCCTCGGGCGTCTCTGACTCTCCACCACTGTCTTTTGTCTTGAGAGACTCCATCACTTCCTTCGGATCTCTCTCATTTCTCTCCGGATCGTCTCCCTGTTTTACAAGTTCTGCCTGATTAGGTTCAGTGGCAGGCGACCCCCCACCCCCACCTGATTTGCTGGCCTCGGCCTTGGCAGCTATATAAGCCTCCTCCTTCTTCTTCTTTTCACTCTCCAGATAATCCTCTCGTCTCCAATCTTTGCCAGGAGGGATAGATGCAGAATCTTCCCGCTCGACCTCTTTCATGTCGTTCTTTTTCGCAAGGAGGTAAGCCTCCATCTTATCCCGTTTACGTCTTTCATTCTCATCCCCTTCTTCCCTTCCAGGCCTTTCTTTTTCCTTTCCCTTAACTGGTTTTGTCTGTTCGGGTCGGACGCCTGGGAGCGATCCAGGACGCTCCTCAATCTTGTCGTTGGAAACTCCTGGAGAGATCTCATCAGGTGAATCATCTCTCCTGACTTCTCCCGGTTTCTTCCTTGACTCCTGGCCATCCTTTTCCCTGCGGGTTTGTTTCCCTTGGCTGATCGTAACATCTTGATCACGCGTTTCCTGTCGCGTTTGTTTTTCCTGACCTACTGATTCCTCTGTCTCCTTGTTCTTCGAATCAGGCCCTAACTCTCTCCGAATTCCCTGTTCATACCCCTCTTTACCCAAAGCCTTTGTATCAGTCTTCAAGCTCTCTCTGTCTCTTGTCTGTCCGGCTGAATCTGCACCTGTTCCCAATTTCCCGCCCTCCTTTGCTCTTTTGGCTGCCAAGTACCGTTCATATTGTTTTCGCTGCTCGGGTGTCATTCCCTTCAGTCTTGGGTCCTGTTCTGACATCCGAGCTTTCTCTGAGAGCTTGTCTGATTGTGGGACATGATTTCCAAGTTTGGTCCCAGAGTTTCCTGTGTCTTCCCCTCCTTGCTTTGACTTGATCTTGTTGTCAGTACGACCTGGAGTGATGTGACCATGACTATCAGGTTCAGAGACCCCATCTCCAGTTTCTTTCTGAGCCAAGATACGTTTTGCCTCTTCTTTCTTCCTTAGATAAGCTTCTTTCTCCTCTTTGGTCATCTGCCTCTCCTTGCTTCTATTCTTGACTTCGGATTGCGAGCTTTCATCAGGTTTGTCGGTTCCTTCGAGCATCATGTCTCTTGCCCGTTCGTTCTTCGTCAGATAAGCTTGCTTCTCCATCTCCGTAATCTCGGCTTGTTTTCCTCTGTCCAATTCACCGACAGCAGGCTTGTCAGGGGCCATACGAGGTTGTTGAGCCGTCATACGTTGTGCTTCTGCTTTCTTCCTCATATATGCCTCCTTTTGCTCCTTCGTCATCTCCATCTGCCTGTCCATGGCATCATTAGATCTCATAGAACCTGCTTGCCTAGCGATCATATCTTTTGCCTCCACTTTCCTTCTCATATATGCCTCTTTCTGCTCCTCTGTCATCTCTCTCTCTCTTCCCTTCGACTTGGCATTGTTTGTGGCTTCATCAGACACCGTACGTTGGGGAGCCATCATAAGTTTTGTTTCCTCCTTCTTCTTCAGATAAGTCTCTCTCTCCTCCTTTGTCATCTGTTTTTCTTCGCCCTTATCCTTCACTTCGCTTGTGGGTTCATCAGATCCCGTGGGGCCTGCTTGGTCAGCCATCTTACGTTTAGCTTCCTCCTTCTTTCTCAGATACGCCGCTTTCTCTTGTTCTGTTGGCTCGGTAAGCTGCTTTCCTTGTTCAGGTCTCTCTTTTGCTTTCCTTGGTGCCGTTACGTCGTTGTCCGACCCCTCCTTCCCAGTTGCCACCTCCTTCACTCTGTGTTTGAGGTTCATATCAGCTACTCTACTTCTTTCTCTCTCATCAAGTGAGCTAGGCTGGGGAGCAGGGGACTTGGACGACTGAGTCTCCGACAGTTTGGATTGTTTACGTTTCAGACAGGCAAGCTGTTCTTCCGACGTCTGATGTGGCGGGGATCTGGGCATGGCTTTGTCGCGCTCCCTCTCGACAAGATCTTTGTTGCTCCCTCGTTGTTCCTTTTCATGTTCCTGTTTGATTGGAGGACTTTCTGACGTTATTGGACGTTCCTCGGAAGGTCTAGTAGGCGGACTTTGCTCGACGCGCTTCTGACCTTGCCTGTCATCAGTATATAGCGCGGGTATTCTCTGTGTAGAGGCTTCGATTTCTTTGGTTCCCTGGGGAGGCAGTGACTTCGGTTCTGACCTCTTTCTGGACATTATCCTGTCATTTACCGGGACACCGATGTCGGAATCGATGCCTTTCTTCCACTCCTTGTCTGACCCTCTTCCGTCTTTCCCAATCTCTCGGGATGCCTTCGGCGCGTCACGGGCCGTCTCAGATTGTGATTGCTCTGAAACAAATTCTTCCTTTCGTCCATCTCGATGACGTTCTCTCCTCTCCCTCGATTGTTTGCTTGGCTGTGTAGGCTTGGGATTGTTTACGTTCCTCTGCCTACGTCTGCGTCTGGAAGGCGAGTCCTCCTCAGTAGGAGATGATTCCGAGGTGGAAGACGGTAACTCCCAGGGATTGGCCAACGGTGACCACATTGGAGATCCTCCCTTGCTTGACCGTCTACCACCATTCACAGGGTACGGAATGGGAAGTGGATGGTAGTATGCTGGAGGATAGTATGGCTGCCAAGGCTGGAGAGCTGGCGGATGTGGGTATATTGGTGGTGGTTGGGTTTGGTACCCATTACTGTTTCTGTTGGTAGAAGAAGATGAATCATGACGAGGGTTATATTGTGGATATTGCCATGGTGGGAGTTGCGGATAAACACCATATGGAGGTTGATTCGGATGAAAAGGTGAACCATGGACCATTTGAGATAGATCCTGCTGATTGGGGTATGGGTTTGGGGAGGGTATATGGTGGTCGATAGGGTGATTTGACTGAGAAGTATTTTGCCAAGGAGGTGCCGTGTGTGGGTGTGTCGAATAACCCGGATCTTGTCTCTGAGAGAGATGGGAAGGTGTGGTCGATGGAGTTGGATGCGCTTCTGGCCAAGTCAGACTTGTGGGATGAGGGTGGGTGTTGGTGTACGGATCGATCTGTGGACGATATTGATGCGGATGTGAACTGGGTCTCTGAGATGGTGCAGGATGAGAAGAGTCAAAATATTCTTCGTTCAGATCATGTTGCTTACCGTCGGTCGGTGGTAGATTGGGAGTGTGAGGACCTGTGTCGGGGTTCACAACATGTAAAGGTTCTGGTTTCTTCTTCTCCTTTCTGTCCTTCTTGTCAGATTTCACCGGCTTCTCCACTTCCTTCAGAGGCGTTTCGTCAACCTTGGGAGGTCCGGGTGTGGGTGGTCGGAGTGAAGGTCTAGGTTGAGATTCATTCGGATCGGAAGGCTCAGTTTCTGTATTGAGATAAGGGAGATTAGAAGGTTCAGTAAGATTAGTAGTTACTTCTTCTCTTCGTGAAGCGTTATCAGCTATCAGTCTTCTCAAGAGTACCAAAACCTCTTCTCCAACATCATTCCTCACTTCTTCCCCTTCATTCTGCTCTGGTCTCACTTGACCTTGTACGTCTGTGGGAGATGGATCAGTAGATGAGGGAGAAGCTTCAGGCGATACAAATAATCCCAAAGCTCTCTGTCTTAATCTCGTTTGAGGACTCAATTCCTCGTCAGGTCCCCATCGTACGCTCTTCTTACCCAAAGGGGGCGTAGGGCTTCTAGGTGTATTCTGCCTGCGGTACTCATGTTTGGATTTTGCACTAGTCTGAGAGTTACGCCTTGAGAGTTTCCGAGGAAAGAGAGAACCAGAGGTGGGTAAGAGAGAACGGAAAGAGAAATGAGGTTTAGTTTGGAGTTTTGGAGAAGGGGGAGGAGTGATCGTCTCTGGGTCGGAAGAATCGGAATCATACCCCTTAGGAGCGTACATGTTCCCAGAGGATTAACAGGTATCTAGTGAGGAAAATGAAGATGTTAAGCTGGAGTTAGGGAAGAGAGCAGCGGAGATAGATACAGTAAGGAATGGTAGTGCTGGAGTTGAGTATATACGAGGCGGCATGGCGGGAGGAATGACGTTTGGAGCTGAGGTTTTGGGGGCGCAAGATGAAAGGAGTGAAAACGACAAATAGGCCCGCGGCTGAAACATAGGCCCGCGAAGTCATTCAAGTCGGCGTCCACGCCATCGGTTTTGACAGAAACGTCTCCAATAATGTAAAAAGGCAACTGCATGACAAAGGTGATGCATAAGACTATGTACTGGAATCCCTGAGGCTCTACTTCAGTCATGATCCATGGTCCAGATCAAATGTTCATGAGGAGGGTGCTGTGCTTCATCCATGCTTGTACTCGTACCAAGGTATCAAAAATTCAACAGAGAATCGTTGGGGATGAGAGTTGCATCTAAAGCTATGAAGAGGTGTCTACAAGAGTTTGGGGGTTTGTACGTGACCTGTAATTTGTCACGAACTATGTTGTGACACCTCAATTATTCCACCAACAATGACCCTCCTTTGACCATCAAACCCCTATCACGTCTTAACCTCTTTACTCTACATGTAACTCAGGACATCTGAGACCAATTACGGCGAAGTACAACGGGAGAATAAAGTATACAGGGGCCTGGAGCATAAGGACAGCAAAGTACGGCTGTCACGCGGCACCGCGTGACATCATCTTTTCCCATCAACAAGGTTCCTTTGAACATCAGTTTGCCATCAACGATCCAGTTCTCATGAACTTCATCACCCACGAGGGTATTAGGAGGCTAACTTCGTTGAGGGCGAAGTTAGTTATGTGGGAAGTTAGGGAGATGTGAAGTCAGGGAGATAAAAAGTTAGGAAGATACAAAGTTAGGGAGATATGAAGTTAGGGAGGCACGAACTTCGTTGGGGACAAAGTTTGTGAGGTACGAAGCTCGGGACTTTGGGTTGAATGAAGTTCTGCGTTGAAGAAGTTAGGGAAGGACGAAGTACTTAAGAACCGAAGTTCCCAGAGATCTTTGACGATCTCTGGTTGTTGTCTTAGTGATAGAAGTTAGTAAAGTACGAAGTTATTACACCCAGAAGTTATTGTCACCTATTTCATATTTCAAACAACGAGTGTCACGAGGACCAACTAACCAGCATTGGCTCAATATAACAGTGCCCAACGGAACAGTGATGTTAACCACTGCGACAAAAAGGCCTATTAATCGGCGGTTAACCCTACCGCCGATCGCTGGTTAAATACCCTTCCCCGACTTTTGCTCGACTTGTCACACGCTTTGTGACAACGAGGTAGTTAAAGGTTGAAGCCCACGAAGTTATTGGCCGTTGGTCCTAGGAAGTTAACGAAGAAACAACCCTGTGACAACGGCAAACTTAGACGGAGTTAGGCTAAGCAGGGACAAGGGAGCAGAAGTACCGCAAAGTTAGACGGAGTTAGGCTAAGTAGGGACAATGGAAGCAGAAGTGCGGCGATGTTAGGCGGAGTTAGGCTAAGTAGGGAAAATGGAAGCAGAAGTGCGGTGATGTTAGGCGGAGTTAGTTGAAGGTGGAGGAGTATGGCTGGGGACACGGGAAAGTTGGATGAAGTGTGTTGAAGTACGTCTAAGCGCAAGAGGGTTGGGTGAACATCTAGGAGGAGTAAATGATATTAGCTGAGAAGATTGCTGAAGTTCTTCAGCGATCCTTGATTGTTGTCGGTAGTGAAAGATTGATAGAGATAGCTATATACAAATCGAGATACATCACCATCAGAGAAGACCCCAGATAGAGTAATTACGTCAAAGTATGCCGTAGTTACACTCCTTTCAACGCCTGCACCCTTTTGTTTGGGTGAGACATCAAAGCTGTAGTGTCAAGTTAGCCGAGGTTTGTCAACCGTCGGTCTATTGAAGAGAAGTTATTCAACGGCCGTGACACTGCAACTTAGTCGTTGTGTTTCCAGTACCGTTACACTAATGTGCAACAAGATTGTAGCCCATGTTGCTAGCTGCATATATGCCAGCAAACTCAACTATCACGTACTACTTGATCACCTCATATCCATCTCTCCTTCTCTCCATTCTACAAACCAATCTTTGTCAATGTTTGTCTGCTGTTTCCTTTATGTACTTACCACCTCTTGAAGCTTTGTTATGAGCATACCTGATAGCCACAAGAGCAATGCCAATCTCTTACTGAGAGCTTCTTTGGGAGCTGTCAGCTGTGAGCTGGATTGAAAGGACTTGGCCATAGGGGGGCTGGTTCACAAATTCATTGTGGAGGCTACCTCTTCCAGGACCTCAAAAAGATCAACTTGGTTCATATCCTGCACCATTCCTTTCCCAGGGATGTCACGCAGAATAACAGACAAACTTTGAACTTCTGTTACTGATCGCTCTTGGTTCTCAACAAAGCTTTTCATTTTGCTTGTCAATGGCTTGAACACGACGTTACTCACAAACCAAGACTGGTTTGCTGGCGGGAGATCTCTGATAAGAGCAAGATTTTCATCATCATTCAAAAACTCTTGAACTACGCTCACACTTTTCTCCAAAAGTGCATCCAGCAGGCGCATACTTATTATCTCAGGTGTAGTCCAACTCATACTACCTGTGGATAAGCTGTGGTTTGCATGACAACACTTATTGATCAGTTCTTGATAGTCGCTCAGTAATGCAGTGGGATCATCTGGTACATCATCATGAGGATGTTCTTGTTCTGACCATCAGCTAAGTATGTGTTTACCCACCATGGTGCCCGTAGCTCACCTTGATCACGTTCATTCCGCGATGACTCCTCCTTTACTACCGGTTCCGGTTCCGGCGACCAGGGCATGGGGAGGGTACTCGTGTCAAAGCCAACTATGTCTGGACGAAGGCTGATTCTACCATGGTTTCTTACATCGTCCATGTTTTCAATGATGAGATTTGTCAATAAATAAAATTATATATGATATGAAGGAAAGAGGTTGTTACCACCCTGTCCATCCCACAAGATGAGTATATAACGTTCTTTGAGGGGCGGTGCACGTCTCGTAACTCCGTCGTGTCAAAAAGGAGACGAGTACAATGGATATACATCTTCAGACCTAGTGGAGGATGGTACTTTCTAGATTCTCAAACATGAATGGAGAAGATTCTACAAAGGAGGTGAGTCCATCATTGCCCCTAACCCCACATTTACTACACGTTTCCTTCTCATTCTACCGACATCCCTCAATGTCAACGTTAGAATGTGACTTGACTGCATGGATCATTTACTAACCAGGTCCAGATCTGAGGTTTCTCACCTTCCAACGAGCTTGTTCATATATATCTATTTCCCCCAATGGTGTTTCAAGAGGAAGGTTATTGCGCTTAATCGTGAGGTATGCCTTCATATCCATGACTGCCAACAAGGAAATTGGTTCATGACATCACATGAGATTCATAGAACCCTATAAGCATTGACTAAATCTACAATCTTCATCATCACGATCCACACTGTTTTCGAAACTCTCTTTGATATTGAACAAGAATATGTATTTTGTATGAATTGCACAAGTGTGGTTTGGGGAATATGTACGGCATGGCAGATGAGCGGGGTTTGGATAATTACAACTTTTCCTTCTTTGTCCGAATCTTCGATATTCCTCTTCTTTGAGCCCGTCCCTTTCCTCCACCTCCACGCTTTCAACTGTTCTCGTCCTGAGATGGTATCTATGTTGCAATATTCCTCCTCCCAAAGCACTAGACTTCCTACCGATCACATGGGAATAAATAGCTTTATCTTGCGTATTCCTCGTCGTCGAACGTCGAACGTCGAACGTCGAACGTCTCGTTGATAAATGTCGAAGTGAGTTGTGAAATGAGATCGATTCATCCATCCAACATCTCCACATCCCCATCACCTCTAATAGGAGGTGCGACAAATCCAGAACCTGTCAATACTTCCACCAACCACATGGGTTCTTCAGGTGCCAATGCCGTACCACCACTTCGAGCACGTTGTATGACCGGATGACTGACTAGATGATGACTGGTTGGTCGAAGGGAAGGATGAGAACGCATACATTGAGTGATGAGGTCTGTCAAGGCGGGAGAGAGGGGAGATAAGTCCACCACTGAGAAATCATCGGAACGAATGGCTTGCCATGAGAGACCACCGTCAGGGACGCAAATGTTGGTAGATACTTCCAAAACGATCAAACCGAATCTGCTTCGATCAGCTGCTGCTTCGTCTTCACAACTATTAGAGATTCGACGAGGTCCTAAAGATGCATTGGACGTGTGGCCAGAAGAGGGACGATCGAGTCACTTGAAGATGATGAAAGGACATGATTGTAGCGATAGACTCACGAAAATATATCCGCAGCCATCTCAAATACTCCTCTCAACATCTCAGGAGCCATATAAACTCTATCTCCTTCCCTTTCTAGCTTCTCCGGTGAACCTAACCCGATCCCAGCTACGCTACCACCCAGACCTGATCCCTCCAAAACCTCTTGTGGTGTCACACGCGGCCAGCGCGCGGCGAGTCCAAAGTCGGCAATCTTGAGTGAACCAGCAGGGGAGATGAGAATGTTGGCAGGTTTCAGATCGAAATGAATCACATTGTGAGAGTGAATGTGATGGATGCCCTGCGAATGTCAGCACAACTCACATTATCTATTCAGCAGGGCACTCACATCACTCAGTTCCCTGACGATTTTCCAGACTCTCGCTTCGTCCATACGTTCCACAACTTGGCCGTATTCTTCCAGGAAGAACAACAGACTTCCTAGACACAATTCTGTCTGAATAAATAACTGTCGATTTTGCTCCCACGCATCTTCGAACCTGATGACATGATTACTAGGTTCTTTACTAAGGTGACGAAGTATGTCAACTTCTTCAAGATGTCTCAACCTGTGTCATCAGTAACACCTCTTCGTATTTTTGACCAAAGACTCACCTATCTCTGACACCGTCAAATACTCCACGAGCAATTTTCACCGCAAACAAACCATCTCCATGTCTTTCTTGAACCTTCACAACTGTACTGAATGCACCCTTCCCCAAAGTCTCCAGCGTGATGAATTTGCGTTCGAACACGTCGTCGTCGGCGAACTGTGCTGAAGTGGCAGGGTGACTCTGACGATGATGGAGCGCGCGATGGATCTTGGGGGCAGCAAAAGCCGGCAGAGAGAGTCGAGGCATGATAGTTCCATTAGGACCGGTGGGGTTACCCGTCGGCCTGTAGCTTCCGGTTTTTGTGCTTGCCCTAGGACGTGGGGATGGTGTGGGAGAGATGAGATTTGTTCGTGGGGCTGAGAAGTCAGCAGTGTCCTTGATATCATACAACTTAAATTTCCTGGTAACGGAGATGATGCAAATGACTTACGAGCTAAAGGCTTTTGATCTCCAGTGCCAGACTTTTTCGTCGGAGTAACTTCATCATCACTCTCAGCGCCCATCGCTTCGTCCATTCTCTCAAGTGTCCCAACCCGTGACAGAATCACTGTCCCAGTCGGTTGACTCATACCTCCTATTCTGATAGCACTGACAGGTGCGAGTCTGGCAGTCGGACTGGCTGGATCACTCCCATCTCGTTCGGGACTACTATCCATCTCCATTGCCGCGGTCCGTAGGGCCAACCCAGTGCCCTTCAAATGTCCAAAAGGTTTCTTAGTAGTACTAGGAGGTACTAGTCTGGTGACAGGGGGCATATTGTGCCGTGTTGAATCGCCTAACGGTACTTGCCCGTTCAAACCTTCGCTTATACTCTCAGACTCTGACGGCAAGGTGGGGTGAGAGCGAGAATGCGTAACTCTTGGAGCGTAGGCAGATTTCTTCACTGGCGTTCCTGGCATAGACGGTTTCGGATCCCCGTGACTGATTGGCAAAGCTATCTGCGCGCCAACATCACCGAGGAATCCAAAGGCCCCAGGCCAGCCAGATTGCATGCTAGATGCCACTGACGGTGTCTCGACTTCTTGCGGTTGAGGACGTTCATCTCCCATAGAGGAGGTTCGTTTCAACATTGACGGTCTGCGAGGAGGTCGGGTATTGATTCGAAGCATGGAGGGTGGACCCATTGTCTTCCCTCCGATATCCATTGCAGGAGAGTTATTGGTATTGGTAGCGAAGGGATTGCGGATTGCGGAGGGATTGGGTGGATATTTCGCAGAGACGGTGGAGGATTGTGATTGATCTTCCATGGCGACGCCGGAATCTCGAGGCTTGAACTTTCTACTTACTGTCGCAGTTGAACTTTGAAAAGCTTCCTGAAGGGGTTTGACGTTTTCGAATATCGGCGGTTCCATAGGCGAGAAAGAGCTCAGAGGTGGAGTGCTGACTGTGGTGGTCGCGGACATTGATGTGATACTCGAGTTACTGGTGGAGAGTTCAGGTAAATGACCCAGGCCTGGGGAGAGGGATAGAGCTAGGCCGTTCTTCTGTCCGAATGACCTTGAGATAGATCCTATCCCAGCAGCACCATTTACACCGAACGATGAGTGTTCTCCAGAGTTCATCCGCTTGTGTGCACGACCGGGTGCCACGGTAAGAGACATTGACCCAGGACGAGACTTTTTGGGCAGACTGGCAGAGAAAGGAATGGTAGAGGAAGAACCGAATGGTTCATCCTTATTTGACATGGACTGTATCTCGCCGAGCGACGCAGCTTTCTTCTGTGTCAATGTCGGAAGGGCTTTTTGAGCCTCTACTGATGAACGTGGCCGAAGAGCGTGGGAAGCAGAGAGTCGAGGTATGCGAGAACCGGCGCCGGATGTGTTGGAGACTTCTTGATTTTGCTGATCATAGCTAAGGGTAGAAAGCTGTCCGGACTGCGGAAGATCTAGATTTGAGGAGGCTGGTTTTCCGAGGAAGACTGAAGTATTACTCTCCTGTGAGATAGAGGTACGAAGAGGGAATAATGGCATTGTATGTGAGTGCGGTCCATGGGGTAAAAGAGGTGTTTCTGGCATGGGTGGATCATCATCCTCCATTTCTTCATCCATACTCAGATTGACAGTCGAGAATTTGAGTGGACTCGCAGGTGGTTTTCGCTCTCCCATGATACTACCTGATACTTGACGCAAGGATCTACTTTGTCCTGGTACCCGACGTATAGGACTCTCATCATCGGCAAGTTTGAGTCGTGCGGCCGCACTGGCAACACAAGGTGTCGGGGATTCTTCCGGAGGAGAGGAGGAGGATGACGAATCTTCTCGTACCATGGCAAGTGACATTTGAGGATGTGGACGAGGTGCAGGATTGAAAAATGCCGAAGGAGGTGTGGTGATGGTGAGTGAAAGTCTGGGCGGCTGTACAGGAGAAATCATGACGAAATCTTCCTCTGTGTGTTTTGGAGAAGGTGAAGGAGACAATTTGTGTTTACCTTTTGACGTAGGGAATGAAGGAGTTCGGATTCGGAAAGGGTTCGTGGGTGATAATGAAAGACTCAAACCCGAAGATGAACCTGCTGGAGTGCCGAAGATGCCAACCTGGGCTGAGGCGGAAACAGATGTTGATGAAGAAGAAGCTGGGGTGGAAGAAGAAGAGGAAGAAGATGATGAAGACTTGAAGGATGGATTGAACCAAGATGATCGATTTCGGGCTTTGGGTAGCTTGAACGTCCCACCGACATTTGCCTGTTGGGGAGCGGTAGAAGTTTTAGATGCCATGATTGTTGATGCTGCTTGCGTCGTGTTGATGATATTGACGGAAGAGGTTGTTTTGATTGAAACGTGTGAGGATATATAATGTAAACGGAAGCGTCTCTGACTGCCTTCTCGTCTAGTACTGGTTTGCTACTCCTGTACGATCACAGCTGTCGGGATGATATCGGTCCAAGATACGCGAGTAGTCGAGTCGCCACCGTGTTTCTCACAGCCGGGTCTGGATGCGGTCGAATTGAGATAGAGGGTTGACGGCGGTCCAGGCGGTCGACGGTTGGTCGATCAAGCGATGGTTTTCGATCTTGAGTGAGATATGAATGTGAAGAAAGAATAGATGAATAATCAGAAGCAGAGAGAGTAGTGAAGAGTGAGTGTAAGTAGATGAGGTGTATGGGAAGTGTAAGGTGAGATACTGTATCTGTGATTGATGACTGTGGGAAGGGTAAAGTCATAAAAATCATTCGCGACCGCGTGTTTACTTTTACTCGAGTTTACACCAAATCGGGAAATTTCTCACTCACTCCCCTCACTCCAGTCCACCTATTCACTGCTCTCCCCTTCTGTTGTATAAACGTGCGCTCTTGAGGTGTCACCGCGGCCGAACAAGAGAGTCTGTAGTAGGTATCAACAGTAGACTTGGATGCAAGATACTTTACATAGGAAGGGGTATCCCCCTTGACCGCGTCGGGTTGAAGGGCGGTATCGAATTTAAATGGTCCCCTCTTTACTGTGGGACCGATTGAGCCGGCCACGTGACGGATGTGATGACGTTTCTTCTTCCCTCCCTGTCTCCTCTTCTACTGACTGGCTGACCTCAACTACTCTCAACTCAGTCACCAGTATCATGGATCTCGTGCCATGTACGCTCCCCTTGTCTTTTACTTTCCTTACTGATTTCAGATATCTACTGGGAGGACCAAGAACCAGGATCACAGCTATGTCAGTCGTCCTTCTAACCCATTGTCCTTCTCTTCCTTTTGCTGACATTCCAGGTGCTCAGCACTGCTTGTGAGCTTTCATCTCATTCAATCTCACCTTTGGTTATACTGAAGGTCTCTCAGAAACAACTTGCTACAGCAGCACACATACAGCGAGTTTGACCTCGCTGATTTGGCTCACAAGTTCGTGTTCCTCCCCTTTCCTAACCCTATCTACACGTCGGATCGTCCTGATACGAGAACATCGTTGACAAGCAGCCTCGATCTGGCAGAGAACGCCACTTTATCTCCCTCGAGACAAAACACTAAATCTTTCAACTACGATGACACTGGATTCTTTTCAATCTCCGTGTTGGAACGTGCATTGCAAGTATGGGACTTGACACTGGTCCGATGGCGAGGAGAAGCCATGAGGGATTATCAAGAGTTCCCCGAGTGCGTCTTTTCATCTTCAATCAACTCCCACTTTTCGTCTTTGACAAAGAACTGCGCTCCAGATATGTCTTACCATCCTTGGCTCCTTTGTAATGGAAGACAGTCCCCTTGCCAGATTTTCCCACGTGGTGTCACCCTTCACCCTCTGGTGAACCTATGAGAGGAGATGAGATGAGGAGATCAGAAAGGGAACAGTCGAGTTGGACTGAAGTACAGACAACAAGCAGGATTCATACTCAACCTCTCTTCTCACTGGTTCAGTCTTCGTAGATTCTCAACCACCAAAAGATGGTACAATCTCAATTCTTTCCTTCCCGAAGGACCAGAATGGATCTCCCCGACTTATCTTCGTCTTGTACTTACCCAAGCGGAGAAAGAGGGGTATTCGGTATTCTGTGTACGTCGTTCTGCCGAAGGTCTCGCAGAAGGGGAAGGATGGGGTGATGGTGGTGTTGCACATTTGCCTGAGAGTCCTGCGGATGCGATGGCATTACAATTGGGTGAACCGACTGGAAGAACGGGTGGAGGTGGTTTTGGGCATCCTGATCAGCCTAATCCTGGACGTGAGTTGATTTCTATAGGCTTCTTCTCTCCACGTGTCTCCTTTTCCCTACTGCATCTCTTCTCTACACATCTCCTCTTCACCCTTGTTCGTTCATCCCTCCTTCGTCATCTTCACTCGGAGGACTTTTGACGACGTGTGAATTTTTAATACCAAGTCAATCAGCCATAATAACGCGTGAATTGACTAACAGCCTCTACTAACCCCGATCAACCATCCGTAGACCCCTCCCCTCCGCCCGCAACAGTCTGGACAGTCCCTTCTTCCCCTCCTATCGCAGCTCCCCCGGGTCCATCCAGACCGCCTCCACGAGAACAAGATCTTTTCCCGGAGACTTTAGAGGAAATGATTCCCTCTCCCTCTCCCGCTCCTAGATCTCGCCCACAACCCCAACCTGCATCACGATTATTTGACCCTCTCCAAACTCCAGAGGAAGAAGAAGAGGATGAAGAAGTAGATGAAACATACATGGTCCCGATGGATTTCAGACATGATAACAGGAGGTATGATGATGAAGATCAAGCTCTTCAAGCTGCTTTAAGAGCCAGTATGGAAGATTTACCAGAAGGATGGGAAGCTCCAAAATTGGATATTAAACCAATACCAAGGAAACCTTCTTTACCTGCTATTCCTTCTGGTGTTGGAGTTTCTTCACCTCCAGCTTTACCTGCTACTACCGTCTCGCCAAACCCGGTAACAGGAAAAGTCCCTGAGACGGCGAAGGATAAATCAGAGACGGAACCAGTGATTGTGGAAGATGAAGATGATGGTCCAACTGAAGATATTTCACCTGGTCAGTTTTTGAATGTATGAGAAGAGTGCGTGATAGGCTGATATACAGAGGAAATACGTAGACGTCGTATAGCGAAATTTGCAAATCCTTAATCTTTGATCAAGTTATCATGTCATCCGTCTATCGATCTCAAACTCGAATTTATGCCTGTAGACATCGATTCAACATCCTCAACAAATTACATATGATATGAATCTGGATGGATGGTGAGACAAGTTGTAGATTGAGGAACAAAAGCAAGTTTGTAAATGTGCAGAAAAAGAATTAGTATCATGCATACATTGCTCATATACAAATTGTAATGATATTCATTGAATGGGTTGAATAGGTATAGGAGGACCGGAAGAATCAGAAGCTGACATTGTGTTCCATAAAACGAATAGAATGAGGAGATGCTGAATGTTAGTATGGTTCAATGTCCAAGGTCGAATGAGATTATTGGTGCACGAGCAGCTCATCGCTTCTCAGGGGCGGGTAGGGAGATGGAAGCCAAGAGACGATACATGGTATAGAAAATGTTGGAAGAAGTGGTCAGGGGTAGGAAAGAAGGTCAGAAGACGAACACAATGAAGTGAGAAGCGGGAAAGAGGAAAAAGAGAATGAAGGAGAAAAGAAGAGATATGAAAGAGAAGGATGAGGGAAAAAGGAGGGAAAGAAGAAGAAAACGAAAACTCACTATTGAAGCAGCATATAAAATAAACATACTCCTAGCTCTTTTATTACCGATTATAGCTCTGGTCAAAGCGAAAACCGCTCTTTCTAGTGGATTAAGAGCTTGAATAGCTCTTTGTGCTTCCTAAACTATCAGCTCTCGGCTTTCTTTTCGACTTCGCACTTTTCCATCTTTCCTATTCCCACCATAAGAGCAGGGATTACGTTTTGCTCCTTTCCCTCTGGTCGTTGTTGCAGGATGGAAATTTGATGTTAGGCGTATACACCACAGAGGTTTTTGGTTTCTCTTCAAGCGCTCCACCTCAAACTGCATCGACGAATTTCGAAACATTATCACATCCCTCATCCCGAAATTCAACGAAACTCTTAGACACATCACTCATCTTTAAATCTCAACACTCCTTAATTATAAAAGACCAGAAATTCCCAGATCATCTCAAAGGCAATATACCCAGCAACAGAGAAGTAGTGGAGTGGGAAAAGAAATAAAAGATATATAATCAAAACTCACCCGTCCCTTGAACGCCTCAAAGGGATTCATACTTTCTTCATATTTATCTTTATACCTTCCCATTTCATCTTCTCTTCTTCCCATCACACTCCCTAAACCTACGCTCGGTCCGGCTGTAGGAACTGTATCTCTATAACTTTGCATATACCTTACTTTTTCGTATAATTTTAGATTATCCCCTTGAAGAGATTTCACTTCTGCTCGAAGATCGGAAATGGTTTCGAATTGTTTTCGAAGTTCTTCTTCTAATTCGGCGTTTCGTTGACGGAATCGATCTCTTTGAGATGTTACGATGGGTAGGATTGAAGTATCACCGTTTGTTATTGCTGGAGAAGCTCTACCGTCCTGGTTATTAGTTCTATTACTTGATGAATTATCTGAAGCTATGCCCTGTGTTCTGAGCAAAGTAGAGTACACTGATCAGTCTCGGAATGATGCCTGTGCAGATCCCAGCTCGGTGGACACTGAAGATAGGGAGGATGAAGTTTAGGAAGATCAATAAGATTCATGGAGTGATTGTGATGAAGCTTATCGCGAGAAGTGAGGTTACAAGGAGAATTAGGACGACTCACGACTTTACCCCCAATATCCAATCCTGCCAAACCAGGAGCAGGAGTTCCCATTCCGGGTACCGTTCCCGTCCCATTCTCCTTATTAATCGACGACAAGTCATTCTCCAACTTCTCATTCAACATTTTCTGTCGGTTCAATTCGTTCTGCAGATTGTCCAACATCTCCTCGCTCCTTGAATGTTGTCCAGATAGGTCTTCGAAAGAAACTCTCAGACGAGTCACGTCTTCTAACAACCGACGATTCTTCGCCACTAGTAGATTCTCCAGAGATCGGTTCGATTGTTTGTTGGCTAACGATGCGTTAGGGTTTGGAAGAGAGACAGATTCAGAGTCGGGATCGTCCATATCACCACCGGAGAATTCCACATACTACGTTTTAGTCTTTGATATCTCTGCTGAACTTGATAGTCCAATCACATGGAACATCCATGGGAGTGATAAAGACCCAAGGAAAGGATTTACCTTCATGATTTCCAACTCTCTCTTGACTTCATCGTAATCACTATACTGCTTCACTTTGCTCTTCAGTTGCTCGACTTCCGCCGCCTACGAGTCAGCGATCCGTATCGCAGCATGACAAAGGTAGCTGAGACAAGTGTGAGGCATCAAGCATAGACACACCTGCGATGCGAGCTCCTTAGCCGTCTCGTCCAACCTTCTCTGCTGACTTCGCTCACTCTCGGCTTTAGCCTCTTTGACCAATTCCAAAGCCTTCAACAGTCGTGAAGCTTCCGCTTCCAATTCTGAAATCTGAGATTCCAGAGCTTTAACCCTACTTCATCAGTATGTTCGCAAAAGGTACCAATAAACCATCAATCAACTAACCTATCAGCCTGAGCGGATCCGCTTCTGACAGATTCGATCTCTGATCGTAACAACTCCTTTTGGTTCAGCATCTCCCACCAAAGAGACAGATGGATCACTGACATTCCTTCTCTCTACGGTAGCCACACGCTCGTTCGCCCTTGACAGATCGGCCGCGACGAGGTCTAACTCCGCCAACCTGGCAGCGACATCTTGTTCTTGTCTCTCACTCGCATCGAGTAATTTGGCCTGTGTGTTTTCGTTGCTAGTATGCAAATCTCGAAGTTGATTTTTAGCAGTTTGGACTTGTCTCTGCAGGTCTTTTTCTCTACAAACGATGAGTTGAGTTCTGCAGCATCGTGTAAAACTCACCTCTCTTCGTAATTCCGCATACGTTCGTCGTATTCGGCATTCAGCTCGTTCTCCTTTTGCGTGACTCGTTCTTGTATCAACTCGTCCATCTGACCATATCAGCATTTTCATATATCACAGGCAAGAAAATAATCGAACCTTTGCTTCTAACTGCTCTGCTTTACTCTCCGCCTTCTTCCTCTTATCCTCGACTTGCACCAGATCCGCAGTCTGTTTTTTCAACTCGCCATTCTCCTCTCGCAGTCGATTCAGTTCCGACTCTAACATTCTAGCCTCGGCCACTTTGACAGTCTGATCCACCGCTGCATCTAAGAGGGGATACGGATCGGGCGCATCGGAAAGGAGTTTGTAAACGTTGAGGAATGACGTTTCTGACATCTTTGACCGACGTGTCAGTGAGTCAATCTCCGTTTGATAGGCTTTGAGGAGGGTCTTGATAGCGTTGAGCTTTTCGTTGTCGTCTGGCATCTTTCTGAACTCTGTCATGGGTCAGTCATGGTGACCTTGTCGGATATGCCGGTGCCGACTACCATGAATCAAGTGGGGTGGAGTGAACCAGAGGCAGTGGAGAAGGAGAAGGGCAGAAGTGGTACCTCACCCCTCGTCTGCTCTGCCAGCTTCTTCCTACCCACCATATTCTCTTTCTGATTCTCCACTAGCTCGAGAGCTGTGGCATCAAGAGACTTCTGCAGCTCTGAAAGATTGATCTCTGCCAGATCAGCTTTGCCCTAAGGCCGCAGGACGGCTGACCTTTCCATGTCGTCAACGCCGCTGAGAAATTGTGTTCAGCCATGTTGGTTTTCCCGAGTATTTTATGGATCTTCCGTGATGATAAACTAAGTGACAAGTGATCCCAATGCGAGTAATAGTATGGTATGAAAAGTGTGAGAAGGATGGCAGAGTGAGTGAGTGTGGGTGCTGTGGCGGCTAAGTCCACGATGCACCGGCCAAAGCGAAGACGCGACGACGAGGACGAGTTTGATTTGTTTCTCTACAACAACCCTCTCTCTCTATCTCTTCTCATGTTTACTATATGATGTCCCTCCTGACGGCGTCCACTCGCTCGGTCTTCTCCAACTCGACAGCTTCCGTCAGCGAACACGTGGATTTGGAGCTCGTCAATCGGATCATTGAACGAGCTCCGAGAAGTGCTACCACTTTCCCTCTCATCCTGCGTGCTTACAATGAAGTTTTGGAAGACCAGTGAGTGCTTCTGAGCTGCCTCACTCCTCCTAGTTCATACCAATGTCATCTCATAGCACTATTCAAAGTCTGAACTTCCTTAGAGCTCTCCAATCTGAATATGACAAAAACTGACCACTCAGCGGCATCACTCCATCCGCCGACACAGCCTACTATGGTTTTCTTCTCAAAGTCGGCAACATCCGAGCGGCAACCTGGGGCGAACGATGGGATCTCTGGAGAGCAGCTCATAAACCTGTGAAACCCACTTACTCTCCACCTTCCCCCACTCGCCAATCCATCAGGATCCCACATTTATCAGACGTGAAATCTAGACTTCCTTTCCTAGCTTCAGCAAGCTCAGATCTGGACGAGGGTTTCCTTCCCGACACATCGGACACGGGTGGAGATCAAAGTTTTATCAAATCCATTCGTCCATCTCCAAGAAAAATCTTAGCCAGAGATTACGCAAAATCTCGTTCGCTGGTCGGATACACTCCCAGTCAATCGATAGATTACGATACCATCACTCTCGATCCTCCTGTACGAACTTCGACCCCCGTACATGCTCAAGAAGGTCGTATCAGTCCTGCTCTCCCGCCTTATTCCGCGTCGGATATCAGCGTGGAGTTGGATGTCACTGGTGCTAGCTCGGAATTCTTCACTCAGACTGGATATGAAGATAGGGCTCAGACTCCAAAACCGCAACCGAAGAGACAAGAAAGAGTGTTGAGTCAGGCTTTGGTAAATGCTCTTGAACAGCGAGCGGATCATTTTTATCATACTGGATTGTTGGGACGATGTCTTGATGTCTGGGTGCAGGCTCACGACTGGGTACAGGTACGTGGCAGATAGCATGGAGATATAAATACTGATGGTCTTAGGAAACCAATAGGAAAATCGACCAAGCTCGAGATCGTGTTCTCCTCCGTCAGATGTTAATTGGTTGGCGTCGTGAACTGAATTATCGACTCTCCCTTCCCAACACTGCAGAAGCTCATAGGAATCAACACTTGAAGCGCAAGTATCTGGACCTGTGGATCACGAGATGGAAGAATGCCGATTTGGCAAGAAAGCAACAACAATTCATGGCCATTCAACGTGCCAGGATATTGGAGAAGACTTGGGCGACGTGGAATCTGAAGTTCATCAGACAACGTAGGGCGAGATTGGAACGGTATTTACTCCATCAAGAGAAAACGTTTGTGCTTCGCAAAAATCGTGCGATGCTGAATCAAGTTTTAACCGTTCGTATCTTTCTTAAATTGGTGAATTGTTGCTCATGTCAGATATGGCGAGGGAAAACTAGAACCCTCATTAATACTCGCGCTGCCGACCAACTCTATGTCCGCAAAACACTGCATATTGCTCTTGGCCAATGGCACAAACAAACGATGTTGAAGACGGAATTGGCGTACTTCAGAGAGAATACAGAAAGGAAACTAGTATCCGACTCATTCTCTTTGTGGCGTCTGAAGTCAAATCTCGCTCGGCCGGAAAGAGTGACCAGTGCTCGAAAGGATAAAAGCCTCCTTCGACATGCACTACAAGGTTGGCGACTCCGCAGGTGAGTTGAGGATCTTCTAGTTGTGATAGTCTGTTAATATGTAGTGAGCAAATTCATCAGGCAGACCAATTTGCATCACGCAGCTTGTTTTCTAATGGCGACGAAATTGCAACATGTTCGGAGTCTTCAACTCAGGGCGAATAAACTTAGCCGTCATCGGGATACTACACTCATCCGACGGCTTTTCACTCAATGGGCTGTGGCCGGGCGAGGGGAATTATTGCAACGCGTGACGGAAAGACGACTTCTCCGGCGATCAGTCCTTCGGTGGGAGGCTCGTCTGGACGACGTCAGTCGGCTCGATCGTGAGTCAGCTTACACTGTCCGGCTAAGGTCAGCTGACAATGTCAGATCAAGTTGCGCAATTTCGGGGTGAACAAAACTACAAGACAATCCATCGGATCTTCTCTCGTTGGAGAGATCAGTGCGGTCGACAGCAAAATCGCGTTCTCCAAGCTGATTTGTTGCTCAATATCAAAGATGATCGTCTTCTGTCAAAATCCTTGGTGAAGTGGCGTGATCAAGGGACGAAAGTTATCGATGATCAAAAGAAAGCAGATAAGGCATATGCGTTCTTTTGCTTGTCGTCGGCGTGGGATAAATGGCGGATGAAACTACGTCTAAAACGTCAGGCTGAAATGGTACGAAGACGGCAAATGAAAGAACTAAAGGATGCTTTTGATGGTGAGTTCGAAATATCGCATCATAGAAAACACGACTGATGATCAGCTTGGCGGGCATGGTCTACATATACTTCCGGATCGGAAGCAGCTGTGACTGTTTTCAGAGAGTTCCAAGACAGGGTAAGCTGGTGTTCTGGTGAAACTAGCTAAAGAGACAGAATCTGAAGAAACGTGTTTTACATCAATGGGCTGAGAATTTTATGCATGTTCAAATGCGCGAATTGGAACAAGTGGAGAAGCGCGATATGAGACTTATGCAGTATGTCTTTCTCCTTGACTCTGAAGTGTATCAAAGTATATTGATGTAACAGTCAGGCCTTGGACAAATGGCGCACGCAATTTAAAAGAGTACAAGATGCCACAGATCTCATGCATACATTTATGGATCTCAAAGCAGAAGGTATGTATCTCCTTTATTTCTTTCCCGACCTTTTCATTGCCCTGTATCTCCACCCAATGACTATGGGAAGTCAAGTCTGATGTTACGTGGTGCTGATTGAAGATTCCCTTCGTCGTGTCCTTCGTCGATGGCATCAAGTCGCCTCTGCTTCACAATCTCGACGTCTAGCTCTTGAAGAGCTTGAACAACAACGAGAGACGTCTCTTTTGAAAAACGCATTATCTATCTGGCATGGGAAATGGAAAGAAAGTACATTACGAGAAGTTGTAAGTTTACCTTCTGATAAATGTGGAAGATCACTGAATATGAAAGGAAGAAGAAGTTGTTATGCGACATGAAGATGCTATCATGTTTTCCGTTTGGGATAAATGGAAAGGTCGATGTAGTCAATTACCCGCTGTCATTTTTAGGAATAAACATCTTAAATTACGTGTATGGATTCAATGGCGGGAAGAGTTACAATGGATTAATAAGGAAAAAGATAGTTCGTATCCTCGTGATCGTAAATTAATAGGTCAGTGTTACCCTCTTCCCTTCATACATTCAATACCCCTCTATCTTCCCACAGTGAAAAGGCTACTTCTTGAACATGGCTTGTCTCGCCTCTGGTTGACATCTCCCCCTTCTCTGAGTTATTGAGTATGGGTTGAGAGAACTATGTGACAAGTGTACAGTCTAATGATCAGAGGAAGCATTTGATATATGGAGAGACGAATTTCTCCGTAAAGCAGCTAAAAGCACGTAAGTCGTCCTCCCTCTCTTCCCCTCTCGGAGTTGTATCCTGATAGTGACAGACGTATACGTCGTTCTCGTCCATCTACCAAACAAATAGAAGATTACCCACGTCGAATAACTTCAAACCCTTCCATCCCCAATAGATCTCTAACCACTTCATCTCCCCGTCTTTCAGATTTCACAAATGAGCGATTCGCAACCAAAGTCAATATGCCAATTCGACCAGGAAAGAACATATCGGGACATGTAAGATCTTCATCTCAAAAAGGTAAACCAGGACAAGAAGAAAGAATATCTTCAAGTCAAAGTGTTATTAGTGAACCTGCTTATTCTCGATTACGTTCAGAATTAGGTAGAAGACGTAGTGAGGTTGGAGTTGGAGTGGATGAAAATGTTGAGATTGATATTGAGGAGAAACAAGGACAGGGAGGTGAAAAGAATGGAGGAAGTGATTTGTTACGTGCTCTCAGAGGGACTTTGGGTAGGTGATAAAAGATCTTCTGAGATTTTTTTTCTCGAATACATATGCAATATGCAATATGCGAGACGACGTGATTTATCTTCAGCAAGGAGTGTGTACATACGTATTACTTATCACTTGAACACTTGATGGAACTCTGACTGATAGGTTTAAGTATCAAAAAAGCTCTCGAGTGAGGCAAGCAACAGAAAGTGCTTAGTGTTGGACCATCATCAAATACTGATACAGTCGAAGCTGTCAAACTCGATAGCCATCAAACGTGATACGCTGTGGTAGTCGATTTGATTTCTTTGGAACCCAATGATATTTTCCCAGCCAAACTCCCCTCTCAACTGATACATATGTGAAATCTGATCACTTTTGGGGGGTACGGAAGCCTATCGAGTTTCACAGCTTCGACTGTATTCGAGTTTGTCGTAATTGACCATGAGGATATGATAGCCAAAGAGGAAAAGAAAGATTGAATGTCATATGATCACAAAGATGGATGACATGCTTATGATTTAGATACAACAACTGAACTAAACAATAGTTTCATATGATCGGTAAAACATCTTTCGTAACCACATCGAAATGTCCTGGTCTATATAACAAAGTTAAAGGTCTTTCGTCTCCTTTTCCTTCTCCCTCTCCCGCTTCATCTCTATTTCCTCTTCTAACACCTTCATCTTGAATTCCTCTTCCAACCCCTTCATCTTGAACTCCTCTTCCAACCCCTTCTTCATATTGAACCCCACCCCCACCGACTTTCTCAACAGCAAAAGAAGCCGAAGTAGTCGAAGTGGTCGAAGTGATAGAAACAGAATTAGGACCAAAAACAACCCAATTTATACCTTCTTCATTGACCAACTCTGATCTATCTAAATATGCTATCCTTACCGCTACACCTAAAGCTTCTGAAAGTGCAGTTATCTGAACTTGATCGGCTTCTTTTCCACATGGTTCAACTTCTTGTCTACAGAAATCATCCGCTGAAAGAGGTAAGAACGTGGTAGGAGAAAGGAGGAATGGTTCGAAAGCTTGAGAATTTGTACGTATGTATGCTGATGTTATGAGACGAAGTGCCTGAAGATATTTAGTCTACCTTGATTTTCTTATTCAAAATACACAAGACCTTTTTGTATATCTGTTACTCTGATGTTCATAAGGGAAAATGTTCGGATGAGATGGACTTTGGAGGGTGATAAGGTATTCAATCTGGTTGTGATGATATAGAGGTTTGGGATGATGAACGGGATTGTTGTACTGTGAGGGAAGCTCAAAGATGAGGGATAGAACGATAGATTATCTGTCGCAACTGAGGGATGTGTCGAGGTCAAGGTAAAGGGGGAAAAGGGAGGAGTGAATGAAAGAAGAAAAAATGAGGGGGAAGGTGGAAGGTGGAAGAATACTCACAACCACTATACAGTTACTTCGTTCTGCATCTTGTAATGCTTGTATCAATGCGTATTCCGTGATAGGCTCCGCATAGGTATTTTGAGGAGAGAACGATTGTATCATTTCTAATAAAGGATTGAGGAATTCTTCGTACTTTCATCAACCACCTTCTGTACATTTCCCTTTAACGATTCACCACAAAGTCAAAACTAACTTAAGACGATCCTTCTACAGCGGGGGGAAAGACACTTGATCATACATGAAAGAAGCCGATATTGATTATTCAATGAAGGGAGAAAAAAAAGGTGGTGGTGTAAAGGAGAGTGTCTTATAGAAAAGTGGTCGAAATGGGAAGAACAGACAAAAGGCGGGGCTTGATATGAGGGAACATATGCTAGAGAAGAGGAAGGATAAAAGGGAAGAGGAAGGTTTGAGAAGGGTAGGAAAGGAAGGACTCAAGAGGTGAAGGAGGAACTCACTAAATCAGGATCAAAGTTCACTTGTTTCATCATTGGCAATACACGTTGAATAGATTCAAATGCCAAATTTGCGTATAATGGTGGATCGGGGGAATGTAATATTCTAAGTAAATATGCCAGAGTGAAAGCTATTGATCAGCTGACATAGTTGATGGTAATCCTTCCCAGCTGATCTCTCCTCAAGTATCCTTCGATAATAAGTCACACGACTGCAATCATGGGAGAAAAGATTTGGATCATGAGCGGTGAAGTTGTCATCAACTATGCTCAGAAGACCAAAAGTAAGGGGGGTGAGACAAATAGGATAGAAAAAGAGCTAAGGACTCTATCACTCACATCGATAAAAACAATCTCCATCACCTCTAGCACGCCAAACTTGATCCCAACCGTGAGCTTGTAACCAATCGAGTTTCTTAACTACCGTCGGTGAACCGGATAAGTATTCTTCCCTGATGACCAATAATGGTACCGGAGCACTTATCAGAGGCTTCAAGTCAGTTTTGTTTGACACACCGCCTCGTAACGTTCCTACGTGAAGTCATCTCACTAGTCAACTCTAGGTACAAATAGACTGGAATTTAGAGTAGGAATACAGAGCAAGGTGGTGGAACGGAAATAAATTCGACTGACCTTCTCTGTAACATCCTCCTGCCCCATACCCTCCACGAGTCTCATTATCTCTTGATCTGTCAAAGTGGTCATATCCGTGTTTTCGTCGATGATCCGGGGTTGAGTCGGGGCGGTGGCTGCAGCCTCTGGGTTGGGAGTGGCCATGTTGGTCGTCCCACTCTCTTGTGGTGGTGTGGTGAGAGAAAAGCTGTGGGGGTTGGAAGAGATGGACTATTCTATGCTGTGCTCTGACTTTATTGCTTCTGAAGAGTGATGATGCTTTGTGTGGAAACCCCGTTTGACACTCCTTTTGTCTTTGTGTGTATGTATGGACGGCAGTGAAGGACGTAAGCGAGGTTCATGGTGGAGAAATGGTCACGTGATCGAACAAGAGGTCCGAGCGTTGTGAGAATTGCAACTTGAACTTTCGGCACTATACTCTACTTACTTATAGTTTTGTACTTCTGTAGAAGGAAATGGACAACGAGCAGCTCACATTACCTATACACCTTCTGAAGCGCATAAGAGCTCTACTAGCTGCTGACGTTGCCCTCCCTCATGACCTCCGACAAGAACTCTTCCAATATGCTTCTTCGACTTCCACCGACGGCGTTTCAGCCCAAGACTCAGAACCGGATCTCATCCCTGCTCAACTGCTCGACCGTCTTTCAAGATGGGCATCGATGGAATCTTCCAAACAGATATTTCTATCTCATTCCCTGAGTCCGTCTCTGTGACTTATCCTTTCCATCATGTAAGCTAACACTCAGACCCAACCGATTACTCTCACATCGCTCTTCTAGCCGGTACCACAATCTACCTCCCACCTACTCAATCCGCACGTCTTCTCCTCTCTCATCCTCCGGATAAACCTTCTCCTTACTTACCACGCTATCTATCCGCCTCACCTCAATCCTTCGGGTCTGAATATAGAGCTTTGAGCAAGACTCTCACTACAGCACTCAACATCCTGTTCTCCATCTTTGGTGCGGCCTACGCCGTCTATTGGGCCAGTGTGACCGGTGCTGGCTATTCAAGAGAGACTGGAGTGCTGTTAGGTGTATTGACCGGTATGATAGTTGGAGTGGCTGATGGAGTTGTGGTTTGGGGATTTACAAAACGTTTAAATGAGGGAAGGGAAGAAGCTAGGTTAATGGCTTTAGAGATGAACAAGGGAAGTGGAGCTTTGATTCAAGTCGAAAATCCTGACCCTTCTTTGGATCTCAACTTACAAGGAAATGATAAAGGACAGGACGATTCCAGGGATGAAATGATAAAGAGTGTGAAACGTGGGACTGGAGTACGATTAAGAAGAAAAGCAATCCAACATAATAAATCATAATTCTATCTCTTTCAACAGCTGGACATTGGTACCAGGTCACCAAACCTCGCTTACAATGTCGGACGAAGGAGATGCTGTACGATTCAACGATTCGATGAACGTAGCACTTTCTGGCAAATCATTGATCAAAGGACCGCCTGGTCGGTTTCTGAAATGACGGAATGGAGGGAAGGAGAAATGGAGTAAACCGACAAAGGAGGTAGAGGAGACGTTACAGATCATTTGGCATAAAGAGAGTTGTTTCTGGTTTCCTTCGGTCACTTTCGTCACTCTTCTATCTTACCTTGAGTTCAAACTTTCACTTTGACACCGAATTCACCACAAGAGATTTAACATCGAAAATGGCTGTCGATAATAAGAACAAAGATGAACAAGTTAAGAATGATAAGAAAGATGGGGCCAAGGTGAAACAAGATGACAAGAAGGACGGTAATAAGGGAAAACAAGATGATAAGGGTAAAGATGGTGATAAAGATAAGGATACTGAAGAGAAGCCGTGAGTCTCTTCTCTCTTCATCATTTGTTCATCTGCATGTCAGACCCATCAATGTCGATAGGCTTGAAGCTGACCGGAAGGAACTGTTTTCTCGAAGTAGTTGTCGGGAGTGAGTTAGATTCATCAAACGAGGAGATTACAGCTGATGAGTAGCTGATAAACCTCAAAGGATAGAGATCAAATTGTACGATGATGTCGCTCCCAAGGTAAGCTTTTATTCCTTGTCTTGCATATCTCTGTTGGCCATAGTTAGATTCCATCAGTATCGGAAGCTGCATTAACTTCCGTTTCGTAACTCACCCCCGACATCTCGCGTCCAACGTTTCACACCCTCACCACATCCCCAAATGTCACGCTTCGATTTGATTTGTGGACTGTCGACCTTCCTTCACTCCACAGACGACAGGAAGACGATCCTGACTTACAGACTTCTAACAATTTCCGAGGTTTGTGCACAGGAAAGGTGCGTTGCTACTTTTGTGTAGTCCATAGCCCTTCAATCTGACGGTCAGACGCCTGAGGGGAAAGAACTCCCAAAAGGTTTCGGATATCAGGGCACCAAGTTCCACCGTATCATCCCTGGTTTCATGGTGCAAGGTGGAGATTTTGAGAAGCATGATGGAACCGGTGGAGTTGTGAGTGACAGTTGAATTCATATTTGTTCATCTTCTTCTCTTCTTGATTTTACTCTTGGTTGTCTCCACTACTCTCCCCCATTCTTTACTGTGGCACGTTACCCGTCAGTACCTCGTCCCCTTTGACACTCCACTGTTTTCCTTCTCAGTCACTGCACCGATCCGTTTGTCGGATTGGTAAGAACCATCAGTTCATATCTTGTTTCTCGTACGCAAGGTACTGGAAGAAATACTCTCTATCCACTACGAGCTGGGGATACCAAGTGGGGAATACGAACCATTGGCTGATCATAGTCCATCTACGGCTCCAAATACTCGGACGAGAAACCCAAGAAGCTTCATGACAGTGAGTCTTCGAAACTTCCGGTCAGATGGAAAAAGGAAGCTTACTTTGGTAGAAGTAGGATTATTGTCCATGGCTAACTCTGCTCCTCATACCATGGGATCGCAATTTTTCATCACTACCGTTGAAAAGTGTGAATGGCTCGAGTAAGTCTTTTCTTTCATTTCCATGTCTGTTTCCTCTTTGAAGTGTAGCCCAGATCTAGTGAACATGATAGAGCTGATATAAAGTGGTGAACACGTCGTATTTGGAGAAGTGGTGAATGGTATGGACGTTGTTAAAGCTATTGAGAAATGCGGTCATAGGACTGGTAAACCCACTAAGAAATGTTTTATCCAAGCTTGTGGTACTGTCTGAGTATGAATACTCTTTAGATGGATGTCATTTGAGAGACAGTGTACTTGTGTTTGTTCATGCATGGTATCTTGTCTTGTCTCTTGTATGCTTTACACTTTATTGTCACTCACACTTAAACTACTCATACCCGTAGACGGTAGCAATGGGTGAGAATGTGTGGTGCCCCGCCGTTCAATCGGGTAAACTAACAACCGAGACTTTTCCATCCGTTTCAACTCTCCATCTCGCTCTCTGATGAATATTTATCTCTACTTCTTCTCTCGATACACTAACCAGCATGTCTTCCAAAGTATCTTCGAATTCCTCAAATGAGACATTCAAACCCGATTTATTCAAAGGCAAAGTCATCTTCTGTACAGGTGGTCAGTATCTCTTCCATCTTCTTTTAGTCCTCCAACCACCTAATCCCCTTCCCTCCCATCATACTACACTACTGGAGAGATGATCATGGGAAAGGGGATTAAGTCTTGTGGATAATGACTGGAGAAAAATATGGGATGGTAACTGACAAGAAGGAAGAAGTGGGATTTGTTATTCAATCGTGCAATCTCTCATGAGTTTAGGGGCTGATGCTTGTATAGTAGGAAGAGAGTGAGTTTACATTTACATTCTCTACTTCTACCTCCTTCCATTCTCACGATATTCAGCAATGGAGGGAGATATGAACCGATTATCATAGAGCTACGATTTAAATAGGGGATCAACTACCGTGGAAGTACGAGCTGCAGAGGGATTGAACAACAATGCCTTTTGCTTAGGAGTTTACACATTACGGTTCGATTTCGCCTCTGATAGATGAGGAAAATAGGAGGAAATTGATGATAGTGCAAAAGGTTTACAAGAATCTGCTGAGAGATTACAACAACAAACGGGAAGAAAATGTTTAGCTGCGGCTGCGGACGTTAGGGATCCAAAATCTTTATCGGAAGCTGTGAGAAAGACTGAAGAGAGATTTGGTAGGATTGATCATGTTATTTGTGGAGCAGCTGGGAATTTGTATGTTTCTTTCATATCTTCCACTTTATGACATACATAAACCATCCAAGCTTTCGTGTTCTCTCCCTATTCACACTCCTGCTTCCATATTTATCGTTCTCCCTTTCCCCCTTCACCCTCATTTTCTCTACCGTTCATACACAAAGTGGAAATCATGCATCGGAGAATAGCTCATCAACTAGCCTCGCACCGATCTCCAACCTCTCTGAAAATGCATTCCGAACAGTTGTCGAGATCGATCTTTTAGGGACGTACAATACCATTCGCGCCACTCTTCCCTTGGTAAGGCAAAGTAGAGGGTCATATATACACATCAGCGCGACTTTACATTATCGTGGAACACCGTATCAAGCTCATGTATCTGCTGCCAAAGCAGGGGTGGATGCGTTGAGTAGGGCGTTGGCAGCGGAGGAAGGACCGAGAGGTGTGAGGAGTAATGTCATAGCGCCGGGGTGAGTTTTCTCACAGCTTATTCTGCATGTCCTCTCTCGTTCATTGTTCGACTTATTGTTCTGTCTACTTTGTCTGACATGATGTTATTGTGACTCGCTTGTGACCAACTGCCAAAGATGATTCAACAAAGTAGAGGGTCTTATGTAAGAGCGTAAGCTGAGGCTCAGACCGATAGCTGGGACGGAAGGAATGGATAGGTTGTTACCGAAAGGCAAAAAGGTCGATACTGAGATACCCCTACAGCGACAGGGAAGCACGAGTGAGTCTCCTTTTCTTCTTTCTGCGGCCGCTCCTGTGGCATGGAAAATTGCATCCGGACTGACCGTCTTGATCATCTACTTCGATAGAAGCTGAAAGAATCGGATACTGACCAGCAGCTGACATTGCCAACGCGGCCATCTTCCTCTTATCCCCCGCAGCGGCATATATAACCGCCGCGACTTTAGTAGTGGATGGGGGACATTGGCATACAGCTTCTCAGATCATGTCATACCCAGAGGGAGTACTAGATCCTGAAAGTGTCAAGAAGAGTATCAGGTCGCGTCTGTAGCATTAGAGCAAGTGCATGAACATATGACGATTCACTTTTTGCATTTCCGGTAGTGGTTGTGAACGGAAGCAAATCTGGACATGTAAGCGGACATTGCACAGACTCCGTTGCAAAGTCAACAAACTCAACCACGCGCCTGTCTTTCTCGCTCGATATAACTCACTCTTCCCAATCATGTCCATATTCGGAGGGGACGGCATAGACAGAGAGCTCAAAGCTCTCAAAACTCAGGTCGCAGCCAAGGGTGAGTGATATGACTCCAAGAAGAATATACTGAAATCAGCAGATGCCCAATTATCAACTTTGCAGAATGAGAAGATGCGCAAGATGGATGAATTGGAAGAGGTCAAACGGTCGAGGGAGATACTTCAAAGACAGGTCAGCTAACATATCATTGTTGTATGAGATACAAGCTGATGATATTAGGCAGAGGAAGATGCTGATAGAGCTGCCAAAGCTGAGAAAGCGCTCGAGTCAAGGACAGGAGTGAGTCTATCGTACTCTTTCTTCCGATCACGGGATTGATGAAGTCAGGAATTGAGTCAATTACGATTAAGAGTTTCAAACCTCGAATCAACCTTACAATCTTCAGCTGATAAACTCAAGAAACAAGAGAAGCAAAGTCAACAACTTCAATATGGTCAATAATACTTCCTATCCCTGTAATTTGATCATGCTGACGAGGACAGAATTGGAAAGTCTGGGTTCGGATGGTAATGCCACAACGAACAAATTAACTGAACAACGTCGTCTTTTAGAAAATAAAGTCAAAGATCTTGAAAAAGCTTTGAAAATTGCAGAAAATAATGGTAATTCTAAGATTCCCCTCGCAAACAAAGGAAGACGTCCACGTTCTTCATCAGTCAACACCGATAATCGAGTACGTGATTTAGAACTTGAACTTGAGAGTTTACGATCTGCGCAGGGACCGGCGGATGCTCAATTGGACACATTGAGAGAACAGCTCAAATCAGCCAAGAGAGAACAAGATAAAGCTGTTAATTTCAAATTGGCTTTGGAACGAACGTCCAAAAAAGAGATCGAGGATTTGAGAAGTAAGTTGGAGGACGCTGTTGCAGAAATCGACTTTTATCGTAGGTCAGAAGATGGAGGTTCTTCTAGGGAGATGGAAAAGTTGAAGAAGACTGCGGAGGCTGAAAAAGAGAGATTGAAAGGGACCATCATCGAGTTGGAGAGAATAAAGACGGAGCATATGAGTAAGATTGAAGAGTTACAACAGGTGATTAAGGAGCGGGCAGAGAGTCTGTCTGAACTACGAGAAGACAGAGTCGGGAGAGGGGGGATGGACGATGAAGAAGATACCAAGAAAGAGGTGAATGAACTGAAAGACAAGGTCAGACAGTTGGAGTTGGAGTTGAATAATGTACCTCAAACAAGAACTTCTGGTAGTGGAACCGATGCTTCGTTAAGAAGAAAACTCGACAGAGCCGAAAGAGAGCTCCGAGCTGCAAGAGAAGATCTAGAAGCGAACGAAGCTTTGTTGGAAGAGAAAGAGAAAGAAATCTTCAAGTTAAAAGCTCGAGTGCCGATGCCACGTTCACCATTCAGCACGCCGACAGAATTACCGGATGATGGAAGGGTGGAAGAGTTGGAAACCCGTTTGGCTGCTTTGCAACAGGAATTGGTGGAGAAGAATGAGAGGATCCAAGGCTTAGAGAAAGAGGTGCGGGAGAAACAAGCCGCATTGGAGGCGGCGTTATCAGACACAGACGGGGCGAAGGTGGTTGTGGGGCGGTTGGAAACCGAGTTGAATGTGAGTGATATCTTCATGTGTTACCCAACGACTGAGCAACAGAACCTCAAGACTACGAGACAGGCTTTGGAAGACGATCTGCAGTCTGCCCGACTACTCTGCAGTGAACAAGAGAGATCTGTGGAAGCATCTCGGACGACTATGGCGGAATCGAAGGAGGAAATCTATAACCTTTCCCTCCAGATCAAGGAGCTGCAAACCGCTCAGCGTGATGCTGTGATGAGAGTCGAGGAGAAGACCACGGCTCTCGAGGGTGCTCAAAAGCAATTGACCGAGCTTCAAAATGCCCTGGAGAAACAAACTGTCGACGTTGAGGAAATGACCGCTCTCCGAGTTTCTCTGAAAGAAGCCAACTCCGCCGTCAAGTCCATGCAATTGAAGGTGGAGGCTGCGGATGCTACCTTGCTCAGAGCTGCAGAGATGCAGGCGACCATCGGAGAGTTGGAATCTCTCAAAGCGCGACATGAAAAGGAGCTAGCTGTCGCCACTGAGGAACTGAGGTCAGTTCACCCCGGGTGATATGGAAGATGCTGACCATCAGATCGCGACAGGGAGAATTGGCAGATTCCGAAGCTCACGCGTCATCCTTGCAACTTCGACTTGAAGACTCCCAGTTGGCTCTGAACAAGCAACGCGAATTCTCGGAGGAGATGCAAGAAAGGTGGGAGCACATCGCAGCTGAGAAAATCGACCTCGAATGTCGGATCGAACAACTCGAGAAAGAAGCTCGTCAAGCTGAAGAGGCCGCCGCAGACAGATCAACACTTTCAGAAGCCAGGGAAAGGGATGTGGAGCTACTTCGAATGAAAGATCAGGTTGACGATCTTCGTAGAGCAAAGGAATCGGAGAAGGAAGAATATGAGAAACTCCTGGCTGCTGTCGAATTCGCTCAAGCTCAAGATAACAAACATTCTTCCTCCAAGATTGCGGAACTCGAAGAGCAGATCAGTCGATTGGAAGTCTCCGCGACCCAGGTCTCTCATATGCAAAGCAAGATCGATGAGCTCGAAAGTCAGATTCATTCGCAGATGTCAAACACCAATCCTATATCCAACAACTCCCGTGAAAATCAACACATCGGTTTGTTACATGCTAAGATTGAACGGTTGAGGAAAGAACGAGATGAACTTCGACAATCGATGTCTTTTGCTCAACACGAACGCCAATTCGCCCTTTCCGCCGCTGAAGCCGACCGACGTTCTGCTCTTGATGCCTTGGACCTTGCTCGAGCGGAATTACAGACTAAAATCGCCGAAGTTTCCCAGCTTCAGAAAGACGAAGTTTCTCTTCGATTACGTATCGATGAAGTTTGCGAGAAACTCGAAAGTGTTTCTGTTTCCTTTGCAGCAGCATCGGACGAGAAGAACAATCTCATCGATCGGAATGCGGAACTTGAAAGACAATTACAATCCGCAGAACATAGCCCGTCAGGGGTTCAGGTGGAAGAAGTCAATTATGCGGCTAAAGAACAAGCACAACAATTGTTGGCGTTATCTCATGAAACGGTATTGCTCAAAGATAAATTATCAGATACTTCGCAAACTCTCCGCGAATCTGAGATCCAAAGGAAAGAATTGGAAAAACGAGTGGAAGAACTCAGTGCCACACCTCAATCTCCAATTTCCGAAACACATTCTGCCGCTTCAAACTCTGAACCAAGTGAGAAAAGAAGACACGTACGTCAAATCTCAAGTATGTCAGGGACAAGTAAACTTCGTGAAGCTGAATTGGAGGGTAAACTCAGTCGAAGAGAAGCAACTATTAAATCGTTAAGTAATAAAATCAAACAGTTGGAAACTCAATTAGAGCTTGCAAGAGATTCTGAGATTGCCGAAGAGCTTGAACAACTCGTTCAGGAGAAAGAAACACTAAAGATTGTTTTAGAAGAAAGAATGATGGAACATACGAAATTACAACATGAACTGATTTCGTCCACCGCTATTCAATCATCTCAAAATCAACGATTGGTCGAGCTGGAGAAAGATCTGCAAGAGAGGTATTCACTCGCCGGAGAAGAGACCATGAGGGTCAATGGATTGGTTTTGGCTTTGGTGGTACAGAGAAAGGCGTATTTGTCTACCAGGGCGGAATACGTGTCGATCACCGGACAAACACGACGTCAACAAGTCGCACTCGAATCGTCTCAAGTCGCTGCCAACGATCTGACCCGAGCTCATGAGACTATCGAAGAGCTACGATCCCGTTTGGCAGAACTTGAATCAACTTCTGAAGCTGCTTTGTCACTATCTGAACAAATATCGGCGTTACAGACGGAAAAGCAACAGAGTGAGCGGAAGATTCTCGATTTACAAACTGAAGTATCTACACTGTTAGACGCATTGGCAGAAGCGGATAGAATCCATTCTCAGACAATATCGGAAATTCAAGAAAAGCTCGAGGTGACCCGGGCGCGACACAAAGAAGAAATGACCAATCATGGTAAAGAGGTTGAATCTGCTACTGAGAGACTGAGCAAGCAACATGAAGATCTACAAGGAGTATTGGGAAATGTCACTTCTCTACAAGTTCGTGTTCAGGAGTTGGATCGACAACTGGGAGAGAGTCAAATACAAAAGGAAGATCTACAACGTCACGCAGAAGATCTACAACAACGTTTAGTGGAGCAGACTCGGTTGACTGTCGTTGGAGAGGAAAATAGGGGATTGTTAGAGGAACAAGTGGCAGGACTTCACGTCGAGTTGAATGAAACCGTGATGAAGAAGACAGCGGTGGAAGGAGAGATGGAGAGATTGAAAGAGATTCATCTGAAAGGCACAAAGGCATTACATGACCTAGAGAGAGAAGCGAGGGAGATGAAAAATGACATGGAGAGAGCAGAGGAGAGGGTGAGGGAGGTTGAGAGATTGGAGTTGGAGATCGATGAGTTGAGAAAGGAGTTGTTGATGGTTAGGGACGAAATGAGAGGGTTGGTTGAAAGAGCCGAGAAGGCAGAAGAGGAGATGAAAGTGATGGAGTTGGAGAATGAGAGGATCAGGGGAGCAACGAATGTAGATCAAGGACAGGGAACGGAGGAATTGAAGGAGAGGATTTCAGGTGAGCTTTTGTTCGGTCAAATAAAACATGTCTTTCACTTTTCATTACCAATCGTGATTTCTTCCTCGTACGACCGCTTCATTCGTTCTCCTGCTCTTCCTTTGAGTACTGACATGTCACGAGCAATTTCTGAGAGCATCTAAGAGAGCATTGTGATGGGAATTTATCAAGCGAACGTTTAGCTGACATATCAGAACTCGAAGCCGCCCTGACTCTAAAAGTCCAAGAAGTGGACGAAGCTGATGATCGAGTTCGAGAAGTGTATAAATCCAATACCAAGTTGGAAAAGAAGATTGCCAAATTACAAAGACAAATCACCACTTTAACTTTATCTACGGAAAAAGAGACTTTAGCCAATACGATAGCCAACAGATCTATACCTCCTGTAGATCATCTCAATCCTGGTCCTATTCCAACATCTCATCAACTTACCCCGAACCATGCTACAACAACCAATTCTCATCAAAACCTCACCACTGTCACATCAACCATCCGTCTGGTCACATCTAGTCCTACAAAACCACCAATCTCTCCCTTACCTCATCGTCCAGCTCTAGCAGAACTTTCTCAACCTCGACCATCATTACGTTCTGTAAACATCTTCGATCCTACTCCTAATCCTAGTCTTAATCCTGATTTCAGTTTAAATCCTAATCTTAAAAGTCCCAATGGTCAAAAACGTTGTAGAGAAGGTGAAGAAGAAAAAGTTTTACCGGCAGAAGCTATCATTCTTCCTTTTTCAGATTGAGACCGATAGCTAGAAAAGCTTTTACACCTAAACGATCAACGTTTTCAAAAAGTCCAAATAAGACGAGACAGGTTAATATCTTTTCGGGACAATCATGAGTTTGTTAGAGTGGTGATGAGGGATGAAAGATGTGAAGATGTGAAAGTGCTTGCTTGCTTTCTTCTTTTTTGTGATGTTGATGATGATTGTGAATGCATATAATTGTTTTAATATCCTGTACTGGTTCGTCTCTTGCTGCTATCATTATGAAGACCTGATACATGTTCTTTCATTCATGTTAGAGTACTACATACAGTACAGTATGTACTGGCGGCGGACGGTGATGGTGGTGACATTGATCTTCACCTGAACGACATCACATCTCAACTTTTTGGGTTAAGAAGACTGCCAAGTTCCGAGAGAGATAAGATTGACGCCACTCTTGAGCTTTCCTTCCAATAATACGAGTTGGAGGCACGTACTTTCGAGTCACATATGTGACATAAAGGCAAAATTCGTGGATTCATGGATGGTAAGGAAGTGACAAGATGATGACCTCTACTTTCCTATTGGAGAAACACAGTAGGACGTTAACGTCATTGTTCATTCCAAGATATTCATCCATCCACTACACTCTACTCGTAGTACTCCTCCGTTCTCTGACGTCTTTGCGCAGTAGATTCATATATCTCATCATCGAGTAATCTCAGTTACTAAGAAAGGTATCCATACTTACTTACTCGCCATAACATTCTGATCATCGAGTGATCCTAACCAACAAGATAATCTCATACCTCCGAAGAGAAAAACAATAATGACGCACGGGAAAATAACGACATAAGTTCGATCACTACCAAGTCCCGAATCACATGCAATTTTCCTCACGTCAATTTTCATTTCATAATGACATACTAACATGCTTGATACCATATTGAGTGAGAAGATGTTTTCAAAATACGGGATTATGAGAATCTTGATGGGACTGAAAGAGTCTAAAAACGAGATATACGATATACGATATACGATATGCCGTTGGGAATCTTGATGCTTGAGATGGCGAGTCAGCGGGAATGATAAACGTGACGTGACTTTTATTTCATTCATGTACGAGTAGCGTGACAACTTTTGTCCTAAAGATATATATAGACCCTCCGAGGGACTTTCATTCTTCACTTTCGTTCTAACTTTGACTTCCTACTTGATGCTTAATATTCCATAGTTTCGACAACACCCCCCCCCCCCCCCCGGGCCTACCCATCCCCCTTCCCATTCCTTCCCCGTGAGATGACTTCTTATCCTTCGTCGATGATCCCCTTTCCCTTTCTTATCCCTTTCTTATCCCCTTCTCCTCTTCATTCCCTCATCCTTCTTTGATCATCGTCGAAGGATAGAAGATCATCATCACATCCTTAACCTCTCATCAACGCCACTTCGACATATCAACACATCGCAACATCTCAACATCTCAATCGCCGGATCATTGGAATAGTCGACCACATCAATAACATCATATACATTCCTACGACGGAATTCGAGTTCGAGAAACTTAACACGACCCAGAGGTTTAGAGGTTTTTTTTCTTCAAGAAGACGCATTCATCATCATTTTTATTCTTCATGTTGGCATTTGGTCGTGCCAAGTTCCTCGAACTCGAATTCTGTCGTTAATCTCAAATCTTTCGACTTCCCCTTCCCCCATTCGACAACGCGTTAAGAAAAAACCTCTAAACCTCTGAAACCTCTCAAAAGCTTTCTTGCTTTTGAAAACTTCTAAACTTAAATTGATCTTCATGATCTAAACTTTCTTAAAATAATTAAATCCTCTAAAACTCTCTTTTACTTTAAAACTCTTCATCTTTAAACAATTAAATCAAATCAATTTTTCACTATCTGGTATGTCAATCTTTTATCCCTTATCATTCGCGATCCATCTTCCCCCGGAAAGTCTGACGCCTCAATATATCCACGTTGACTTTCCGGGGGAAGATGGATCGCGCCTGGGGAATCTACCTTCTTCCCTTTCTCACTCGTCTTTCCTCGCTCACGCTTGTGATAGATCGAGTTTGACGAGTGTGTTCAGTGAAGAAGGAAGATTCCCCGGAAGAACCCCCCTGGAACAAATTGAATCCCCACAGACCAGGAGTCGAAAGGGTAGAATGACAGATATTCGAGGGGTGGTTAGAACCATCGAGACTGTATCTCCGGGGTACATCCATGACCTTTCGGGTAGAATCCAGTCTCGGTGGGTTTCGGGTTTCGGTTTTCGGTTTCGGTTTTCGATTCTCGGTTCATGCTTCGCTAGAATGACGAACAAGACTGGATCCTCGCTCAGGTACGTATGTGACCGATCGAGTGAAAGGAAAGTCGATATTCGAATCGCGAGTGATCATGCTCTCCCATTCGACTGCATCTCCGATTAATCTATGTGATCTCGGGTAGAATCCAATCGAATGGTGATTCATGCTTTCCCCTCTCTGACTGCTTCTCCGAGGTTGATCTTTGATCTCGGGAAGATTCCCAGTCTGATGGTGACATTTCCCTTTCCGTTTCACCTCTCCCACTACGTTTGATATTTTCGTGCCAGCGTTCGAATATCGGTAAGTGGATTCTTAAGCGCGCGTGTGGTCCATAAGATTGACTAGCAGGTCGGAAAGACGAAGGAACGAGTTCTAAGGAACAGTATCGCTAGGTTGATAGTTGAAGCAGATGTGTGAATGAGGATGCGATGTGCAAGACGAATATGATTCAGATACGTCGTTTTCATCTTCTATCGATCATTGATTCCCAATCATCTACTCACATCTCCTCAGTAATCAAGATAAACCGAACGGAGCATCGCAGATCTATCCTCTTAGGTAAGTATCATCTTCGTCTCTTCTGAGTAGCTTGCTGATAATTAGGTGGTAATATCGGTAGTTCAGGTATTCCCAAAGCAGCCCTTTCGATTTCCTCCGGAGTAGCAGGTCCAGCATCTCTTTCACGTCCAAAGACCGACATGGTAGCCCTAGAAGAAGCTCCTTCTGACGGTCCGGAGAATCGACGGAATGGCATATTGAGAAGCTCGGTTTTCAGTGCGGACGAAGGAGAATCATCGGATCCAAGAGAGGGCCCGAGGGCCCCCGTGAGTTGTTCGTTCGTTGATGAGGTAAAGGGCTGAGTTGCATCATGCCTATATCCGGATGTATCATCGCGAATATCGACGACTCGCTTTCCTTGTCTGGGGGAAGACTTCGATTCACGTCTTCGACTAGATGATCGTCCTTCTTGAGCCGTGGGTATTCCAGACGAAGGTAAAGCTCGTGAGGATGGAGATGGTCTAGTCGATGATCGATTGAATGAAGACGTAGAGAGCTGACGAGAATGATTTTGACGATCGACCTGTCGGGATATTTCAGGACTACGAGAGGATGGAGCAGGTTCAGGGTTGTAGGTTAACCGACGGACGAAAGCTGGTGTTGGAGCAGAAGGAATGTCTAAAGGTGGTAAATCGGTGTAAGTCATCATTACACGTTGTGGGGGTGTATATTGATGGAACACTTCTCTATTGGGTGACCATATAGGAGAAAGAATTGAAGATTGAATGGTATCCCTTTGTCTTACATCACCAGTCCCACCTCGTCCGGATCCACGTCTGTCAATCATGGGATAAAGAGAGGATTCAGAGGAAGACTTTAACCGGGGATTTGTACTGATGGGAGAAGGTTCAAGATGGATTTGTCCTCTTCGACGTCTCCTTCGCCATAACCAAACACCGAGGATCATGGCTAGGATGAGGAGAACGACAGCAGCTACAGTCCCACCGACAACAGCACCGACATCTCCACTTCGGGTTGTTGAGGTTTGAGCGGAGATGGCAGCGATATCGCCAGTCCTCTGGGGAGGTGGTATTTCCGAACTTCCAGACGAGGTCTTGTCCGCCCAAACTGCCGCTGCTGCTCCGGATGCAGTGGACGAGGAAGATGTGCTGGATGAGGTAGCGGTGCTACCGGGGGAAGATGAGCTAATGGAGGAGTCATCGAATGATGTGGTAGTGGTGGTGGATGAAGATTGGACAACTGAAGAGACGTTAGAGAGAGCAGTGGAGGGCACGATGCTAGACGAAGTGGGGGTGAGGGAACTATTGACGATCGCGTAGTTGATGTCGAGGAGGGAACCACGATCGTTAGCTATATTGGTGATGACCAGAGTATGTGGACTGTCCGATAGTCCAGAAGCGAGATATACTGACTAGTCAGCTGTGTCATATGGTCACCAAGGAAGATGGTCGTTCGTAACTTCATAAGAGATACCGACCCCGGTGAGGACCGTGGTTGTCATGGAATGCGGGTACGGCAGAGAGGGGGAGTAGGATAAAGCAGTCACTTACACGATGTCACTCCGATAGTTGTACCATGAGTTCCATTATACGGTTGTTCTACTACTTGGTCGAGCGATATCGAATAATTTCCGTTCTGAGGACCGACCTGACCAAACACCTGGACCGAACTTCCTGTAAAACTATCATATAAGCTTGAGCTCCTCCTAACTTGCCGCTAGCCGCTTGTAACGACTGGTGTTTCGTGGGAGAATGTCAGGCCGGAATAGACTTACGAGAAGCTAACTGAAGATCCCGTCGTATCGGTTGAATGAGAAGAATGAGTTGTTTGACTCCATCCTCCGTTGTCGGAATAAGTGAAGGCCGAAGATGGGTCGTCGAAAGTGGTACTGTGGATTTGGGAGGTGGTGGGAAGGGTTAGGACGATAAAGTCAAGGTCAAACCATATTTCTCCGGTTTGGGGTTGCATGTTGGGGGTGTTGGTCACGACCTGAGGGTGAGCAGTTGCACCTCGGATTTCTAAAGACTCAGAAAGGTTGACGGTAGATTCGTCAGAACGAGTCGATGAATACTAGATCTGATACCGAGGGAAGCATGAGGAGCAGGAGAGAAAACACTGACAATGGTATGTGACCCAGTAGACAGCCCGGTGGCAGAATACAGACATTGCTGGAAATACCGAGTTCCGTCCGTATTCCCATTGGAATATTGAGCTTGACCTCCATCTAGAGATACTGACAATCAGCGACTCGCCTCGGTTTTCTTTTTCTCCATGAACCTTCCTCCATCTTCCTCTGTCACAACCTTATTTCACATGTTCACAATGAAGTTACTCATGAGGAGAAGGAACGAGGTATGACCAATGACTTACCAGAATAATATCCATGGTTATACCACTTTGATCCATATATGTAAACCGCCTCAGCGTGAAATGTGAAAGAAAAAGAGTTGCCCTTTATTCATCAGTACTCGATCCCAATTTTGAGGATGATGATGTAACGAATGGTCTCTCAAATGGAGAAGCCCGGGAAGGGGAAGCGGACTGCGTGGTATTGACTTACGGCAGTTTGAGTACCCATAAATGTTTGACCGTAATAGTCGACGTACCCTGAGTCTAATCATCAGCTCCTGCACATCTCTGCAATACCATTTTCCCCGGTTGTGACTTTTTTCAAGAACGATACTTCATGTCTTTCGGTTCTTCACCGATTGACGAAGAACATGTGGGTCATGCGTCAAGGAAAACTCACCGGCAATCCCATTGACAAGCCATCCTGACGGATCGGAATACCTGATCTGAGGTGAGGTATCATCTATCTGTTATTGTCAGCGTTCCCTTTCCACACCACACCACACAATCCATTCCTACCAACCGAGACCTCTCTTGAACGGCTTCTCACCCACTCCACCAACCCATCGACCCACGGCGTTCTCCCTCACCACGTTCCATTAGAGGAACCACCACACAGCTCCGGAAAGAAGGAACTCACCGTGACATTCATCTTTCATACAACGTCGTCATTCACCGAACTTGATCAGAACCTCAAATCGACGCTGCGGTGAGAAAAGAAATAAGTAGTGCGAAAAGATCGACGTCTTTTTACAAATTCAAAGTGGAGGATGAGTAAGTTTGGAACGTAGCAAAGGAACCTCTTGTTCTATCTCAGCATTGATCATCTCCTTCGACTTTTCACTCGACTTATGATCTCTCATCTCACCCTTCAGTCTTCCATTCACATATACACCTCTGACTTTACACATCAGCCTTTCAACCTTTCACCAGTCACACGCCTCATATTTGGACACTCATGACTTTACCCGCGTACCCTCGCCTTGACCCCTTGCCTCAAAGTTGGGCAAAGCCCCAAAGGTTTTGTCAAAGGGTGGGAAAGATATCAGTTTTCATCCCTTTGTCTGCCTTTGCAGGAGCCCGAAGTATCAAAGGGATGTTTCGGTGTCAGAACTTTTGACATTTTGTTCTCCGTGTCTTCCGTGTCCGCGGTGGTTCGAGCGTGAGAAGGTATTACCCAGAGCGTTAATTTTTGATGTGAACAGTTTTCATATGACAGGAATAGTCAAAAGTTCAGTACGTCGCCTTTGGCCTTTGAAATCCTCGGTTTCGAATCAAGCACATTGTCTCTCTCTGAATGGATGGGTGAGGCTGTAAATGTAATGGGGACGATCAAAAAGATCAAACAAGTGGGGAATCTGAAGTCAGATAATGCGGCGATCGGCGAAAGAAGGCGGGACTAGGGAGTCAACGTCAGAAGACGGAAGGAACAGTCATGATCCAGAGGCCCAATGGCTACGGTCGGTCCGAGTGAAAAGGGCACAAGACCTGAAACATAAACCCTGCATCTTCGTTTGCGCCCTACGACAGTACATTTTGAGAAGAAAGACTCACCAATCTCATTCTTTTACTTTTTTCGGATCCTACAGCGAGTCATCAGCTATTGTCCTCTCCCACAACAAAGTCTTCGTACTGATTCAAACAATGTCACGATTTAAAAGGTGGAAAGAAGAGACGTACAGGTTGATTAGCTCCATTGGAAGAGGTTGTATTCTGTGCCGTCCCAAACTTCTCAGCTCTTTTCCTCTTTTTCTCTTCTTCGATCCTCAATTTCTCCGCTAATTCACTGAATGTCAGCCATGACCTCATTACATCATTCATTCCGTCGTCACGGATCGATACTCATCCTACACACAACAATAAAGTTTGGGATGGGGCGTTCTGTCAGGCGCACGAGGAGAAACTCACGGTGATATTTCCACCGTCTTCTCCTGTTTCGAAGGCTCTTCAGGCTTTTTGGCGGTCCCAAACTTGGCCGCACGTTTCGCTAATACCTCCTCGCTTATACCCAAAGACTTTGGAGTCGCGTCTATTTTGATGGTCTTTTCTTTCGTCGCGGCGGGCGCGTTAGAGGTTGTGGAGGTAGTGATGGATTTTTCGGTTTTGGATGGTCTAGGGGTGGAAGTGGGATTAGGGTTGAAGGAAATTCCAAATCGCTCGGCGCGAGCTTTCATCTGTATTTGTTCGGGAGTCAGATCGGTTGCATCGGCAGGAGGTTGTGTGAGTGCAGATGTTGAGTCGGTCTGAGTGGTTAGTATAGAGACTATGGATCAGCATGGGCAGCAGCAGCACTCACAACAGGGGCAGAAGTAGGTAGACCCAAATCTGTTGGAGCGGCTGTAGAGGTAGTGTCAGGTGCAGGATCTTCCGATGTCTGTATGTCAGATGTAGTTCCAATCAGGATGAAAATCTAAACTGACAATTTCGGTACCATCATCGTCTACATTTATGCCGTTGTCTAGTAACCTCTTGACGAGATCGTCTTTCTTTCCGGTTTGGACGAGGTGATGCTTGGCCAAGAGCTCCTTGAGCTCTGCGACTTTGAGCTTTTGTCTGATCATCAGCTCTGTGAGAGCAACACCAATCGGAGAGCTCACAGTTTGGCTTCCATGTTGCCGAAGTTTTGGAGGGAGAGTCACTCGTTGTTACAACCGTGAACACGTTACGGAGTGACCAAATCTCGAGATGGGAGGATGAGCAGCAAGGCGTGCGACGCGTCATGTATCTTGCACGCCTAATTGTCAGTCAGCGAAGTGCACTTGCCGGAAAAGGAAATAAGTTAGTGCAAGTCGGCTTGGATGTTTTCTTTGTCACCATTTCCGACGTTTTGCTTATCATCATCAAACAATCCCATAATGCAACAGGACAACAACGATACCACTATACATTCCGTCATAGGTACGTCTATTCAGTCTCTTCTCTATCCATATCTTGACTGACTCATAAGACCCATTGCTTCAAGTCACAGATTCAGATCATTCCTTCCAAGATGCCGATGCTCCCCCTGCTCCCCTCGAACAAACCCCTCCCCATGATTCGGCCAAAAGAAGAAATCGTCGTGTCGTTCCTGGTTCAACCGCAGATTTCCGTCGACGAGAGGCGAACCGTCTGGCTGCTGAAAGATCACGTTCTCGTCAAGCTGAAAAGGTATTGTCATTGCAAGCCACTTCGAACCGACTCATAGAGGAGAATGCCAAATTACGAACCGAACTCGCTCGTCTAGAGGGAAACCCTGACGCACAAATTACCACACAACATGTTGATTCTTCTTCCCTCCCACCCGAGAATCACGAACATGTCGAAGGGGAAGAAAGAGCTGGTATGGGACACGGAGAAGAAAATGTTGCCGCTCAACAAGAGAATCATTCCAGAACCATCTTAGCTGCTCTCATGTCCGATCCCAGCATATCTGATACTTTTCACGACGATGGGACACATGATCCACATGAATGGATGCAAGGAGTGGAGAATTTCTTTTCAGAGGCCGCAGCGGGTGAGACAACTGGAAGATTAGGTGAATTAGCAGATGTAGCTGCTGGAAGAGACGACAAGGATAAGGCATCCGATTCTGGTGAAATGGAAAGAGGAAGGAAATTCTCTTTGAAAGCTTGTAAAACAGCTGCGGATACGGATATGGCTATCGCTATGAATGCGGAGATGGAGAAGATTATAAGAGATGATCTAGCTAGTACCAAAGCCGCCATCGCTATCCTTGATCGAAAACTTGCCAATTTACGAACTTCCGATGAACCCTCAATTGAAGATTATGATTTCAATTTACCCGAAGAATTTATATCGGACGATCTTGCGGTGTTAGAGGCGAAAGAAGTCGACATGAGAGATAACTTGGAGGAAACAGAATCTAATCTGCCCAAGTTACGCGAGACGATGTTAAAAGCGAGAGACGAGAAAGTTTCTTCTGAAACACGTCTGGCGGGTTTGGCACATGATCTATACGAATTGATCGATAGAGGAACGGCCAGCGATAAAGAATCGATCTTGAACATATTACGAGCTTTGGGAGGCTATGTAGGAGGTTTATATGGAGGTTTACCTATACCTGCACCAGGAGCGGAAAACGATTTACCGACTTCTGCTTATTCCACACCTGCCATTGCTAGAAGAAGAAGGGGAAGACCTCCTAAACAAAGACCTTTGACAAAGAGTAAAACTCCAAGAACGTCAAAGAGAAAATCTAAATCATGGACAGTTGGTCCTAGTAGACTCCATCAACAAATATCCTCTTCTGATACGGTAGACCAAACAGAGTCGACAAACCCTACAAACCACTCCGATGCGATCAACGCATCTACGATGGAATCAATCGCAGAGGATGGGTTTCAAGGGATAGAAGAAACGGATCCTACAGGAGCTTACATCTTAAAGATTCATCAAGAAATCAATGGCGGAATGGGTGGCATTGGTCCTGCTACTTTTGCCGATCTTCTTCCTGCTGAAGAACAAATGCCTGTTCATATAGAGACGGAAACAAATGTGGAAGCTGGTCCTTCGACTTTACAACAAACACAAACTCAGCCACAAGGTGAAAGTGAAATGATGGAAGTAGTGGAAGGGACGGGACAAGAAGTTGGAATACCTTCTGTTTTGTCTAGGTTGAAAAAAGGTCCATTGGGAAGTTGTGATATTTGTGGAAGAACCGAGACTACGGTATGGAGAAAGTTGGTTTTAGGTGGACAGGACCATAAAGTTTGCAACGGTGAGTTGGCTTGACTTCTTTCTTTTTCTTCTCCGAATCGTCTTTCCTTAATATTCACAAATTTCCACCATATTACGAAATACCAAGTCTATCATCATGCCCAACCTCATAGATGACCATGTCGACACGATCCTCATCTCCTTATCTGATGATCCCCTCCTCTCTCCCGTTATGAATCAACAATTCACGCTAAGCACGTCTCTCACGGAAGGACACTAAGCCACGTCGTCCAGATGTCACCACAGTGATCTCACTGTTATATGAAATTGGAAATAACTATTCTCAGTCTCAATGGAGATATGAAGTTAAAAATCAACGCTGACATCAGCTTGCGGTCTGTACCATACTAAATTCGGTGTGATCCGTCCACCAGAATTATGGGGTGATGGAAGAAGTGTCAAAAAACGTCGATCAACAATCCGTCTTTCAACATCTTTGACAGAAGATGGTCAACCTAAAAAACGTAAAAAGGTCAAAGAGACGATGAATGACGAATCGTATGAGTATCAAAATGTCATTGAAAAGACGGGGGAATATGTTACTTATCCAGATGTTGGTATGAGTTCCGAAGACCAAGATCATGATCAGGATGAAGAATTGGTAGAAGGGAGAGTGGAAGAGGAAGATGGAGGGGAAGAAGCGGAAGGTGAAGGTGAAGGTGAAGATGTGGATATGGATATGGATATGGATTTAGAAGTTGGTCAAACTTTGTTTGAAGTTTCGTAGGATCCTCTTGACGTTTTATTTCTTGTTTGTGGTTCGAAGGATTGTTCGGTTAAGAGTAGTGATTTCATGTATTGGATATCAGGTGTTATTTTCCATGCCGAGTCTTCATTTTCACCGATACAAGTTTAATGATACATACACCACAATCATGTAGAAGACTGTACGAGTATTGTTATAATACACGTATTCGTATTCGTATTCGTATTCGTATTCGTATTCGTATTCGTATTCGTAGTGCACAAAGTAATCGTGGACGATCACAGTAGTAGATAAGATATGCTCGTGTAGTGTATAGAGTAAACGAACTAGTTCGATGTCACATTTTCAACTACAACATTCTAAGATTCTACAATCACCTTATCTGTTTCAACGATAGATTTAGAAGATCCAATTTTATTCCTTCTTCTTTCTTCCCACATCTTCACAGCCTCTGACATCTCTTTATCCAAAGCTTTCCATCTTTCTTCACTGGTGGGATGAGTACGAAGTAATACGAAACGATTTTCTATCCCTGATAACGGTTTACCAGCTTGAGCATCACGTTCGACACATTGGAATAATTCCCAAAGATCTAATGCACCACGAGGATCGTACCCTGCTCTAGCCATGAGCTGGAGGTTAGCATTCTTATCTTTGTTTCACATGTTTCCTTTCGAACTCGATATATATATATATACGGGCGGAGTACAAAAATCCACAATTTTTTCAACTTGCATACCCTAATTGTATTATTTTGTGGAGAGCTGGGGAGAATGAAGTAGGATATGGGATATTGTTTGTCCGGTGGACGAGAATGATGGACAAAAGACAAAAGACAAAAGACAGAAGACAGAAGATTAAGTGAAAAAAGGGAGAAAAGGCAAAAGGGGGAAGGAGGAAGAAGGAACAAGAAACAAGGAAGAAGGCAGAATGAAAGAGGAGAAGAAGGAATAAAGAACCCACATGTAATCCAACAGAATCAGCTTCTTCTTCCAACTTTCTAGAATACGCTCTAGTGGCAACTACATCATTCAACCAATTGATGAATACCCCAGCCGTATCTGTTATACTGTATGTCAGCTGGTCAAAGAAGGGTTGACAAGTGCTTACATGGGAAAAGAGATTGTCAGGGCGAAAGAGATACCACGTAAGACGTCAAATGCTACTGCTGCAGCTTGAAGGAACTGCAATTTAGCATTTTTCGCTAGCATCAATCCATTGACGCTCTGAAGGAACCTGATCCAGTGATCGATAAAATGAGAGGTAAACAAATATCAGGTGAAGAAGGACGACAGAGGTTAAGGATTTGAACTCACCCCTAAATTCTCAACACTGTGTCTTTCGGCCACATGAGCGATTTCATGAGCTAAAACAGCAGCTAACATAGAGTCGTCTTCTGGTAACGTATTGAGTAAACCTGTGTAAACGAAGATATCTTTACTGGGTAAAGCGAAAGCCTGTATTTGAGGCTTATGATTTAGCTCTGTCCTGAACCTGACGACAATCCATGTCACAAACGACCCTTTCTTTTGTACTGTCTTGCTATGACTGACCAAATCATAAACCCAACATTCAGGTCCGAGAGAGAAGAAGCGAAAGCTGGAGAAGATTATTCAACCTAAGGACCAACGGGTTTGGAGCAAGATCGGGGAGAATGCAAAACATTGGAGGAGATGATTATCAAGAGATGATCTCAAGTACTCACCAGATCCACCAAATAAACATTCCAATCGGCACTTTCTAACCGTTTCAAAGGATTACTAGTATCCGGTCTCCAAGGCATAAAACTACTATGTGCCGTACCACTAGGTTCGTACTTCTTTTCTTGATCTCGTTCATTGATCACTCTAGCCAACTCTTGTGATCTTGGAGGCCAGGTGGCACCGCAAACGACATGATGATCTTGTTCTTCTAGTGCTGTGACTAAACGGGATGTGATTCGAGATACGCGTTTGGATTGAGGGTCAGCGGGGGAAAGGAGAAATCGACCGTCGGAATTGAGGACTTCTGTGTGTCTGATATTAGATATCCTTTGGCATGAGATTGACTTCGGAGTGGTGGTTCTTTCGACTTGGACACGTCAGGAGGGAATGGAATTGGGCGTTAGGTCATGCGAGCCGATCACTAGAAAGGGGTTAGGGAAGCGATGGGACGAGTCAAGTTTACCTCCGGAAAGAGATCGGGGAAGGGATTCAACGGGATGACTGCTCCGCTTATTCTTTTGGGCGTACAGTAGGAGAGGAAGAGTGATGATAAGGCCAGAGAGATTGAATTTGGAAGGAGAAATTGGATAAAACCTACTTCCGCCTAGACCAAGCCATCTCTTCTCCCTCTGATAAAAGCAACAATCTCCATCGTCCAGTCCGAGGAGATTGATCAAGACCTAAAGCTAGGACGATACACACGGCGAATACCTGATATCAGATTTGAGTGATATACTTCGTATCATTCTAATCCGGGAGAAGCCAGAGACACTCACGGGTATCTGGATAAGAAGGTACGAAGTCCGTCTGTAACGTTTCCATAATCTGTCATGAGTATACTTCCTCGTCCTTGACAAAACACTCTGAACAGAAACAGTATAGTGATGAGGTTTGTCCCCTGTAACGTGGGAGGAGCGGGGGGAGGGTTGATAAGTAAGGAACGAGTGACTCACTTGTATCGAAAGATAAAAGGTAAGAACAGTAAAGAAAACCTTGTTAAACTCAACAGACCACTTTTCAGAGCTGGAAAAGCGATGAAGAAAACGTCTTGATTTCTATGAGAAGGATGAAATGATCTTTTCCCTTGACTTATGGAATGTCTGGCTGATAACGGTATTGTTCGTTGAGCGAGAAAGGAAGAAGATCCGTTTTGACGACCTTGGAAGGGAATGTTTATCGATGAGATGGAATATGTAGATATCTTGGTCGAATAGGAGATAGTACTACTCCTAGTAGACCATGTTGGAAGATAAAGTTGATAGCGGATCGGCGGATATCTGATGGGTCCGATTCTTAAAGGTGAGAAATGGGATAGAAGAGACCTTTTCATAATGAGATTATCGAGTCATCAAATGTTGTAGTACATGTGGTAGGGGCTTGTGACTGTACAGACTGTAGGGAGTAGAGGAAGAAGAAGCAAAGAAGCTTCACTTGCACCGGACCGGAATGTGTTTTAATCTCTGTTTCTGTCATCCTTTGAAACATGATACATCATGATACACCATGACAACATACTGTATAAATGTATCCCTTTGTTCTCTCATCATCAATACTATCACTTCGTACTCTGATCTGGGATCCTCCATCTGATCAGAATAAATCGTGCAGCTGACCTAAGGATCCAAAGTACTACTCTAAGAAAGAAATGGTATATACTATCGTCGTTCATCTTCAAGCTTTACCTGTAGGTCCTTTCTCTCCCTTCTGTTCCTGCTTTTCCTTCTTCCCTCCCCTCTCCTAGCTCATTTCGACTGTCTCCTAGAAGAATGACATTAACACATCCACATCGATGCCCTGCCACATCATATCTGGTTCACTCCCTCTGCACGCCCTTGATCAGATTTCCCATGAGAAAATGGAGTGACGCGGAAACACGAAAGAGCGTGGGGAAGATGAAGTACTTAGGGAAAGCAGATAGAAGAAATGACACAATTGTCTGAACTGATATCTAGGAAGCTGTCGATAAGATCAAAGAAAAGTTGATCGAAGCTGCTTCAATCTATCGACAAGATAAAGAGGTGTGTTTCTAATTCCTTCATTGTCATCCATCATATCCCTAGCAGACGTGTTACTCTTACACCTCATTGGTAGATGATACAAGAGGATGTTGATCTTAGACCATCGATTGGATAGTCATGCAAGATCCTAAAGATGACACGAAATTTTGTATCGTGGAACGATACGAACAAGAAAGTTCACAACAATATCATCTTGGTAATCCTGTGAGTCTCCTTATCACTCTGCTTGTTACTCCTCCTGACCTACCCGGCCTCTTCCTCCATCTCTACGTCTCTACCTCCCCCCACGCTAAGGGGAATTCCTCGAGAGCTCGCCGGTCGTGATCCTTGGAGTTTGTCATAGTATGAATTGTCAGTCGATGAGGACTTGGAAGAGAAATCGAGCTGACATGTAGTATTGGAAAGTACGCCTCTACATTGATCGTTTGAAAGAAAAGGAAGCTGACGGGAAAGACTTTCGATCCTTATGTCGTACCGCTCTTGGCCAAACCGATGGATCTCACCAGGTGGGAAGAGATGTGAAAGAGAAAATGTCATCTGGGGTTTTCTTGTTGATGTATGTTGTGCCATTGAGAAATGATCCAAATTCAACCTCGACGTTTTGACAGGGCGAAGGCGTTTCATACTCTGCCAGTCACCAGGGCTGCAGGGTTGCATGCTGCAGGACAACCAGGGTCTCTATGATAGTCGCGTCCAGATTAGATGTTTGAGTTGTGATAGTCACTTACCGCAAACCATCGCTCATCGATCATCGAGGTGTTAGATAGAGTCAAGATAGTGATAGTCGCATGTGGCAACATGATATTACAGGTAGTCCACATGCCGCATCACTCTTCGTGCTTTACATGTCTGATGGATGAACGATGAAACGGAGCATGTCATGTGTCAATTGAGAAGAGTGCTTCTTTCAGGGTTTAGAATGAGATGAGGGAATAAGGGGAGAAATAGGGTAGGCTATTGGGAGAACAAGCCGTGCCTTGCACAATAGGCTTTGTATCCAACCCCCCTTGCTTCTTGCTTCTTTGCTTCTCCTCCACTCATACCCTTCCCCTTCCCCTTCCCCTTCCCTGCCATGCCACCTGCCTTGTTCAATTGACTCTCGTCTCGATACTCATCTTTTCTCATCTCTTTAACTTTCTCTATCCTCATCATCCATCCGACCATCCGATCCACCATTCCACTTCATCCCTACCACGTTGAGCGGATACTCATATCGTTCACACACTCATACCCTCCACACCCAATAACACACGCGTTTCATCCTTATCCTCATACCCCCTTGTCCTCTCAATTCTCATCTCTTCATATTTCGACATCATCAAAGAGTCAATCGAGAAACATAAGCCAGGATTGTAGGATCTAGCAAGTTTTGAGAAATACCCACCGACGACAATCGCGACATAATATTACGATCTCAAAAGTCTCGACTTTGATTATTGTTTGATCTTTTCGAAAAAGAGTCATTAAGTAAACGGCAAGCCTACGGCAGCTGTAGGAGACTAGCACGGTAGGAATCGGCTCGTCCTCCGATATATCGACCAAGTTTGCATTCCAGTATTCTGACAAACATACAGAAGTGTACATTGTCGTTGTTGTTGTTATCCATCGTCACTTGTCTATTCTCATTCGCCCGTCACTCTTCTCTTCCTTCTCTTTCATTCATCCCCTGCTTTCAACAAAGACTCCAGGTCCGAGCTTGTAGGATCAAGGGATTAGGACGGAACGACAGGCTCGGTCCCTTGTTCGCTGTACTACGCCACATCAACTCGCTACTACTGCTTGCTATTCGCTCTCTACTCGATCTGTACATCTTGTCATCCCCCCACTGTCGCCACCATCGAGCTTACCGACTATCACTAGTGCGTTGACGCCTGATCATACGACTGTACGACTGCAGGCGACTGGAAAGAAAATTGTACGACGCGTGACTAGTTGCATTGCAGGAACATAAAAAGATCGTCGTCTCGTGCGGCATCGGCATAAGCGTCATCAAAAATATCCCCACCACGACTTCATCTTTCACTTGTGCAAGACACTTTGTCTTTTGGGGCATCTAGGGAAGGATCCGCTCCGACTTTTGAGCGAAAAGACGCGTGTGGACAAGACTCGTGAGTTCAAAGTTCTTTAACATAATTCCTCTCTATCCGAATGAGAAGAGGGTGGTTCAAGGGGGCGTCAAGTTGAAAAAGAGGCGAGAGGGGAAAAGCCAAAGGACCTATTGTCATCATTCAACCCTTACCTGTGTTCTCTTTTTCTTCAACCCCCTTGACAACGCAAAATCCCCTTACTAACACGTTCCCTCGGTTTTTTTTTCTCACTCTCTTCCTTTTCCACTCTACACCTCTCGACTTACACTGTACATCTGTATCTTGTCAATTACTCCCTCTCCATCCTTTTCAAAAACCCCCCGTTGAGCGGTCGAACGGTCTCGGGCTAAAGTCAAAGTCAGATACCACGCGACTAGAGGTCACTCAAAGTGCTCCCTCGACAACACGTCCTTCGACCCACTCATCACCATCCCCGATCGTCCGCCTGGGATCACTCCCCAGTCATTTTCAGTCAGCAGCCCAAAACCATCCTTTGTGTCAATCTTCCCCTTCATCCTCCACCACACACCTCTGATCTTCTGCCCGTCTTTGCCGACCTCCCGACGACGGATCAAGTCCTCCCAGTGGGCTTGGAAACCAAACCACTCAACGCGACAGGACGACCAAGCGGCAATCAACCGTCTTGACATTTGGTCCTGGTCGTTGAGCAGTTAGCGCTTTTTCAGTGCTCTGCTAGTATCTTACCTTCTCCCCTCCGCCACTTACCGTGACACGACCACGGCCATCAGTTCCATTGTTCACACCTCATGTCCACAGCACAACCCATATCAATGTCATCAGGATCCATCTCGAGGAGGAGGGTAGGCTCTGTCAGTGCGGGTTCTTTACAGCCCCTCGACACGGCCAGCATCAGGATGCCTTCCAATCAGTCAGTTGTCACATCTTCTCCTTCCCGTCTCCGTCTGAACCGGTGGAATGGTCGCTGATCAGACTAGACCCAATGCGCTTGCGCTCAAAACGGCATCTTTGTCCACCAGTAGAACTTTGTATCAACAATGTTCATATCTGAGAAAGCGTCTGCGATGCGTTGAGGGATTCAAGCCTTATCTGGGTGAGTGGACCGTTCCATTGTCCACTCCGTCATCCCTCTGACTCTCACGCCCGTGTCGGCCGCTGGGCATGAACTATCTCTCACAGCATGACATCGTACAATGGGCCATGACGCTGAAATCCAGAACAACCACCTCATGCAGAACATCTCGATGTTGTCACTCAAATGTGTCACACCCTCCGAATGGGTTCTCCCCTTGTCCACATCTACAACCTCCTCATCCCCGCTTTCTCCGACCCCTCTTCAGCCCTTTATGCCGACTACCCGGCCCCTCCTCCCATCCCAGTTACTTTCCCAGACTTTTATTCTACTCCCGACGGCGTCAAGAACTGGGCCAAGAAACCAGAAAACGCCAAACAGTGTCAAAAGTATATAGCGGTATTTTGCATGGCTCTCAAACAACGTCGAGAAGAAGGCAGATGGCATCGAGAGATGTGGGCGCTGCACGAGTTATATGGCAAAACGGCCAATGCCGATGGCCAAGACACAGAGGGATTCGATTCGACCGGATTGATGAAAGTCCTCGAGACCGTCGAAGATATGGTCGACAATTTACCCGCTTCGGCTATCATCCCTGGATCTCCCCAAACACCCTACACAGCGTCGTCAGGACTCGGCAACATGTCAGGATCCATGCGTCTGTCCGCTTCCGCTAGACAATCGTCTGATTTCCCCTTCCCCATGGGTGGCACAGGAACAGGTAGCAACACTATCTCCAACATGGCGGCCACGATGAATGGCGGTGTGCACATCGCCGCGGACTCCTCGCCCACTGCGGAGAACATGCAACGGGGTATGTCTAGATCGTCTGCGGATGCAAATGCGTTCAAGAGTGTTGAAGAGTTGGTCCAGAGTGAGAAGAGCTATGTACAGGACATCGAGATTCTAGTCAGGTGTCAAATGGAGATGGTCCAAGCTCAACTCATATCACCGGATACGGCTCATCTCATGTTTTCCAACATCAGTAAAATCCTTGACTTTCACGTGAGTCACGATTTTTTCTCCGCATGTGCCATTTGTGCTGACTTGTCTAGCGCAAATTCCTCATTAAGCTCGAAACAGAGTACGCTCCCATCGAGGAGAAGCAGGATCAATCTGCTTGGGCCGAGGGTAGATGGGGTATGCCGTTTGTGACCAGCGAAACCGAGTTTGATTGTTATGGTCCGTATTGCGCCAATTACCTTAGAGCGATTACTCTGGTCAATGATCAGATGCCAAACCTAATGGTGAGTGTCACTGGGTTTCATGTGCTTCCAGCTCACACGCGCAGAGAGGAGAAACTTTGCCAGAAAGCCAACGACCATGTCTTCATCCTGAGAGAGAACTTCAGGCATTCATGATCAAGCCCATTCAACGAATCACAAAATACGGTCTTCTCTTAGATGCCGTGCTAAAGTCTACAGCGAAGCACGAATATCCCTATCGGTCAGAACTTGAAGATGGAGCTGCTGCTGTTCGACGCATTGCCGGTGGGATAAACGACATCACCGATCATGTTGCTAAACAAGCAACTGTCGCCGAGTTGATCGAACGTGTGGAAGATTGGAAAGGACACGAATATGATAAATTTGGTGATTTGTATCTCGACGATCACTTCAGCGTCATGAAAGCGGAACAACCTCGCGAGTACCATGTGTTCTTATTTGAACGTATGTTGTTGTGTTGTAAAGAAGTGGCGCCGGATAGGAAAGAAAAGAAGTCGAGTAAGAACGCTAGCATGTTGAGGAAAGATAAGACGGCCAGTAAAGTGGGAATGTCTAGTAAAAGACCTTACAATCTGAAAGGACGGATATTCGTTTCAAACATCAAGCATGTCAGCTTGGAACCGCCTCTGTCATCAGGTCAGTCCATCTCTTCCCTGTGATAAAACCTCTCTCATGATGAACAAACCCCTTTCATGGTGAACAAAACAGCATAAGAGGGAGGCCCGGAGATTGTGCGAATCCGTGCTGATGATCAGATCCTAATAGTGGTTGGCGTGTTGCCATCTCATGGACTGTTCCCGCTCGGTCTCAAAATGCTGGATATTACGAAAACGTCGAAGATTCGTTTGTCATGTCTGGCAAAAGTGAAGAGTATATGAGAAAATGGGCCGACAAGATCTGGGAATTTGCAAAAATTGAACGTAAACGAGCTGAAGAGATCAAATCCGAGAGACTATCACTTCAAAGTCGAAATTCCGGACAACGTTATCTTCAATCTTCATTCGCACCACCTACGCCTGCTTCTGAACAACCTCCATATTCATTCAACATGCCAACTTCCTCTTATCCTGATGACGACGAATCTACAACTGGATTCCGATCCGGTAGATCAACACCATCTCTCAACGCTGGAAGTGGATATCTTCCACCTGTTCCTAGTCGACGTGTTCAGAGTCAACAAGCTATGCCTGCCGATAGACAAGCGGATCTTAGAGCCCGAGCAATGACGGAAGATCAATTCGGTCCTTCCATGTCACAATGGCGTAATCAACAAGCACCTATGATGCCACCTCCTCTACCTAGAATGGGATCTAATATGTCTGCCATGTCCACAGCTTCAGAGGCTTCTTTCGGGGAAAGGTTACCGAGAGGTATGAGACAAGCTTCAGCTTCTCGATTAGGTCAATTAGGTATAGCAGATGAGGAAGAAGAAGAAGAAGGAAATGATATAATTCCAAATTCGAATTATTCATATAATTCTCATCCACCAACTGCCGGACCACCATTTTCAGCAAGAGGGATGATGATGTCAAGAGCTCCTTCTCATAATAGTTCAATACCAACTTCTTCCGCGATACATCCACCACCATTACGTTCAAGATCAGCTTCATCTCCACAAGTATATCAAATAAGACCAAAACCTCAACCACCATTACCTGTCCCTAATAGTGGACAGGATTGGCAAGAAACAATGGAAGAGTTACCTAATCCTGGTTTGGGTGGAGGAATGTTAGGAACTAGTTCTTCTTCGACTTTAGTAGGTGGAACTGTTTACTTTACAAAGAGAATGTCTGGAGGGAAAAGAAGTAGTGGAGATAGTCAAAGTACGGAAGCTAGTACGGCTAGTAGTCAAAGTCCTGCTACACCATATGGAGTACAAGAAGGAATGGTCAGAGGTGGTACGCCTGTTAGTAGACAACCTAGTGGGGATGGATTGGTGGTGGTTACTATACATTGTGGTTCTGTGAGTGAATTCTTGTTTCTCCTTCCTATTGTTCCCATCGTCAACCTGTTCCGACCAGCCTTTCTTTCGTCCAAGCCCTTTTTTTGATCAACCCTTCTCAGCCACTCTCCCTCTTTGTCGTTCAATCGAGAATGTGATAGGGTGTCATCATGAAGCTCTACCTAGAGTACAAATAGCAGCCTAGTTCGGAACATTGTAGAGAGCCCCCGCTGATGTATAGGAGAAACTACAAATTCACATTACTCGAGATGTATCCTATTCCGACCTAGTCTCGAAAGTGTTGAAGAAATGTCAACTTTGTGCCAAACCTGGATCATACAATTCGACCCGACCAAAGATCTCATATTCGGATGACGGGGAATGGATGTCATTATTGAATGATTTGACGGTGGGCGATATGTTTGCCGCTTTGGACGATCTGGGACGAAATTCAGTGGACTTAAGGGTTCAATAGGCGGTAGTTATCTCATCACATCATCCCTCGGGATGTCACTCTCGAGTACGACCTAAATCTTATCACTTAACACATACGATTGTCTCTCAACTTACAACATATCTATCTTCACTTGTCTGCTTTTCCTTGCTCTCATGCCTATCCTTATTTCTTGGATATCAAATCAACGAAGATTCCTCTTAGGTCGCGGTTTTTTGGTGTCGTAGTGTCTTGGGTCAATGGAAGAAATCTCAATCTGAATACATATTCAGAGTTGGAAATGAAAAGTAAAAAACCTTGCTTGATACGAATTCGGAATGGGGATTGGGATTGGGATTGGTATGGTTTTTCTTATATCGGGAATTTTTCTCATTTGGATTCGTTTTTAGACTTAAAAAACCATTGTATCATTTGTGAACGACAAGAGGACGAAGAGAGAGAGAGAGAGAGATTGAAAAGAATGCATCTGAAAGTGACTTTTTAAACAACAAAATTTACATATGACCTGCATATGTTTCTCCTTTACTTCCTTTCGTCCATTCTAAACTTCCTGTGGTCCTCTCAGACCTCATTCACACACTCAAAATTGACAAATCAAAGCTTGATCTGTAGACTTACGAACTTGATTCATATGCCTGTCTGATCATCACCATTGACACAGTACCCATTACACGGTACACACTACTGGGCAGATTCAATTCTCAAGCTAGTAGGATGCAGGGTCACGATCTCCTGGCAACTTGAGCATAATCAGGTGGTAAGTCCATTCCTTCCATCTCCCTCCTCTCATGTTCTACCACATTGAGACCTTCCCGATAAACAGGACGTGTAGTCTGAACAGTGGCCGTTAATGCACCTTTGACTTGAGCTTGTATTGGTGAATCTGGATCTGTCATGGAAGATGTTGAAGTTGAAGTTTGGAAATAAGATTGACGAGATGAAGTAAGATGTTGTATAGATTGTCTATTTGAATTTGGATTGGAATTTGAATGAAGATAAGATGTCGTTGTTGATAATGGAGGTGGTGGAATATTTAAATGTAATTCTACTTGTCTTTCATTGGTTTGTCTTGTATTTCCCCCAATGATTGATTCATCATCGTTATTCGTACTTGAATTGGAATTGAGATAACTTGTCATATTTGATTTATTCGAACGTACTTGTGATGTATTCATACCGTTCGGTACTCCCGTAATCATTTCGTTTGACATACCTGGGATTTGAGTGGTGGACATATTGTTCGAGATACCTGAAAGTTGAGTGGTGGACATATTGGTAGAATGGTTTGATGAATAAGATATATTTTGTCGTACTGGGACTGGAAAAGGTTTAACTTCTTCTCCATTATATTCAATTGAAGAAGTAGTAAGATCTATTTTATTCACAATCCTTTTTCGTCGAAATATGTACCATATCAATATCCCAATTAATCCTAATAAGGATAAACCACCGATTATACCTCCCGCTATGGCACCCGCATGATTATGATGATCGTCACCATTGAGAGAAGTGTCAGAGGTGATAGTGGAATTTAAATTGGGGTTTGGGTTGGTTGGATCTATTGTGGAATTGACAAGAGCGTAATCTATATCCAAAGCGTTGTTAGAACCTGATATTACGTTGGTTATTGTTAATGAATGAGGCCCTTCAGAGAGGGAGGTGGCAAGGTAGACTATGATCAATTTAACCTCCATTGACCAGATGTCGAATACCGTTACAGAGAAATCAATTGAGTAGATTACCAGTTGTGTAGAATACCAGTTGTGATACAAAGAGATCAGATACAGATCTTGGACATAAGGAATAGGAATAGGTCAGAGGAGAATTGAAGTTGCACAATCGAGATGGTTGTGATGGCTTGATAACACGATGAGAGAGTTAAGGAAAGACAGACTCAGAGGGAAACGAGGGGTAGAAAAGATTGTGTACAGTACTGTAATCCGATTCAAGAGGTGGAGAGGTAAGGATTGACATACGTAAAGTATCCACTAATTCGAAATGTGATCCATTGTATAATTGAGTAGGACCACCATCCAAACTGAAGATCAGAAAGCCTCCAAGAGCTTATAAGAGACGGAGAAATGATAACTCACCTTACTGAGTAATTCCCATGGTTAAAATTGACCCCACCGTAAAGACCGACGGAAGAACCGTTGAATCTATTTCGTTAATGATGAACACCCATGACCGTTGTGAGGTGGAGTATGAGGAAAGATGTCTCACTGGAAATGTGCAATTGCTTGACTAGCAGGACTGAGATGAGATGTGAGATCGTAATATGGTGGTTTGACAACATTGGTTTGAGCTACCCATGTGTTGTCGTAAGAGAACGAAGGGTGAGAATCGTCGAATATGTTAGTGAAGACTTTGTCGGTTCTGGGTGGTTAGCAAGTAGTTATTGTCCTAGATTTAAGTGCACGACAGCATTCATATAGAAACCCTGGGAAGTCGAAAGAGATATGATGGGCAGACAACGTCGGAAGAGGGAAGGGAAGGGAAAGGAGAAACTCACGTAGCGGTGGTGATGATAACATAATCGATATCTAAAAACCATTGTACAGTCGCATTGGCCGGAGGACTAGTTTGACTTGGTAAATTGGTCAATATCTATTTCATCAGCACACCCTCATGTATATATCTACTCAAGTCTCCTTCCTCAGTCGTGAGGGAGTAAAGACGACAAACACATACCACAGTATGTTCCTTATCAGCGGCCAAACCAGTAGCTACGAAAATAGGAGTTTGAAAGATTCTATCGGCACTATAACCCAAGAACAATTGAACCGGTTGATCGTCCACTTTAGCTCATATCTCAGCTTGAGTTCACTAATCTGTATAGTCACACTTACCACTATAAGCTCCATGGTTATCCCATGTACTTCCTTACAAAGGTCAGATTTGACAAGTTCACGTCAAGGTAAAAGACTGACCATAGAAATAACATGCGGTACCGTTAAAAGTCACCGAAGCTGAGTCTCCCTATCATTTAATATAATCCTTACACGCCGACTCAATCTTTCACAAGGCTACATATGGACTACAGAGGTACTGAAAAGGAGGTGCGGCGGATGAAGAGTGATGGTAGAAGGAAAATGGAAGAAAATACTGACATCCGTGGTAGTGGAATGAAATGTGCTTTGAAAATATGACGATAATCCTGAATCGGTTTGTTGACCTGTACAAATCAGCTTCATATCTGGTCTTACAGAGTTATACCATCGGGTTCTGGTTGAACGAGGAAAGAATTGAACAACTCACTCTTCCAGCCGTTGCTCGCTGAGACGTACGAGATAACCGGGGAGAGGTCGTCGAGCTGTCTCGTATCAGCTATACCCTGCTTAACCAATAACAGACTCACGGTGATGTTCATCTTGCCCACTAATCCCACCACACGGCTCTTTCTTGCCTAGCAAATATGTGCTGTTACGCAGTACTTGGTACTAACGGGTCGATGACGGTTCCAATGATCAAACTATGTGAAAAGCGAAAAAGATGCTGCTCATCCCAGTCTATGGGTCCAATAACTATCCGCTCTGAATTGGAGATTGGACGTGTATCAGTTTCTTTTAGAAGGTCAGAGGCGATGATCCAGAAAGAGGGGACCAGGGATAAGAAGGCCTATTCTTCAAAGGACCTTTCTGGATTGTCAGAAATGAGTGTGGAAGACACTCTGGTTACTCTAGCTTTCAGACATCTTTTTCGCCGTATTACCCGGTATATTTGTCGCATTCTTCACCCCATGTATCGTTCGCTGGTTAAGGAAGGATGTCACTTGGTGACTCGGATGTAATCAAACTAATCTTGTGTCGTTGCTTGGTGAAAGTGGTTTCTTGACGACAAAAGCGAAAGAGTCAATTTCATTTTTGAGTTTCGAAAGTTCCTGTCGTCTCGGTGGCACCGTGTTCCTCGGAGGTGGCGTCGATGGCGCTGAGTGGCTGCAGGGCCTGCAGGGCCTCAGGAAAGGAGTGAGGGGGTGATGGCGGAGTGCAGGATGCGCAAAACGCCGCAAATTGACGGAAGGTTGGTCAATGAAGAAATGACAGACAAGCTGGAATAATATAATATTGTCAGAGATGTCAGTCGGATGAGTTACGATAGTTCAGAACAAGAAGGCGAGGGAGGATGGATATATAGTGTGATTGACAGTTATTGATACATACATTATTTCTTGTTCATCTCCCCATGACTTGCTCATATCCAGGTGGTGAACCTAACGATCCATCTTCCCTCTCGTCCTCTACATTCCTTCTCTCGGGTTCAGCATGATTTCTATTACTCGGTCTGAACAACCATTTCCCTTTTCCTCCTCCTCCACCACCTCTATTATCCCTTGCCCCAGATCCATCCCTGATCCTCGAATTACTTCCTGATCCTGTTGTTCCCCTCCCACCCATCGCGTGTCCCATGGAAGGTCCATCTCCTATATCTCTTTCTTGAAGATGAGAATCCATTTGTCTCCCTGAACCATCCTCAACATCTCTTCTATCATATCCCTCTTGTCTCGTCCGATCAACTTGGTTCTCAATCCCAGTATGACGAATCCGATTATTGACGTTGATATAAGGTTCATTAGGAGGTTGAAATTCTTGTGAATGACTAACATCCCCAACATTCCCAGTGGTATTGGAGAAATGATTATTATTATCAATCGGAATATATCGTGGTAAAAGTGGAGTTTGTGATACTTGATGATGAGGAAAAGGTTCAATTTCAAATTCCACCATATCGACTCTATCACCTCTTCTCAATTCCGGTAAACCATCAGCACGAGTTAATCGTTTGAAATGTTTATCCCATGAATATCTTCTGTATATCACCGCAAGAACACTGAGTAGGACTAATCCACCGAATGTACCGAATACTATAGCGAGTATCTTTATGAATGCCGGAGGTGGGTTTGGGAAATTGTTCGATTGGTCTAGATCAACGTTGAGTACGTCGAGGTCGTTTGGATTTCGTTTGGACTGAATGTCAGTCAGTACATGGTTCATCCTTCTTCCTCAACCAATCATATTCACTAGCTACACATATGACGTAACTTAGAGGAAGAAGGACAAGTAATGCGCGACCTTGGTACGAATATGATGTATGGAGAAATGTCGTTTTGAGATAACTTACGATGAGATACATCTTTAAAAAGCCGAGTAGCAAGTAGAGTAGAGAAAACTACCACTCTATTCTACATTCCGTACATGAGGTGATGATGGTGCAAGTCGCATGATGCACAGCTATGGAATACGTATGTAGACGCCCAAAGGCCAAGAGGCCGTCAAACGACGACGCATCAAACACCAAAGGACCCAGTGCAAGGAGAGATGATCAACACAGCATCCCCCCCTTACTCCAACCCCTATGTACTACCCTTGTCCCACACTTTGCACCTATGGGTGAGAGCTCGTCACGACTCTAGACATTTGGTGCATTTCCCAAGGTATCAAATACAAGATCTTAGATATCCAGGTAATGTTTCGTACCAATTTACATACTTGTTCTTTCTCCTCATAGGGTATATGTATACCCAAATACCCACGATCACCAACTGTCCTGTTCCATCTTCCTATCGTTCCTAACACCAGTTTCCCGTCTGAAGGGAGTTTTGTATAGACCCATGGGTCTGATGAGTTGTATGAGATATGTCTTCATCAAATGAGACGAATTGAGCGAGCGATCAAGCCTCCGTAAAGACCTGAGGAGCATTGTCGATCATCCATTGTACAGATAAAGCTTTGCCGGCCATATCGCCAAATTCTCGTGTGGGGTCGGATGAACGCATGAGCGTGGCTTTCTATCAGCATAAGTTCGGATGAGAGAAGGAAGAAGCGACACGAAAACTCCTCTACTTCTGACGCACATGAGTCGCTAGGGGATAGGGGGAAGAAGAGCCCGACGAGAGAAACATGCGCGAAGAAACGAAAATGAAGGAGAAACTAGTGGAATAGAAAATCACATGATCGACTAGGAGAGAAGACACTCACGACCAAAGACCACACCGAGATTCTGACTGGTCATCAAATTCACATTCGCATAACTCGTCACTCTGTTAAGATGTAACATGAGAGTCTTGAGCGTGGCATAGTGTTCCTTTGGTAGTTCCTTGAGTAACGCGCAGAGGGCACCATGTTTGTTGTGAGAGTCACGGATTGCTAAACGTCAGCGACATCCTCATTGGGGCCCGTCACAGAACCTCCATCATCGCAGGCTCGTCCAGATGACTCATCATGCCAGGACAAAAGTCCTGAAACAAACAAGGAGCGAGTGTGGATCCTGCCAACACCAGGACGATCCCCGGGGGAAGGGGACGGAGGGATGTGCCTCAAAGGGGTTTTGACCGAGGGGACAGTCTGAATATGAAGTAGGGAACATCACAAATACCTCTAATGACCAGCATGTTCAATGCCATGAAGAAGTGAAAATGAGAAAGGAACAAAACTCACTAGCAGCAGCAACGAAACTTTCATGTAGATCATGTGTCAAAAGTGGATTCGGTAACGAGCGGAAATACGTTTTCAGCACACTTGTGATACTTGAAACATCGTTGAAAGCTTCCACATCGGCAAGATCAAAAGCGTCATAATCACCTCTTTCGAATAAAACTGTTATTTGTTTCGATTGTGATGATCCGCCTGTTTTCCGGTAGATACCTTCGTACTCCATGCCTTGGTGTCAGTGAATGAACAGTGTCTGGTGAACCGTAATCAAATGCGACCGAAGCGAAGCACAACGTGGCTGTTTGTTGGGTGCAAAGAGCCAGGATGTGGTCAAAGTGGTCGAATATGAGAAACCGTTGAGATAAAGCCGAGTAAAATTTGAGAGGATATGAGAGGGACGATCACTCACCGACAGCTTCGACAGCCTCAATACATTTGGTCACTAACACAGGGACTGTCGTCTTGTCCGTTTGGACCTGCTCAATGAGGTCTCTACCGAACATTGACGGAGCTGACATGAGCTTTTGCTGAAACTTCTCAAATAGATGACTTACGGATAGGACCATCATTATCTTGTGCTGGACGTATGCCGGGACAAGACCGAGGAAGTTTTTCGCCACATTTCGAATGACATATGACTCCGCAAACTGCAGTCAGTGAACGCACTTTGAAGAACTGACAATGTACTCGGGAATATAATGTAAGATAATCAAAAAGACAGAAAACCAGACAGAGAGAAAAAGAGAACTGGTTGGATAGAGTGAGAAATAATTGAGTGACTCACGTTGACATTTAACCTCTTGTAAACCCCACATCTTCTCCCCACATACCTCACATTTAGTAAACCTCATGGTGGAATGTTGACTAAATTGATGATCCCTCATTCCAAATTCTGTACTAGGTCTCTGAGTATTCCCATTTTTCAACAATATCGGTTTACTTATACTAGCACTTGCAGAACTAGCTTCTGGTCCTTTAGAAGATTTATAACCGTACCATTTAAACCTTCTAGCCGGTACAGCTTCTATACTTTCCGGTTTAGAAGCTTTGACGACTCTAGCAGTTTCTTCAGGTACTTCATGTAACGTAGACGCAGCAGTGGTGAGACTAGACATACTTGGTGATGCGGCAGGATGACCTAAACCTCCTCGTGAGGATTTAGAAAAGATGGTGGGACGTTGTCGGATGATTGTATCTTGTAAAACATCTGCTTGACGGGTTAAAGAAGCGTTCAATTCTGCTAATTCTTCATTTTTAGCTGAAAGAGCGGCGGACTCTTCCAGGAATTGTTCTCGTGACTCGCGAAGTTCGGCGATTTCACGTAAGAGAGCTTCTCGTTGCGCAGTGAGAGGTTCTAGTTCTTCTCGATAAGCTTCTTTGATGGTGTCCAGTCGATGAGTGAGGGATTGGCCAAGTAGGGATGCGGCATCTTCGTTCGGGACATCGAGACTGAGTGTCAGGGCAATTCGATGTCTTGAACACGCGGGTGAGAGGGAGTGTCATACGTGAGGATCATCAGGATACACAGTAAACCGACGGGTTCTGGAACAGAGGATAGACTTGATGAAGGTGAAAAAGTGGTAGAGCTGAGAACAATTGTGCTCACCTCTTCCGCTTCGCATGCAATTCCTCAACTTCAGCCAAAGTCATATCCCTCTGAGCTCTCAACCTCGAGATATCCCTCTCCAAACCAGTCAAGTTATTCGCCAAATCATTACTCCTCCGTCGCATATTCTCCTGTCGTCTTTCATCACCAGATATCACCGACAATCTAGCCGTTTGGCTATGGACTTGAGCCCGGAGTCGAGAGATCTCCGCTTCGAGCTCACGACGGAGAACAACCTCTTTGTCGTATTCCTCTCCGGCGACTGTGAGTCCTTCGCTGTATTGTTGGCTCGTGCGCTATCCGTCAGTCCGGTTCATGGTTGTCGACATGTACCCGTAAACCACAAGTGCCCAAGAACACCCCTGATGTCGGCCCCTTATTCCCCTCATGTGGTACCCCATACATCGAGATACAAGTAAGAGGGACGAATAGGCTTAAGAACAGATCCGACAACAGCGATGAAGGGTGGGGGGAGAGAGGAAATGCGAGAACAAGATGGGAAAGAATAGACCCACCTTAGCCCCAGTGTATTTCCTATTCAAAGCCGCTATCTTCTCTTTCAACTCTTCCGCCTCATTCAACATAGCCGTCAAAACCGTCACATCCATATGTACTGTCTCTTGACCATTATGTTTCGCACTCGCCAACACCTCTGCGAGAGTCGAGAACGAGCTCTCCGGGCCTAATCTCGAACTGATAGACATGGTAGACTCTGCACTAGGTTGACGTGTCCGAAGATATTTCGGGGACACTGAGTCGTTTGGCGATAATCTTGATCTACTTGGTGATCTCGATCTTGATCCGCCAGCTTCTGCGTTGACAGGACCGTTTCGAGCCGTCAATAGATTTTGTTGACTCCTGGAGGATGATTCTCGGAGGGGTGATTCGGGTGGGGAAGCAGTTCCACCATTCGGTATCGTCCCCACAGTTTGCTCCAGAGATGGCCTGGCCGTTTCTGCAGAATCTGCCGATTTCGGTAAGATTTTGGCGGGAGATTGATTGATTCCATTGAGTATCAGAGCGAAGTCTGGGTCAGATAAGGAGAATGACATTGGAGGAAGGTTGGGTGGTAAGGTTGGTCGACCTTTGTCTGCATTTTGTGTAGATGCCGAGTCAACTTTCTCCAACTTGTCCGCCTTGTCTTTTGGAGGAACGAGGGGTGCATCCTCCTCGCTCGATCTTCTCCCTTCCGACCTGATAGAGGGTTCCAGTCGAGACCCCTGAGCTGCCTCGTGACCGTTCGCCGAACTTGACCTTGGTGGGTGTTCGGGTTTGGACCCATTTGACGCAGCAGATGGTGGTCGAGCAAAAGGAAAGCTAGTCCCACCACCGTGTAAAGGTGATGGAGATGTCGGAGAAGGAAGAGGTAATTCTGGATGATGCAGATCTGTGAAAGATGCTCGAAGGGGAGATGGGGGAAGAGGACGAGCTTCAACTGCGAATGTCGAATTGGCCGCGTCCATGTTGAATGTCATTGCTGGGTTGATAGACCTACGTTTGTCCGCTTTACTGGTGGGTACATTAAGACCGTTGACGCTAACTGGACCTACACCCAAGCCAAGGTTGGCATTACGAGTAGTGATGGGCGGGGAGAGAGGCCGTTGAGAAATATTTGACTGGGAAGTGGATTGATTCTTGGTAGGAACAGTTGAAGATGGTCTGTTCTGTGCATTTCTTTCCACAGAGCTTTCTGTCCTTGCTCTGGTATGTGAAACACCTTCGGTGGGTGAGAGAGGAGGAGCGTCGTTGCTCATACCTGGACGCCCAGCGGGAGATATAGATCTTGGAGCCAGTTGATCGATACTGAGAGATCTAGCACGAAGTTCTGACTCGAAACTTTCACTGACATTCGCGAGTCCACTGACGTGTGAACCGGCTGGAGTCTGAAGATCGCTCGAAGTGACCGACGGTGTGGGTTGGGGAGATACGAGGGGTGAGGCTTGTGCCAGGGGAAGCATACTGGGCGATGTCAGATAACTTGAGGCTGATGGTATTGGAGAGAAATCTGATCGACTATCGTTGGCTCGAAGATCTCTTTCGCGATCTTTCTTGTCTTCGTGTCGACTTTCTTTCTTCTCTCCGTTCTTTCTCGCCGCTCGTTGTCGTTTTGCTTCTGCATGTCGTCTACTCCTTGCCACTCGCTCATTGTGGCATGCCTGGGTGTGAGCGATGCTCCAGCGTTTCGCCTTGCCTCGTCAGGGGCATAGGTGACATGGAAGAGGAGGAAGATGGAGGACGGATGAGTCAAAAGAGAGGTGAGATAAGAGAAGGATGAAGGAGGGGCGATATATGACCACTCACCATACAATAAATCCCCTGACTAGTCTTTGCAAAGACCAACTCCTCGATCCTCCGTTTACACGTCCTACAAGTGAAACAATGAGCATGATATGACTCATCCCCAGTCATGATAGCCTCTTCTGTTATTGCCTGCTTGCAAACGTAACACTGTTCCATTAGCCATGTCAGACGGTATTCTCGAGGACATAATAGACGTACCTGGTATGAACAATTCCCACATACTGGACTACCATCAGAAAGTAAGAGGAGATTTGTATCTGCTGATACGCGTTCTTTACATTTGGCACAACGAAAGCAATCCACATGCCAAAGGGCGGATCTATAGGTCAGTGTGAACAATCGATACTACATAAGAGGACTAAGGAAGGTGTGTGTGAGAAGATTGAAAGAAGTGACTTTCGAAAGGGAGTTAGGTGACATTCTTTAAATAGAGTCAAAGATGACAATATAGGAGTAAACATGACAAACTGAAGAGCGGCGAAGTGGAGTGGGTGAATAAGGAAGTTGAGAAGATAGGAAGAAACCACTCACCCAAAAGCAACGACAACCCCACCACTATCTTGATCTATGATCTGTTCGCAACCTCCGCATTTCGCATCCACATCACCTAAATTAGGTAAACTATCCCCTGTGGCCTTGGCCTGACCAGTGGGTATTGTCATTGTCATTGTTGAACCACTTGACATTTGTGACATACTCATGTCAAAACTTCCTCCTGTACCTAAACGAGGTATTGTTGATGTCGAACCGTTGTCATGCATGATAGGTTGAAGGGTGGCAATTGATGTGGAAACCACCTTTGGATGCGGTGAAGAAGAACGGTCTGACAATATCGAAGTCTGAGGTTCAGATATCATCAACATGTCGTTTCTTTAACAATGGTTTGAGCTGTTGTTGGCGTTTCTTGGTCGGTGCGTGGTTTGATGATCCAACCAATCTTTGGTCTAAGTGATGGACTGAAACGAATTATGGTAACGATTATTGAAGGAAAGGCAAGAGGTGTGTGATTTAATGAGGGAGAGAGAGAGGAAGAGAGATGGGATGGGAGGTTATGAATGGGGCCCTTTACCAGCCCCTTCCTTGAACGGGAGGGATGTTGAATGTTGTATTGGGTGGGTTTGAGACAGAAGAAGTGCGAGTGAGTGTGAGTAGTGATTTCAAAAAAAGATCCTTTGTTCCTTCCGCGACGCGTCTCACGACCCCCACAATGTCCACTGCCTACTACCTACTACTCAAAGACTCGCGTTCGTTTCTCCCTCGACCACCGTCGTCTTTGGCTACTTGAACAGATAGGATACAGTCAGAATGAAAGGGGAGAGATTGGTGGGATAAAGATGGTAGTATGTATGTAAGTAGCTTGAGTAAGAAGTACGGGTGAAAAGACGGGTGCTAATGTGGGATAAGGAAAAGAAGGGGAAACGTTGTCGTAAAAGTCTAATCTGTCGGTGGCGTCAAAGTAGAGTTTTTCTTTATTTTCCTTGTTTTTCCACAACGTACAACGGATTTTTCTCACACGGACCCCTTTTGAAAACAATTCATCACTTTTCAATGTCAAAGCTCACACTGGATTCCTCTTCCTTCAATCATTACTGGAATGCATACACAGCAACTGCTCCACCCTCACTCCACTACATAACTGCGTTGGATTCGAAAGCATTCAGATTCTTCACTCGAGACGCGCATAGAACCCACCTTCCCCTGACACAGTTCTTCTTTCAGGGTCAAGAAAACCAGGGTCAGGTCTCATCCTCCCAGGGCACACCGATCCACCGAGGTACTCCTCCAGGGGCCAGGGGTAAAACATTCATATCAAGCATGTCATGACGGACATGTTCTTTTTCACCCTTCCATACTTTCACATCGTAAACGCCTAAGACGTCCGATCGTATCAATTCCCACACTCCAACCCATCGTCATACCACTCCCTTATCCGCCATCACCTCGTCGGACCAACACGGACTTTACGTCTTCCATCCACCAATCCCTTCTGCGGAACACGACCAGATTGGCTCATCGCAGCTCTGACGAAAGCTTTCCTCGCATTGGCACCTCTCCCTGTCTGACCGGGTCCGATGACAGGTGGGATGTCATCTTGACGACCGAGGGTAGGGGGGAGAAGGAATAATGTTTTGTTTTCTCTGTTATGATCAGCCACACCTTGACACCTTTGAAACAAAACAAGTATCGTGAGGATAACTGACGAGATGACTTTTATTGTTTCTGGCTCTATTCTTCGTTTCTTCTTCTTCACCATATCCACATGCACGACTTTCTTCTGGGCCTCTGTCGCAGCTTTTATCGCATGAGCACGAGCAGCAGCTTCGATGACACTCTGCGGTAAAGGCTTGGCGGTGGGGTGATAAGGGGTGAGGTCGAAGGTCTCTTCGACTTGTTCAGACTCCAGCTGTGTATTGGACGCAGTTGTAGTTTTGAGAGCCGATTTGGGTGTTTTGGACGAGGATGGCGCTGGACCTTTTTGGACGGATAGACCAGCCCGAGCTTCCGCAGCCTCCATAGCAGCTTGCATTCGTTCGTGTAATTGTCGCTCGGCGTCTGTTGTAGGCTCCTCGAGTGTTTCCGAGTAATCATCGTCGTCATCATCATCTTCACCATCACTATCTCCATCCTCCAGATCTCCCTCATCTTCGTCTTCATCCTCATCGTCGTCATTCTCAGTCCGTCCTTCCCCATCTTCATCATCGTCAATATCTTCATCTGACCCTTCATCTACGCTCTCATCTCCAGACACATCTCCAGAATCGCTCTCCTCAGATCTCTGAACGGACGAATCGCCCTCCGACTCACTCGCGCCATCCGCCATGGCAGCTTCCATCCTCCGTCTCAATCTTCTGGTAGCGTCATCCTCCCCTTCTCCTTCGCTGTCTCCCTCTTCCTCTACTTCCTCCTCGTCTGATGACGGGGATCTTGGCCGTTTAGTCTGGCGACTCTTTGCCTGTGTACCCCGCTTCAGTGACTTTTTCGACTTCATCTCTGCGATCTTCTCCGATCGAGCACGTGCAGCTTGACGACGTTTTTGAGCGGATCTATTATCAGCTCGTTGTCTTCCTCTTCATCTCCAGAGAGGGGCGAAGTCATTTTCCACAAGAAGATGAGAAATTAAAAACCCACTCTCGCTCCCTTGCTTCCGCTTCGAGTCTCGCAACCCTCGAAGCACCCACTGTAACTGTCTCCGGAGCCTCATCTTCATCTCCATCCTCATCCCAATCCCCGTCCGCAGCTTCGACAACCCCAACCTCATCTCGCCGGGCTGAACGTACCAATGGCACGTAGTCATCTTCATCATCGTCGAAATTGATCTTCTTCCCTTCTGACGGTCTGACAGCGCCTAATGTCGCCGGTCTCACTCGGGGCATCTTGTTTCCAGTCACAGCAGCTAGCAGCTAGAGTAGCAGCACTAGTGATCTTACCCCAAACTTTGGTGAAAACTGAGAGGAAATGTGGAAATGTTTGATTCCGTGTTTCACCTCTGACCCAGAATCTGTGGGGCTCCGCGTCGGTTTTCCCAATGACGATCGAAAACGATTGCGCGTCCACCTCAACATTCCTCACTTTTAAACTTTTCTACTCGACTGCAGAGTACAAGCTACAAGGTCGTACTCACCAAAATACACCCAAGGTCGTCTTTAAGAGAGCAGTCTTATCAAGAATGAATGACCCTTTCTCTTCTCTCGACGCTCCGCCTCCTCGATACCTCCTCGAATCCGATTCTTCCGATGATGAATTACCTCATTCTCCTACAACTCCACCACCTCCAACACTTTCAGTCACCTCTAACCCTTCATCCACTCCTTCAGAACTCGTACTAGCTATATCTCAAGCTGGTCGGTATCTTCTACGTCATCTTCCTCCTCAAAACTCTCCTGCTACAAATCTAAGATTTCTCCACAATGGTGATCCTATCGGAAGAGGGATAGACATGAAGGAGACCATGGTGGTCATGATGGAAGATGATCTCGAACCGAGGATGGCACATATGATGACGGAGAAACTCATTGGTATGTTTCCTGATGCTAAATGGTGAGTATCTCTATGTGTTTTAGAAATGAATGAGCTGAATGGCATAGGACTGTGTTGACAACGTATTCTCCCGTCATGTATGTTCCTATAGGTGGTAAAAGATTACCTCAAGATCCACCAATAAGGGTGATTTCATCTGTTGAAAAAGGAGTACCAGATGGAAAATATGGTTATGAGACTCCTAATCATTTGACGGGGTTGGCGGCTGCTTTCTTATCAGCTGTGAGTCGGACCTTTCATTCGATCTGTGGAAGGAAACGCCCCAAGACGCATCATCTTCGTTCCTTCACACAGACTTCCCCTTTCGAATGGGATCACATATCGTGGTGCAAGTGGGTCGCATATGGTGTTCCAAGACCAGTATGGTCAAGGCTGGACTTTCAACTCAGAGAAAGAGTGGGCGATAGGTGTGTGGTCGAGGAAGCAACCGGGAGTCAGAGATGGTACCAGTGAAAAGTCAGAGTTTGATAATTCAGGCCATACATCCCGCATTCCCGGTCGAAAACGTTACGACTCTTCTACTTCCCCTCCCTCTTTCCTCCCTTGGACCTTCAAACCTAGCCGATTCACTCCAAGCCCTCATACCGCATCTGGCCGATCTGGTGAGACGCAATAAAGGACAATGGGAAGAAGAAGACGATGAACTTTGGTCAGCACCAGGTATGGGAGATGGAAAGAAGATTGGAAAGGTGGAGAAAGAAGTGTCGGGGATGTATACCTGAGGTTTAAATGCAGTCTATCTAATGTCTGTGAGGAAGACAGAGATGTTGACATCGTGTATACTTTACCGAAGTTCGGAGCACTAATCATTTGACATGGGTTAGATACGAGAGCTGCCTCACTGTACGCGCACAAAATCACCCCACGGATTACGGGCCACTGGCCACTGGCCACTGGCCACTGGAAGACACAGGGGTAGGGAAATAGGAAGAAGTGAGAGAGAGGGTGACGTATAACCTTCATAGTGTCGATCTTGACACTCCGATCGTCATCGCCTTGGTCCTAGACGTCACCACTTCGGCCTTCGGGGTACCTCGGGCTCGAGAAGTTCGTCATACCATCCGGAAAGTCTCTCGTGCCCGATCTCCAACATCCATAACACATATCATACGTCATGTAACCCCGACCCCTCCTCACATCCCCTTCAACAAATGCCCATCAACTGAACCTCTTCCATCTCAAACCGTTCTGCTCTCTGCCACACGTCACTCCCTATCCCCACTTCTTATACTCTCAAGAGAAGTACTACACCGGTAAACGAACCATCCTCGTCTCTTCCCTCAATTTACTTGAAAGAGAAGACAACATAACCAGCAAAATGTCAGACCAAATCCCAGAGATCATCCTCCGTACCCGAGAAGCAGCATCAGGTATACCAGGTGAACAAGTTGAACCTCGTCAAACTCTCCCTACGGAGGATATGGAACCTGATCCTAGTAAAAGTATTCCACTTCCTCCTAATCGACAAAAATTGATAGATGATGTGATCGCTTTGTATAGTTGTCAATGGACTGTAGAGAGGATAGCTAGGTATGCTCCTGGTGAGTTGTGGGTTTCTCTTTTACCGGGACGAAAATTTGTATCCTCCAAATCCCTTTCACCTACTCTCCCATGACATTTCAACTATTATTCAGCCTTGCTGGCTCCTTCATGACGGGGGAAAAATGAATTCAAGTCTTGACCGGTGGGAGAATGGAATATACTAACGGAGGGTCGAGAGAGGGCTGATGTTCAGCTTGCGTATATGACGATCAATTCGTTTATGCCAATGGTACGTCTAGCGCCTCTTCTCCTCTCACCCAGATTGTTCCCCCAAAGCACCCCAGCTAAGGTGGCCTGGGGATGATTGATCATTGCTGATGATTAGATCGTTACAAGATGGCCGGACAATGGGTAGGATTGGAGAAGATCTTCCCAAAGTCGGAGAATCTTGGTTACGAGATCGTGAAGAATGACGATACGTTGATTCAGTTCAAGAACAAGCAGGTGGGTTTTGATACTTCTCACTTCTGCTGGGAGACGCGATCGATCAGTACCGAAAACGTCTTCAATGTAGAGATTCAATTGAAGAGAAGAGTATGCATTCTATCATTCTATCTACCT
>NW_006711225.1:1274033-1276768 GCF_000271645.1 Tremella mesenterica DSM 1558
AACAGTATCAACATCGAGAGATCAAAACAAATAAAACAAAAAAAAAAAAAAAAAAAATACCATAGAAATTTATCAGAGAGAAAGCTGAGGACAAAAACAACTTACATTACACAATGACAACAAGAAAACGAGAATAAGGGTGAAATGAATGTATTTTAATCCCACTTGGTCATTTAATCCCAATTTCAATAAATAATGAAAAACAAAATAAAACAATAACTACTAATGGAACAGTTGGTGGTTTTTAAATTTCGCAAAGATGTTTTTCCCCGGGTATTCCCCCCCCCCCCCCCCCCCCCCCTCTCACACCGCTATGTTCCATCCAAATTTCAGTCTCGCGCTGCCACGTCCTGCGAGAAGTCGAAAGTCTCACGCGCTCATCCGTGACAAGAGGGCAGGAGTGCACGGGCTCACTCACAGCGCTGGTCCTTCTACCTCATCCCGAAACAAGCAACGATCAACGCTCTGGTCAGTCTTGTACTCGACCCAGCCACGAAAGATTCCGACTTTCCTCTGATCCTTTACCACAAGGTGAGCTGTCTTATTCCCCCTTTGGGCTTTCGAGCTCTTCCATCTTCGACTTGATGCCACGCTGGAGAGAGCGAGACATTGAAGAGGGGAAAGGAGAAGCGGCGCAGAGTCATCGAATTCGAGATTCTCGAGAAATTGCAATCATGTGGGGAGAACCTGCTGATTTTGCAGGACCAAGCCAATGAGAAAGATTATTCGCACGAAGGGTTCGGGTTCAAGTTCAAAAAGATCCAAGCGGATATCGTGTCGAAGCTCATGTCGTCCAAAGAGGTAAAATGGTTCAAGGTGAGTCATGTCTTGACTTTGTCCAATTCCTTTAGACGGCCGTGGCTACGAGTGAATGGGCTGACGTAAAGGACGATGAACGAGCGGCCAAAGAGCCAGTGAAAAAGTATGGAAGTGGGACCAATGAAGCGCCATTGGCTGAGCATGTTTGAAGGACTCTGTGATTTAGTCGGTCAATTAGTACTGTCAACATTGTACGCCCATGAAAGATGAATGTAGTGTAACATGAGGGATGGAATGTTCTTGCCCGTATTGAGCGATTGCGAAAAGATGGGGCACTGGAGTGCTATGCCGTGCATGTCATGAAGTCGAAGGTTGATGATAGATGAGGAGTTGGAGGGTTGAGGATCAATCTTCCACGGTATCTCGAGGTCTATACACCCCTCCTCGTTCTTCGATAGCATCTATAACGTCCTGTGGTGGTCTTCCTGTCACTCTGACGGCATATAGTCCTCTTCGTTTTTTGTCTCAATGTCAGCTGGGTTCGGTTCGGTTCCCTCCTTCGAGCTGACGGACTGAGGTAGTCGATCTGTAAACACGATTCTGTCACAAAAGACAACGTTCGTTCATGATCTCACATGCGCCCAGATTCTGAGAAACGTAGAGTGGTATATGTGAGATAAGAAGAAGAATGTTTTTTGGTAGAAAGAGACGAATAACTCACCTATCCGTTGCCATTTCGCTACCCAAGATTCCTCCGGTTGCATCATAGCTATAACTCCATCGTATAGAGCGGAAGTACATTCAGCCACTCTGTCCGCGTTGCCTTTAAGCTGTAAGTCAATTTATGTGATATGTAAGATGGTCTCGTACATTCTCATCTTCAATGTCCAACTTGATCAAGAACATGTCGGTCGGCCGGACGAACCAAAAAACTCACATTCAATATCTCTTCACAATTCGGACAACCATCATTGAGGAATTCATTCGGAGTTTGTAATATCCCACAGACTAGACAGGCTCTTGAATCTGCTTTTCTTGGACCACTTTTAGGTGGCATCTTGGACAATCTCTAGCTCTCCTACAGGGCCAGTAAGAGAGAGAGCGAGATGGGTTCAGAAACACTCCAGCTTTGAGAAGATTTGCTTCCGCTCTCTCACTTTGCCACTCACCTTCGACTCTTTGTCCGAGCTCTCTGCCTCACTTTCTCTATTCCTCTTTCACTTTCCTCTCGCTTTCGCTTCTGGGAATTGGGCTGGAGTCATCGAGAACATTCTGATTCGAAGTAGTCGTGGTGTGAACGATATTATAGGAAAACCTGGACTGTCGACGAAGAGACCTTAGACGATATGGCTTCAGTCAACTCGGATTCCCTCACTTTGGAGGAAACTAACAAAGTTCGGGTCTCACTTGGTCTAGCACCTATCGGTGGACCTGTGGTCGAAGGGGAAGAACAACCTGTTGATCGGGATGAAATTGCCGAGGCGAATTACGCTAAGAGGAAGGAAGATGAGAAAAGGAAGAAAGAGGAGAAGGAAGTCAAGGAGAGGATAGAAAAGTTAGTATCATTTCATTCCTCCGTCGAGGGTCATTTGACCCATTAGTCAAATTAGGAACCCTTCACCGTTCGTCTCACTGAGAATGAACACTTAGCTAGACTGTCGTTCTTGTTTCGTGAGACCTTTTCCTCAGAAAGAGCTCGTGAAGTTTCGAAGTGGATCGTAAGAATGAAAAAGGGGTCGTATCAGCTGATATATAGAGCACGGAATAGGTCGGCCCTAAACGCGAAGTTGAAGGGCTCAACTTTGGGTGACACCAATACGGATGACACGTTATCGGCCAAAGACTGGATTAAGAAACAAAAGAAACGCGCAAAGGAGAGAGAAAAGGAGTTGGCTTTGAAGAGACAGAAGGAAATGGAAGAGGCAGATGCTGCGGTGTATGATGAACGTGAGTTTGTCCATTTGTCTAGACCGCAC
>NW_006711225.1:1277708-1297210 GCF_000271645.1 Tremella mesenterica DSM 1558
TAGACCGCACTTTCCTTACCTTTCGACACCCCTGACTTGATTTCCCGTGCTCGGAAAGGCAATGGTGCAGGAAGATCGTGGTGGTGGTGGTGGTGGTGGTGGTGGTGGTGGTGGTGATGGTATAACATGAAATGCTGACTTCCCAGGCGACCTAGCAGGCCTTAAGGTCAGCCACGCTGCGGACGAATTCGAAGAAGGACAAGATATCATTCTCACTCTCAAAGACTCCCGGGTGCTGGCTGGAGAAGAAGACGAATTACAAAATGTAAATCTGATGGATGAAGCCAAGCTTAAAGCCGCCAAAGAAAGAAAGCGAAAAGCCCAAGCGGCATACACGGGTCTGGATGATGAAGAATTCGATGAAGGGAGGATAGGTCGTAAAGCGGATATCTTAGGTAAATACGATGAAGATTTTGAGTCAGGAGCTTTACGAACGGAGGTGAGTTTGTGTGATATCGACAGGGAGGATAAACTGATAGTCAGGGGTTCAGACTCGGTGTACCTCTGCAAGAAGCGAAAGAGGAAGTCATGGACGTCGAAGTGGTTGGTAGAGCACCAGATGTGAAGTTGAAGTTGAATTTGGACTTTACCAGTGAGTCAGGGTGGCGTTGCCAGGATAAGCTAATGTTTGTAGAGGATTTCGAAGGGTCGGATTATGTCAAAGAAGGCGAGTCAAGCTTTAAAAAGCCAAAGGTAATTTTTCACCTCGCTTCAGTGAACGTTGACTGATGGAACAGAAGAAGAAGGTCAAAAGATCCGCTCGACGAGCAGAGGACGAAGAAGATGCAGACGGGATGGAAGTGGATGGTCAACCAACATTATCGAGAAGAGTGGTGGATGATGTTCCTCAAAATTTGGTCGATGATGATGATCTCCAAGCCGCCCTCTCGCGCGCTCGTCGAGAGCAGGCGAAGAAGAAGCCAAGAAGAAAACCGGAAGATATCGCCGCTCAAAGTAAGCTACCAGGGGACTCAGAGGTTGATCCAGCTGACTTTTCAGTCGCTTCACGAACCCTTGATGACGAAGAAATACAACCTATCAACGGCGACGAAGACGGTCGTATAACATTTGACGATACGTCTGAATTTGTTCGGAACGTCAATGCAGAATCCCTAGCCTCTATCGTCAAACGTGAACGAGCAACCACTCCGCCTTCTCAGCCCCAGGAAACGGTGGTACTCAAAGTCGAACGTCCTCAGGATATGGGCCAAGATGAAGATATGGAATCTGAAGATGAAGATGAGGCACTGGCGGAGATGGCAGCAAGAGAAGGTTTATCCGTTGAAGAATATCGTTTGAAAATCGATCGTCAAATGCAAGAAATGAACGAAATCAAAGTGGAACAAGAGGAAGAAGAAGTTAAACCTTTAGGACAAGGTCTCGCTGGTGTTCTCAATGTTTTGAAACAACAAGGAACTATAAAATCTCTCACTGCGGAAGATCAAGAGAGGGAAAAGGTACAAAAACAAAAAGATCTTTGGTTGGCAGATTATCGTCGACGTATGGCTGAAAGAGAGCTGGCAAAGGTACAAGCTAGAGGAGGTAATAAAGATCAAGCTCAAAGAGAGTGGGAGAATAGGGTTAGAGAACAACAAGAAGCTAGAGAAACTTTAGAATTGTATAAAAGTTATAAACCTGATATCAATCTTGTTTATCATGATGAGTTTGGAAGACAGATGACTCCTAAGGAAGCTTGGAAGAGTTTATCACATAAATTCCAGTGAGTACAGGTTTTTTTTTACTCCCTTTCCACCTGATAATCCTCACTTTTCGACTTTTCTCCATCTTCCATGTCGCATCATCTTTGTATCCCCCAGAGAGTCCTGATCTATTACGCCTTTGGCAATTTACATTTGTTATTTGGTGTCAACTACCTTCCGGTACTCTCAATGGGAGGAGAGGAGGAAGAGGAAGCGTACTTGAGTCATGATAGGTGAACGATGACTGACCAAAACAGTGGTAAAACATCAGGTCGGATGAAAACACAAAAACGTTTGAAGAAAATAAACGAAGAACAAAATCAAGTAAAAATGTCAGCTTCGGATACTCCATTAGGTATGACAGATGCTTTTGCCAGACGACAACAAAAGACAGGAGAAGCACATATGGTTTTATCAGTTGGAAATAAGGGATCTGTTCAAGCTGGTGATAAGAAACCGAAGATTAGACGTTAAGTCGGGGTACGAGTGGAGTACGAGTAGAGTACTGTATCTTTCGCTTTTCCGATCATACCTTACAACATACAGAGTCGGGCGTGACATGCATAAATGGTCAGGTGTAAAGTTACCCGTTTTGAAAGGCCACGTCAATGATATCAAATGAAGTAATGTCACACCCTTGGGTCATACTCTTTTGGGTAATGTGTACGTCCTTTCCAGCCGTGGATGATGGCATATGATATTGCGGTATTTTCATGCTTTGGAAATGGTCGATTGCAAGGATGTCTGTATCGCATGCGAAGTTACACTGTACTCGTAGTGTAGCATGTAGCACGTAGTAGGCACGAACTTTTCACCGGGGCCCCAGAATGCTCGAAGATCACAAGGAACAGAGAAATTCACTCCATACAACCACCACACAGAGTGAAAGATTATGTATTCAAATATCAGTTCCAACTCAATACTCCCTACTTGCCTCTCGTACTCAACTTTCACCCATTCGAACCACGATAGATTCCCAAGTATGAAAAGGAACCCAGAAGAAAGCGGGAAACCCTCGATGCAAAGCTTACTGCTTCTCATCGTACCATCTCAAAATTCCAAATCCTTGTTACCCGATTCCCCGCCAGGGAAGAGATCTCTGATCAAAGACCTCTTCACCAGTTCCAATGGGGAATATGAATGTATTAATCGTCTTCAAAACCTCGAGAGAAGATAACCTTTGTATGTAACTTTTATATCGAGATTGTAAGCTTGTATGATTTCTTGCATCTATCTTTCCTTTCTGTCCTTATAAACTTTAGTATACTGATCGACTTTTTTTCCTTTCTCATGTTTTCGCTTCTATCTCGCCACTGAGACGTATCTGGTTCGATCGAATATCTTATATTCAGTGAGAAGAGGTTGGGTTCGATACTACAGACTCATATCACAGCCTAGGAACTTAGGAATAGGATTGACCCTTGACCCGAGTCTCTTGGTAATACTATAATACTACAGGGTCAATACTTGATCCGATATCGCGTCACAAGCACAAGGTAGCGATACGGTAGAGTACCAATTCCATCATTTTCGAGTAGATTTTGAAAGTAGTGAACTGAAGCCACTTCGATCAAAGTGGATCATATAGACAATGCTCATCACTGTATGTTCAGATTCTTCAACCATTTCTCTCTTCCATCCTTGATATCTGTTCACCTTCTATTCTTGATGCTCTTAAATGGTCGAAAGGACCTTAAGAAAAGGAGAATACAAATAGGGATAGAATTGATATTAATAGATTGACGACGCTTCTCCTCAGATTTCATACGCTCCTAATACACCAGGAACATGGGTGACGAATCATAAGACTGGTAAGTCTTTTCTCAACTATTATCCTCCCTTTCCACTTTCTCCTTTACATCTCTCCTTGTCCTGTATCCTCTTATCATCTCCTCATCTCGTATGGTAGTTTGTCCACCGTATGGTGGGAATGGTAGTGATATGTATACTGATACGAAGGTGCTTTCCCAGATGTAAACTATATCAACTATTTTGATCAAACTTTTCATGCTACATATACCGAGGTAGGTTCGTCATATGATGATTTGACAATTGACTCATTTACAGAACGCCACAGCATCTATAACCTTCAATGGGAGCTCTATAAGTGTTTATGGATCTTTTGGTCAGAATCATGGGAATTACTCTGTACAATTGGATGGGAATACCTCGGAGGTTATTTCGGGAGAGACGGATGAGAGGGTATCACAAACTACTGTGTATTATGCGGATGGTCTGAACACTTCGGTTGAACATACTTTGGTGAGCTCGTCTATTTAGTTTTAGTAGCTCAGAGGAGATATGGACGTTCCCACAATTTTACTCTTTGCACTTGCTGATCCTACAGATACTCACGAACCTCCCTAGCGATGCCAGCTTGTCCAACGACACATTGTGGTTCGACCTCGACTACATTGTCATTGACACTGGCAGGTTTGTTCTACTATTCCTTTTGTAACCCATGGCTAGATTTTGGAATTTCACGGAAGATTATCAGCTGATATCCAGTGATGACCCCACTTTCACATCCATATACGATGACCAAGATGCCCATTTTCTTTGGTCAGACACAGACTGGAGATCGTTGACAAACTTTCCCCACGACTATTTTGACCACACAAACCATCTCACCAACATTGCGGGTAGCACTATGTCTTTCACGTAGGTAATTTTTACCTTCATTCGTCACATGATTGATTAGTAGTTTCAATGGGACTTCATGTCAGATATTTGGAGGATTGAATCATGATCACGGGCGATATTCCGTCAGGTAAGCTTCTGTTAGTCCCGCTCCCCGAACTGACAACTTTAGTTTGGACGGAGGAACAGAAGAGATGTACAATGGTAATTGGTTCGAATTACTCACTAAAATACCTCGTGAGTTCTTCTGACATTGAAAGAAATGTAATATCTGATTTTACTCTAGTGTACACTGTCAACGGATTGGACCAAGGGATACATACCATAATCATGACCAACCATGGTAATGGATCTACGAAAGATTTCGATGTCGATTATGCAGTCGTCAACTCTACAACCCTTCAAATGGACTCCTTTTACCCTTCGTCAATCCTCACTTCGACCATCTCCTCATCCATCCCTTCAGAATCCACTTCATCCCTCGCCGAAACATCTCATCACTCCACATCCCCACTTGCGATCGTTGTGGGCGGAGCAGCAGGAACAGTCGTTGGACTGACATTGATTGCTGTCTTGGTTTGGTACCTACTTCGTCTTAGAAAGCGCTCTAAAACCCGAGGTCCCATCGATCTGGTGGAATCGGGAACGGAACAGAACGACGGACGAGGAGATCAACCTCCCAGACATGACTTTGATACCCTCGTTCCAGACTCAACCACAACTTCTTCCATGGCGCAGCAGCCGTATCAGTTGGCGGAACATCAATTCTCACAGTCATCTTTAGCCGGAGCCAATACGATTGCACCGTATTTGTCTCGTGTAGGACCACCACCAGGGTCGACAGATTCTTCACACTTTCCATCGGACAGGATCACCTCTCCCTCGATGGCGATGAATCCGTCAGGTCCAGATCCGTTCAGTGATACTTTGGCTATCACTCATCGTCCGACTACCAACTCTCGCGCGCCACCGAATATCTCATACCCTTCGACGTCACATGTTTCTTCTACGACCTCTCAATCTATGACGTATCCATCATATTCACCCACGACGATGACTTGTCCCTCTCAAACGACTTTATCTCCAGTTCAAACTTCCACCCATATAAGCCGCACAAACCCTTTACCTAGATTAATAGCAGAAATCAAAGCGTCGACAAGTATCAGTTTTACGACCCAAAGACCAAGACTTATCTCACCCGTTAGTTCATCGGAAACTTCGAACGAGCCGAATTCTCCCACGAACGAAAATGATTCATCTTGGTCACATCATTCTAATGGGGAACAAAGAAGAGCTCGGATGACGGTGTTTGGGAGAGAAACAGACGCAGGACCTGTAATGTTGGATGAAGAAGGGGAAATGTTACCTCCTGATTATACCCAAGCTACGGAACCTTTACAGGGATAGCGACAGGATTCGACAGGTCATGCATGGAAGGAAACAAGGTGGAAGATGGATGACGTAAATGTGGTTGGAATATGATGATTTGTTTACCCGTTTGTGGGAATGTTTAGATGTTATACCAATTCGTATGCATATGCTCTTGATTGAAAGTTGTTATAAGAAATTCGATCTGATTGATACACAAGATACACAGCAGTTGAGCGAATTTATTCTCTCATGATCAAGTTTCATATTTGATATTCGCCGTTTCAAGTTTCAGATTGTGGTTGTATTTCCCAAAGTGGCAGTTTGACAGTCACACCAGCACGACATAGTTTTACAACACAACTTATATAACCGCCGAGTACCTACAAATTCCTTCGCATACTTCTTCCTCACTTTCGTCCAAAGACAGTAAATCCCAGCAGCCAACAGCAAGCAGAGTAGCTATCCAGCAACATCAACACATCAACACCATCAGCACATCAAAGCGAGAGATCAAGGAGAGAAACCGATCAGCCCTCGAAGGAAGACATTCCGCTTTTCCTTCCTTCCTTTCCACGTCTGTCCCTCTGTCCGTTCCTTCCACCTTTACCTTTTCCCCTCTTCCCTAAGCGCCGAGCATACATCTATTGTCTATCTCACTCTTCACTCATTTCATCCTCTTCACTCAAACGTCGGATAAGTGATATTGAATTTTCGACAGCGTCGAAAACTACAATATACGAAATGACAGAATCGAACCTTACTCATGTTCACCACCACGGACATGGACATACCCATACACATGTACATGGACAAAATTACAAATATCAACCAGAGGTGGTATATGATTATATAGAAACTCTTGATCCTAATCTTGTCAGTATATCACTTCCTCCCCAACCCTTCCTCTTTCCTGATCGTTACCAAACCCATATGACATTCACTTTTCCATCTTTCTTTGAACCACCGATTATACGCCTTTTCCTTACCCTCTGCACCTTCCTCTTCAATATCTATCGCGTTAATCTTTTGGCTCTCTACTATCAAAGGACTTCATCTTGAAGAAGACTCATCACATATCATGGACGCTTGTGATTCCAAATTCAAACGTCAGAGTTGTCAACGAGATTTGTAAGACAGGTGTCAAAACGAGAGGATTTGGAGTATGGAAGAATATACAAAAGAGATTTTTGCTGATATTACTAAGATGTGTGCAATATGTCAATCAGCCTTAGTCGACCCCGTTACCACGGCATCTTGTAAGCATACTTTCTGTAGGGATTGTATTACTCGTGCTTTGGCCGAGAAACCTCAATGTCCAATAGATAGGAGTGCTTTGACCACGGCCAGTTTAAGAGATACGGAACAGCTTGTCAAGCTGGTGAGCAGTGTTTCTTTCTCCTTTCTTTCTTCTCGCATCTAATCATGGCTCTCACCGAACTCTTGATGACTCTCCCCTATTCCCTGATTTTTCTTCACATTTGATGTAGAGTTTCGGGAAAAAGTTCATGTCAAGCTGTCGAAGGACCAACAAAAGCTGACGTATAGATGCTGGACGAACTCAAGGTTCGATGTGCGGCAGACGATTGTGGAAAAGTCATGCAACGGGGATTATTATTGGCTCATGTCAAAACTTGTCAGAAAACTTTGGTCACTTGTCAAGGTGATGATTGTGGACTATCGGTGAGTCTCTCTATTCTTCTCTTCTCGCGGATATCGTCTACGGCTGGGTATGTAATAACTATTTGTCGTGACGCTTTGTGACACCTAAGGAGATAGGCGATGCCGAGCTTATGATCTCTGAACCGAGTTGACAAAGCTGACAAGCAGATGGCTAGACACAGATTATCCCATCATAGAGCTTACGAATGTTTTCAGAGACAAATGGAATGTAAGCGGTGCGGGGTGTTATTGACTTTCAAAAGTCGCAATGTACGTTGAGGATTACTATTCGAGAAAACTTGCTAATCGGCAGGCACATTCGGAGCATGTCGATGTCTCTGAAAAGGTGTGCGAGTTGTGTCAAGAGTCTCGTGAGTCCTTTTCACACTCAAAAACATCACTCTCTTTCTCCAGACACGTCGCTACGTTTGAGATACGTCAGCTACAGTTGACAAGGTCAAGCTGGAATGCAGTCACGAAACTCACACAGTTTGGCTGTGCTTTCAACTCGACTGACCATCAGTCGGCCCAAACCCTCACCTACACGCTTGGATTTGTCCCCTCGCTCCTGTTCCCTGCACCCACAACGCCAGAGGATGTGCCTCCGTCCTCACCCGCTCTACACTTGCTGAGCATCTCGAAACATGTCCTTACGAACGTCTCTCCGAATTCTTCTTAGCTCACGACGCTCGTATGACGTTCCTCGAAAACAAGTTTCGGTCAATGGACGAAGATGTCGGTGCTCTAAGACGCGAGATTGCTGTTTTGCGTGAACGGGAGGCTAGGAACAGAAATGGCTTAGGTGCATCCATCCCCAGAGCTGGGATCTACAGTCCTCGAGATTGGGCCGACAGACGCGACAGGCTAGCTGCGGAACTCTCCAACCCTCCGTCAGAACTCGTCCCGGAGGCTCGAGACAGGCCTGCGGCCGTTGCTCCTGAAAGCACAGATACTTCCCGTTCATCCTCCACTTCATCACTTTCTTCTGCAAGCGAAAGCGACGCTGCTACAGGTATCGTCAACCTCGCCGTCCCCGTTCCCCGACGAGTAATACCACATCGAGTCACCAGCATCAATGATCTCGCCAATGTTGGCAACTCCAACATCACACCTCGTGCCGCTGCCGATCTACGAGCATCACGCGGCTCACGAGAATTGTTCACCCCTAGTTTCGGATCTCATCAATCTTATGCTGATTTCGCCTTCAACCGTCTGTCGGAACTCAGGAATGTGCCTGATATCACGGAAGCACTTCGAAGTGTTGTCGGACATCTAGCTGCTGGTATGGATACTATGGAAAGGAGGAATGAAGTGTAAGTGTCACCCCTCTCCCCCCCGGTCTCTCTCCGTGAACAATCCCGAAATGGATTGGGGTTGATGATAAGTCGTACCATGACGGAAACCCTCCGTGTACTAGAAGAAATTGGCAGGTTACAAGCTATAGTCAATACAATCAGAATGCGTAAGTCCTCATCCTCTATCATCACGTTCACTGACATTTGTAGAAGTTATGATTGACCGTCCTGCTCCATCTCCTCTCCGATCAAATTTCTCCCTCCATCAACCTCCTATATCTTCACAGACCGACAGCAATTCTTCCACTCGAATTCCGTATCATACCCAAACCACAGTAGTTGAAGAATCTACTCGTCCATCTCAAGAAATCCCTCTTCCCCCCGGTCCAAGAGTAGCATCAAATAGCAGATCACCCTCTCGAGAAAGAGAAGAAACAGCTTCAATCACGGAAAGTGTCGTATTCTCTCCTCTTCCTCAAAACGCAGGATCGAGCACTACGTCACTCGTCTCGGCCAATGGAGGTTATCCCAGGGGATTACCGATGGGTTTACCTGTGGGTAATGGAGAAGAAAGAGAAGTCGCTTCGAGTATAAGGAGGACGGTACAGAGTAGAAGGATGAGTTTACCGATGCCTAGTAGTTTTTTGAGGAGACAGAGACCTCAAGGACCTGGTACGCAGAGGTAGTGGGGTGGGAAGGTGCGTGAAACCTGCAGAAGTCGATGTCATGTAGGTACCGACGTTTTGTATTGTATTGGATCATTTGTCAGAATGAATTATCATGTCAATGCATGTTCTTACTGTAAATATACCATGATACTTGGGGCCATGGACTGTTTGCTAATATTAGATGATAATACAGAGGGGAAAAAGGGCATGCATCAATTCTACATGTCTCTATACTTATCACATTCCACTCACGCGCATAAAACCAGAGACGATCGAATAGAGTTCAGAGGATAAGTTGAACGGAGAAATATTCGACGGAAGGGGTAATTCTAACGGCGGTTCGGCCGTCCTGGCCCGATTCTATCGGCTAACACTCCCCCACGGGACAATGCACGACTTTGCAGTAGTCCCGGACGATTTATCGATGGCGACGGCGAGGTTTGTGATGATGTAGAAGGTAATAACGATGAGATATTGAGTGTTATGTGTGTGGTAGTAGTGGTAGGTGAAATCGTGAAATGAATTTCGGTGGGGCCCCCTGCGGGGCTCCGCTCTGACACGTGGTTACCACTCACTACTGACGACTGACTCTTCTCTATCATTCCTTTTACTTCATCACTTTTATCTCCAATTATCGGTATGTCCACCTTTCGTCTTTCTCCACTTTTATCACTCGTTTCTGACTGTCTGAGCTTCCCTCTATCCTGTCTACTTCTTAAAACTTCAGGTTTGCTAGTAGACTCCCGAGAATCGATGAATTTCCTTCGTGGTCCTGGCTGACGATATTTCGTAGAACCGCTACCCACCGAGAAACTTTTATTTTCATTAACAATTTCATTATGTCTTCGCCACTTCCCGATGGTATCGATCCCTTGGTTCCTCTCCTGAGGCCTGGTGAGGCTCATGGTACGCTCATTAGTCACTTTATCATGAAAATTATCTCTGACCAGCTGAACTGTCGGATATCTCGGTCCGTACCTTGGAGGCGACCTGTCGACAGATCCGTTTCCTCCGAAGGTTGCTTGTCTCTCTCTCGAACGCTGGTCAAGGTGCATCTGCACCTTTCTTCGACATTCTTTACGATCTCGAAAGGGCCTGTCAGCATGTGGAGAATTTGTTGGGATACCAGATCGATGACAATTAGTGTCATGTATCCTCCCATCTTTTCTATCTTTTATCTTTTCTTTCTTTTCCTTATTTTTCTCTCTTAACTCTCTAATGACTCTAGGTTCTACCGGTGGCTTCTGACCTATCTTAGAATTACTCACATTCTTAGGTACACCTGAAAATTTTACATTTTGGCTCACGAGAACTTTTCCTTCGGTGGTACCTTCGGTGGGTTTCTCTGAAGTTCCTTCCACCCACACTTCTCTCTCTGGTACCGACTCTGTCTGTGGTACCACTTCGTTCTCTGGTACCACTTCGTTCTCTGTACCACCTGATAGATCTCCTAGATCCTCGAAATCTGAATAATCGTAATCGATGATTTCATCATCATCTAATGTCACGTATACTGAACCAATGTTTTTCTTCTTCGGTGGTTCTACCCGTATCGCTGACATATTCACCGAATGTACTGGTCCACCTAAAGCCTTCGTGAGTACGTCTGCCCTCTGAGAGACAGTGCTAACGTATTCTAGTTCAATATCAATATGCTTTGTCCTCTGGTGAGTACCAGGTTTCCTCGCTAGTGATATCGATCCTTGGTTATCGCAGTTTAATGTAGTAGGATTTAGTTGATCGTAGCCTATCTCCCTCAATAATCCTCTCAACCACTGAGCTTCCTTCGCTGCTTCAGCCATCGCGATGTATTCTGCTTCGACTGTCGACGACGATACTGTAGCTTGTCTTTTTGAACTCCAGGTTATCGGTGAGTTGTTCATCATGAATATCCAACCTGTAGTTGATCGTCGTGTGTCTTTACAACCTGCCCAATCGGCATCAACCCATCCTGCTAGATCACTAGCCTCGCCACCGAGACGAATACCATGTAAACGAGTGGACCGAAGGTAGGTAATTACCATTATCCCTTCTTCCCATACTTTCTTCGTCGGTTTAGTGAGGTACCTAGCAAGGTATGAGGCGGCATATGATATGTCGGGTCGAGTACATGTGGCTAACCACTGTAGACATCCTATTAATTCTTGAAATGGTCGAATTTCACTCTCCGCCTCCGACATCGATGGATTTTTCGCAGTAAGGGGTAATGGCGTTTTTCGGTCTCGATGTAAGTCGTTTTCTGGAAACTTCTGAACTATCTTATCGATATATGCTGGTTGGTTTAACCATATTGTCTTTTCTTCTCTGTTCCTTGTTACCTTCATACCTAAGATAGTACTTATCTCCCCCAGGTCGGTTATTATCCACCTTTTACCTAGCCCATCGAAAATTTCCTTCGCTTCTTCCTTCGACTTCGTGGCTAATACCAGATCATCGACATAGGCTAGCAGTATTGCTGCTCCCTTTCCTTCGATTTTCTCTTCTGGTCTGTAGTAAAGACCCCAATCTGATTCGATTCTTGAAAAACCTAGGTGAGATAATCCTTCGCCGAGTTCTATCCACCATGTCCTGCCAGATTGCTTTAAACCGTAAAGAGACTTAACTAACTTCAAGGTATTACATCCAGGCTTCGGCTTTATCCCCTTGGGATACTTCATGTAAATTTCTACATCGAGTTTACCGTTTAAATACGCCCCTTCGACATCGGCCTGACGAATTTCGAGATCTTCGGTGGCCGCTATAGTCAAGAGTATTCGTAACGACCCCGATCTACCGACAGGTGCGAATGTCTCTTCGTAGTCGACACCTGGTACCTGTGAGAATCCTTGAGCTACTAGTCTGGATTTATACTTTAGTAAGTTTCCTTCTGAATCTGTCTTCACTTTGAATACCCATTTACATCCAATGGCTTTACGGCCCGGTGGTAACACCGTTTCCACCCATGTTTCTTTAGATTCGATGTTAGATATCTCTTTCTCCATGGATTCCAGCCACTTCTCACCATCTGGGCCGTTTACTGCTTCTTCAGGAGAGATAGGATCAATGAGAGAAGTATCACTTTCGATACCTGCGATAGAGGCGAGTGAGACTAACTTATTAGGCTCGCGACCAAAGTCTAGGAACGAGTCTGTTAGGCCTGCAAAACGGTGGGGGGGTCGAATAATTCGTCCGTGACGTGTCGTCAGGATCCCCTCATCCCCATCATTTCTTCCTTCCTCATCATTTCTCTCATTTTCGACGATATCGTTCTCATAGATCCAATTTCCTCCCCAAATGCCCTGTCCTCGTCGTCTTTCAGTAGGTTGTGGGCCTGTATTAGGTGAGTTGTCTCTATCGACATCATTTCCTTGTTCATTATCGATATTTTCCTGTTCGCCACTTTCTGAGCGGTCGTCAGGGAAAATTTCTTCGTTGACGACGGGGTCTAGGTCCACTTCGATGGCGTCAAGAGGGGTTTGGATGACATCTGGCGACTCTCTAGTAGCCACCATTCGTCCTGTCGAGCGACGAACGTCTCGTGAGTGTTCGATTCGTCCCGATCCGTCCATTCTAACGATCCAACCGCTCACACCCTCATCTTGACCTAGTATAATGGCTGATGAACCCCTAGGTATCGTGAAGTTCGACTTCAGCCTTATCTCCCTTGGTATCTGAACAAAACATCGTTCACCAAATCTCCACACGCTATCTAAGTTCGTGTCTCTTCCTGTGAGTGATGTCCAGCCTGATTTACCACTGACACCAATCGAGGTTTTCATAATTATAATGGCGGCGTATCTGACAGCATAGGACCAATATTCGTTCGGTAGTCCTGAGTCGAATAACATCGTTGATACCATCCCCTTCAAGGTACGTATCATTCTTTCCGCCACTCCATTTAATTCTGGTGTGTATCTTGGTGTGATGTAGTGGTTGATCCCTGCTGATAGGTAGAATTCCCTCATATCGAGGCTATCGAATTCACCTCCCCCATCAGACCTAATCACCCTCACCCTTTCACCAAGCTGTTTCTCTAATTTCGAGATACACTGTCGAACGATATCTGACGATTCGTTCTTCGTCGTTATCGGTACGGCGAACACAATTCGACTCGCCCTTTCTACACCAACGAAGAAATATCGTTCACCTTTTATCGCCGGACCGAACGGGCCAGCAATATCGACATCCATTCCTACTCCTTCACCATCTCCTTTTAACATTGGTGCTTCTTTATTCTTCGGTAGACGTGTTATCTTGGCCTGCATACAGGCGGGACATTTATCGGTTGTAAAGGGATCGTTCTTGTAAGTGTCCCAGTCCTTCTTCAATAGTCCCTGTCTACCTAGACTCTTTAGTTTATCTACACCTATATGTCCGAGTCGCTGATGCTCAGATTCAAGTGGTGAAGTCGCCTTCGGTGTCGATATCACGATCATCGCGGCAGACATCGCTCTGCCAAATCGTACCGACCATAGTGAGTCATGTTTCCTCAAACCTAGTTTCTCTTTACCTTTACCTATCCATCCACCACTGCTGCTGTCACGAACTACGTCGTGACACCTCGATTACTCCACCAACAATGACCCTCCTTTGGCCATCAAAACCCCATCACGCCTTAACCTCTTTACTCTACACGTAACTCAGGACTTCTGACACCAAGTACGGCGAAGTTAGACGGAGTTAGGCTAAGTAGGGACAAAGTACGGCGAAGTTAGACGGAGTTAGGCTAAGTAGGGACAATGGGAGCAGAAGTGCGGCGATGTTAGGCGGGGTTAGGCTAAGTAGGGACAATGGGAGCAGAAGTGCGGCGATGTTAGGCGGAGTTAGTCGAAGGAGGAAGAGGATGGCCGAGGGCTCGGGGAAGTTGGACGAAGTGCGTTGAAGTACGTCAAAGCGCGAGAGGGTTGGATGAACGTCTAGGAGGAGTAGATAATATTAGCTGAGAAGATCGCTGAAGTTCTTCAGCGATCCTTGATTGTTGTCAGTAGTAAAAGACAGATAGAGATAGCTATAAATCAAGATACATCGCCATCAGTAGATCAAAACCCTAGTTAGAGTAACTACGCCGAAGTACGCCGTAGTTACACCCCTTTCGACGTCTGCGCCCTCCTGGTTGGGTGAGACATCGACTCAGAGCGTGAAGTTAGCCGAGGTTCGTCGACCGTCGGTCTATTAAGAAGTAGTTGTTCGACGGCCGTGACAGTATCAAGGATCGCTCCTACCGACGACCCGTGCGAACCTCGGAGAAGTACGAAGATAATATGGAACCAGAAAGAAGAATTACACGAGGCATGAGTAGGGATGGAGACAGGATGGAGGAGAACGAGAGGAGAGCATTGGAGGAGCTTAGCAGAGCAATGGGGCAGGACCTTGGAGTTGAGGATAGTGTGGGGGGGTCAATTCAAGGAGATGAGTTCGTTCCACCGGTGCTTTCTAACCCTCCTTCTCCTCCGTCTAATGCTCTCCCACCTGTGGGATCCCCACTGGGATCAGACCAAACCCCACGCCCAAGAGAAAACACTGGAAGTACGGCGAACTTGGGAGAAGAAGGAACACAAGGGGTGGTGTTGGCCTTGATGCAGATGGTGGCGAATATGAACAAAGACATGATGGAGGAGAGAAGACGTAGGGAGGAATGGGAACAGAGAAGGGAAAGGGATACAGTGGGCGGGATTGCAGAAGGGATATCAGAAGGGGTGAGGTGAGCCATGGGACGGCAAACTTCGGCGACCCCAAGCGTAGTGGGCGAACAACGGAAAGGGATAAAGCTACCTAACCCAGACCTATGGAGAGGAGATCGGAACAAGTTAACCGCCTTTCTGTCTGAGTGCGACGTACACTTCGAATTGAACTCTCATCTTTTCCCCGACGACACTAAGAAAGTCTTTTTCATGATCTCTCATCTACGCGAAACACCTCTTCTTGCAGTGCAGCCCGATCTATCCAAAAGACCTCTTCCTGAGTACCTCACGACACACGATCAGTTCGTTAAGTACCTCAAGACTAACTTTGGTGATCCAGACGAAGAAGGAACTGCGGCCCGACAACTTAACGACCTCAAGCAAACCGGGTCTGCTTCGGACTACTTCTCCGCCTTTCAGCGACATGTTGCGATTCTCAAGTGGTCTGATGATGGAAACCTAGTTGACCGAGCCAAGAAAGGACTAAAATCGCACCTTCTAGATGAAATCGCAAGACACGGTAGATCGTTTGGGACTGTAAAAGAGCTATTGGAGTTTGTGATTCCCTTGGACAACCGCTTGTGGAGGAGACAAGTGGAGAAGGAGGCAGAGAGGAAAAGGGAAGGAGGGATAAGGACAACGACAGTGGTGGAAAGTCAGAGGACGGAGAAGAAAGAAGAGAAGAAATGGGAAAAGGGGCAACCTTCGGCGCAGGGTGGTGCCCAGGCGGCTATGATGTCGACGGTGGTAAAGAGTACACCGCCAAACATCGACGAAGTTCGCCGAAGATGGCCTAGGCCGAGCTCCGATCTGAGGGAGACAAGGAGGAAGGAGGGGAAGTGTACCGAGTGTGGTGAAGCAGGACATTGGCTGAAGGAATGCCCTGTAAGGGAGGCTAAGGTTAAGGTTGGACTGTTGCCTCCATGGGGGGAGAAGTTCGGAGAACGTGGTGGAGGATCGGGAGGGAACGCAGTACCTCTCGGACAGAGGAGGAACTTGAATGCGGTTGGAGGAGAAGTAGATTTGGAAGAGGACCAGGGAAAAGAAGAGGACCTGTCGCAGTAGGCGAGGCTCGGCGGGTCCGCCATATTCTCTCGGCCACCATTCCCAAACCCATAAAAGAAACACAGCTGATGGAGCCAGAGGATTGTGAATACAAAAATACACCACTCAGTACCCCTTGTTCATGCAATGTCGATAATCATCTCCTCATCCCTTCCGTTTCCAGAGATCAACCTAAATCGGACATTTTCATTAATGGAATGAAGCTAACTACGCTCTGGGACACCGGGGCTACTTGTTCATATATAAGTCCTAGAGCGGCGACGAAGATAGGCGCAGAAAGGAGACAATATCAGGTGAGCGTACCCGTTCACATGTTCGACGGCTCGGTGAGTGTCGCGGGACCTATCACCGAGTTTGTCGAAGTCGGATTTAGTTTGACGAAGGACGCCGAAGTGCGATCTGTTCGTCTCGATGTAACAACGCTCTGCGACGCAGATGTTGTGATAGGGTGGGATTGGATGAGGAAGGAAGGGGTTGTCCTTGATGGAAGAGACAACTCGGTGAAATTCCCCATCCCAGCCTCACCAAGTGCGGCGAAGTTAGCGGCCATAGGGCTGCCGACTCCGACGGACGCGATAGATCTCCGAGACAAAGATGACCAGGATGAACTGAGTCCGGAGGAACAGGAGGAATTGTATCAGGTGGTTCCTGAACAATACCACTCGTTCATTGATGTTTTTAACCCAAGGAAGGGAGGTGAAGAATTACCTCCCTCGAGGGGCTATGATCTGGAGTTTGATCTTAAGGAGGGGGCGAACCTGAAGGTTGCTCCACTCTACTTGCTTGGAGAAGATCAGAGAAGTGCGCTGAGAGACATCCTAGATCGCGAAATTTCGGCCGGAAGAATTCGACCCAGTAATTCGCCCTATGGATCACCGATGTTCTTGGTACCGAAGAAAGCAAAAGGTCAATGGCGAATGGTCATTGACTACCGAAAGTTAAACGAGGCAACGATACCCGACGCCTATCCTCTGCCTCTGATCGGCCAGATAACCGAAGAGCTGGGAAGAGCGAGGTACTTCAGCAAGTTAGACCTAATTGGGGCTTATCAACTCCTACGAGTAAAGGAAGGTCATGAACACCTGACAGCGTTCAGGACGCAGTACGGTATGTTCGAGTCTCTTGTTGTCCGAGATGGCCTACGGAATGCTCCCGCTGTGTTTCAGCACTTCTTGAATGAAAGTTTTCGAGAGCTGCTGGGAAAGGGAGTAGTAGTCTACATAGATGATATACTCATCTACGGTCAAACATTGGAAGAACTGAGGGGAACTACGGCGAAGGTGTTTGAAGTGCTTCGGAGGTCGAATTTGTTCGTTAAAGCCAGTAAGTGCGAGTTTGAGAGAGATTCGGTAGTCTTCCTGGGGTTCGTGGTTTCACAGAGGGGAATTTCCAGTAACCCGGATTACATCGATGCTGTCGTATCTTTTCCCCGTCCTAAGAACTTGCGAGAGAGTAGGGGATTTATGGGAGTTGTCAGTTATTATCGGCGTTTTGTCCCCAACTTCTCCAAGATTGCTAAACCGATCAATGACCTCACCAGGAAAGATGTGCCGTTTGTTTGGGGAGTAGAGCAGGAAAGAGCCTTTAAAGAATTGAAGGATAGGATGTGTAGGGCGCCAGTATTGGCTCACTTTGACCCTTCGTTGAAGACGCTACTACAAACAGATGCGTCGTTCTTCGGCTGGGGATTCATAATTTCGCAGGTGAACGAGTTGGGGCAAGAACACCCGGTGGCTATCGAGTCCGGAGCGTTCCAGGCGGCGCAGTTAAACTACACGGTAGGCGAAAAGGAATTACTCGCTATCGTTGAAGCTTTCAGGAGAAGGAGACACTTACTACTACAGGTAGAGACTACAGTTCTCACAGATCACTTAAATTTAACTTACTGGATGGAACCTAAACAACTTAGCCCCAGGCAGGGTAGGTGGGTCGAAGAGCTCTCTAACTTCAGGTTTAAAATGGTGTATCGACCAGGAAAACAAGCTACACTGCCGGACGGACTGTCGAGAAGAGCAGACTACCACTCAGGGAAAGGAAGTACTATGGTGCAAGAGAGCAACCTTATCCAAGGTCTGCCGAAGTTCGACGAACTTGATGATACTAGCTCTGGGTTACAACACCTGCTTCGGGCTTTACAAGGAACAAAGGAAGTACGAGAGAACGACCTCATTGACCCTATAGATTTGATAGTTGGAATACAGGAAGACGAAGAGGTGGAGGAGGTTAGAGAAGAATTATTGGGGGTAACCTGTGCTAAGTGCTCTCATCCGACATGTCATGATGATGTGCAGGAACCAGAGTCGGTCACCGAACTACGCCGTACCTCGCGGTCTCCCTTAATACTTCGTGGGGGGTGGAACTCAAGAGGGTTCCTCACGTTCGATGGTCGAACTTATGTGCCGAACTACGCCGATGCTCGACTAAAGATAATGAAGACGCGGCATGACTCGGTCCTAGCGGGTCACCCAGGCTCAGCGAAGACTCTCGAGCTAGTCCTACGGGACTACGTTTGGGTTGGAGTAAGGAAGGATGTTGAAGATTACATCGCTGGATGTGCGGTGTGTCAGAGAGCAAAGACTAACAGGCAGAGACCCCATGGAGAGCTTAAACCACTGGAAGTGGCTACGAAGCCATGGTCCAGCATTTCGATGGACTTCATTGAAGAGCTCCCGAATTCCCATGGATACAATTCCATCTTAGTAGTGGTGGACCGGTTGACCAAATGGGCCAATTTTATCCCGACTACGACGAAGTTAACCGCAGCTGGCCTATCCGAGTTGATAATGGACTATGTGGTAGCTCAGCATGGGCTACCAGAGAACATAGTGTCTGACAGGGGATCGAAGTTTACCTCGAAATTTTGGAAGAACTTGACCGATAGTCTCGGGATAAGACTACATCTCTCTACTGCATATCATCCGCAGACTGATGGACAGACTGAACGAACCAACCAATCCTTAGAGCTCTACCTTCGAATCTTCACTTCTTATCAGCAGAACGATTGGTCGAAGCTGCTTGCTCGAGCTAGCTTCGCCTACAACAACACCCATCATTCTGCGATAAATAAGACACCATTTTATGCGAACTATGGGTACCACCCTCGATGGGCTGAAGAAATCAAGGCCAGCGAAGTCGAAGTGCCCGCTGCTACGGTGGTGGTAAAAGACTTGACTGAAATACACAAAGATTGTATCGAAGGAATTGAGAAAGCTAATGAGAAGTACGCCGAAGGATACAATAGGAAACACCGGACTACGCCGAACTTCGCGGAAGGAGACCTAGTGATGCTGTCGTTAGAGAATATTAAGACGAAGAGACCAATGAAGAAGTTAGATGTTAAACAAAGTGGGCCGTACAAGTAGTACGGCAGGTAGGTTCTCATGCTTGTAAATTGGAGTTACCAGGACGATGGCAGGTATCCATGATGTATTCCATGTCTCCTTG
>NW_006711225.1:1302004-1304409 GCF_000271645.1 Tremella mesenterica DSM 1558
CACAGCATCGACACTGTTCCCTTGATCATCCCTGCGCTTTATCTCCCTCGCTTGCCACTTTTCCCATTCCTTCCACTCTCTCCAGTAATCCTTCTACCAACCACTTGCCCTTCGACGGGCGTGGTAGGAGGTACTGATCCCGCCCTCTCAGCTGCCGATCTCACCCCTATGCGACCAGGTTCGGTATCATTACCTGTGACGATATTCCACACGTCACCTATCTGTAGATACACCTCGATCGACTTCCTCCACGGAGCATACGATGCTGGATCGTGGGATAACTTTGGGTGGTTCTCAAGAGAGATCTTAGACGACACAGAGGTCATTATGAGGAGAGTTAGAAATGGGAACTTGCCTTTGTTATACACAGAAGGTATGTGACTTCCGACTGTTAATCTGTTTGCTAATATTAGATGATAATACAGAGGGGAAAAAGGGCATGCATCAATTCTACATGTCTCTATACTTATCACATTCCACTCACGCGCATAAAACCAGAGACGATCGAATAGAGTTCAGAGGATAAGTTGAACGGAGAAATATTCGACGGAAGGGGTAATTCTAACGGCGGTTCGGCCGTCCTGGCCCGATTCTATCGGCTAACATGGACTGATCAATGGTCATTAGATATACATTCTTCCACTCTCACCCCGCCACTGACGTCTTTCTTGAACAACTCTTGGTCCTGGTGAATATTGCAACATTCTACAGGAAAGACGTGACATGCTCTTCAACGAGTATCACGAGTGTAATACAGTAGCCGGGAAACCGTTTCTGTTTCTTCATTAAATGCTACTACTCTGCAGGTTCACTCAACCACACAATAACTTGCCCAGTAGAGAGAGAGCCGCATTGGTAAGTCTGTGAGTTCCTTGACAGCTGGAGTATCAGTTGTAGCTCGGTGCAGTGATCAGTGACATGCACATGTTCTGGAATCTGCAATGATGGGAGTGCAGAGTTCATTGGGATGTCTCTTCACCTGCTGCATCTCTCTGTATCTCTATGACCTGAGATATCTAATTCCAATCTCCTCGGATCTCTTCTCACAAAACTTTATCCTGCCATTGTGGTCAATACGTTGGCTGGCGTCTAAAAATTTTGTGCATGGGAAGATGATTCTTCGTCTCTTTCTGCAAGCAGAGACCGGAGGATATTCAACCCATTGAAAAGGAATCAAACAATCCCAGGGCATCTCTAGCAGCCTGGTACACGTCATTGTCAATGGCATTGCGATTGGCAGTGTCCTCTTCATCGTCATCGTCATCGTCATCGGCCACTGTCATAGGAGGAGGCAGTCCCATTTCTATCTTGAGGTCACTGACTTGTTTTGCCATCTGTTGTGGGACAAATTGAGACATCACATCTTCATATTGTTTAAGATCAGTGTTCCTCCAAATTGTCTTGAATTCGGAGCTCTTCTGAGCAATGAAGTCGGTCAACCGGTCAGTTGAGGCACCCATGGCATGCAATGCTGATAAGCTATCATTGATTGCTACCGCACAGGCTTGCACAGCCCTTCTCACATACACTGCTTCATCCCGCCCGCCATGGAGTGGTCTGGCATCCTCCGATGCGGCGGTTGCCGATAGCAAAAGTTGCTCTTGCGTGTCATCCTCTTCAGGTAAAGTTACCCACGTCCCATGTTGAATAACAGTAGACTGACTATCCTCGCTAAAGTCAATGTCCGGAACCGCGATGTCGAACTGCTCGATAGTACAAACGTCGTTATTTACGGTCATTATGTAAGAAAATCCTCGCATATTTAGTTTAGCTATGCCTCCCAGGGCTGAATCTATGTGTTGAAGCGCTTGGAACTTCAGTCTCTCTTCTGTTGTCATCACAGTAGTCATGTTAGAGTGTAAGAAGAATTGTTGATGTATCTGAGGTGTGGTTTTTTGAGATTTCAGGGCCATGGTGCAGTCTTTTATATTCAAAACACTACTTGTTGTCCATGGGACCATGAGAACTCTCCCTTCTCCAGGCCTGAAATCTCTCTCAACCCCCCTCCCTTACCCAATGACACCACGTTCTTTCTCTTTTGTACCATGGGCTACCATCTCGACTCTGAGAAATCAGAAGATCAACCTCCTCGGTCATCGTCTCCTTTCAAGACCGTAAAGTACTTAGTATGACATCAGAGACATCCCTTGTCCCGTTAGCACAGCTTCGTGGTTGACTACGTCGTATGTTTCTTGGAGACCGTAAGATCAAGGGATCGACATCCGTGGTGATCGGGTCGTTCGATAATCGTGGGGACAAGTGAGGCTGTGTAAGTGGTTTATCCTTTCTCGAACGTATCTTGAAGACCGTGAGATCATGAGATCGACGTCCGTGGTCATCGGGTCATTCGATAATCGTGGGACAGTGAGGCTGTGTGAGTGGTCTATCCTTTCTCGAACGTATCT
>NW_006711225.1:1304509-1344440 GCF_000271645.1 Tremella mesenterica DSM 1558
TTTGAGCTCGGATAGCCTCGGTCTATTTTGAGCTCCTCTTCCATTCTTCCTGATAGAGGAGGCAGTATTGTTCCTTCTGAGCTGGAGCTTGGAGTAGAGCCTAGTCCAACTCTTCCTTGACGAGTATGAGCATGATTGTTAGGATGAGTCCAGGTGAGAGGAGAGGTCGAAAAGGGTATTTTGGGAACATCGATTGGACGTGAGTGAGATGATTGAAGTGATTGAAGAGGCTGAAGGGTTTGATGGTTGGGTAGAGTGGGATGAGCAGGATGAAGTTGATGAGACGTGGGCTGAGAAGGTGGACCGGTGGGGAAATTGATCATTAGTGGGGAAGAGCGTGGAGTGGGGTTGGCTTGGGTCAATCGTGGATCAGGAAGGGTAGGAGCTCGGGCCGAAAGAGGAGGATCAACTGAAAGTCAGTCAGGTTTCCAATTCTGGTTTGACGTTTCCTCCGAAGTTACTACAATTGGCTTAGCCTCACACGAGAAGGGGAGTTTTGATGCAAGGGGAAAAGAAAAAGGAAATTTACGTGGTACTCGAGCACGCTCTTCCCTCTGATCCCGAATCGTCAATTCACCACTGGCCAAACTAGCCAACGCATCGGATGCCATGAGTTGTTCGTAACGGTGTTGATAATCGCTGATCGCGCGAGTCAACGTGTCTTGTAGGGAATGTAGCTCCAATGGCGGAGGTGCTATTTGTCAACAGACATACATTGACGCCAGATCAAGATCATACGGGATGGTAGTTGTGAAAGACGCAGGAAAAAGCAGATACACTTACGTTGCTGTACACCTATCCAACCGGCAATCTTTGAAAGATACGAGGCGAAATCGAGGGAAGAACGAGCATGATCCACCCTTTCTCGATTTAGCAACTCGGTCAGACGCATCACGCGATCTTCCAAGGAAGTGACTTGCGCAACGAGTGCTTCTGCTGGTGACGGATGAGAAGTAGGTGGTTGAGGATAGTAAGGTGATTCTGGAAAACCCGCGAAATGTTGTGGGGGTAAAGGAGGTCGATTAGGATCAGGATGGTATCTTGGAGCTTCTGATTGTTGTTGTCGAAGAGAAGCCGATAGAGGAGGATGAGAGTCGAGAGAGAGGCTAGAAGGTCCACGATTAGGTTCGCTAGGACGTGGAACGACGGTCTCTCCAGTTTGCATGTTGTATCCGTAAACCCTTCCTGCGTATTCCTGAGGTGGTGGTGAGCTTCTCCATCCCGGTGCCCTATCTCTTTCTCTTTCCCTCATCCAGCCTGCAACCGCACGTGGAGTCTCCGCTTCTTCCGGAGACGTCGCCTCCTTGTCGGCATGGTTCGGACGAGTGGATTTGCGTTTGATGCTAGCCAAAAGGTGAGGTTCTCCCCGACGGAAAAGGGGGTGTCGAAATTCCCACGCCTGTGGATCTGAAGTGGTAGCGAACACGTCGTTTACCTGCGATATGTCAGCGAGGAGGTAAGATGTATATGGGGAGAAGGGATTGCCAACCTTGTTAAACCTATAAGAGATCAGCAGTGGTCAAAAGTTCATCTCGCGCGCGATCCGTGCGGAAAAATCTAAAAGTGGAGCAAAGGAAAAGTTTCGACTCACGAATACATGTTGAGTTGTCTAACAAAACTCTGCCAATTGTTATGCTTGAAGAATCGTGGCAGGACAACTCTGTCACGTTAGCGCATGCATACATTCGCGGAGAGAGACATGTTATCCTCAAAAAGTCGCAGATCGCAGACTCACTTGGCAAACTCGGTAGGATTGGGACATGTAAAGATCGATCCGTCAGGCGACCAATGTATCAATCCCGTTTTGAGAATATCCTCATCCTCCAACATTGCGTACAGCTTTCCCACGAACGCTGCTTGGGTTTTGGCGGGAGGGTTGACCAAAGGTGCACCGGTCGAAAGACTGAATCCCGGGGGACTGGGGACACGAGGGGGCGCAGAGGTGGAGAGTGTATAGGGGTGTTGACGAGAGTGAGCTCGAGAGGAAGACATGGCTGGAGGTTGATCTTCTTCACCCGCAGAGACAGAGGATTGAACTGTTTGCCACATGGGTACAGTCTGTCTTGGAGAGGTGAAGATGGCTCGAGCCTGTCTCGACATGGCCGCGGGGGCCGGGATGATGGAGACGCTGAGAGGAGCAGGACGCCCTTCCCGCGTAGGCGGGTCGATGTCGGTAGACGTGTCGTGGTCACTACTGCTGTTCGGAGAGGTGAGAGAAGATGTTGAAAGAGTGGTGTGAGTGTGAGATACATCACGGTTTCGGTTCGTCGGCACGGGGGCTATCGCGCTATCAGGGATGTTCATCATCACCCTGAGACAGACAAGCTCACCAAGTTCCTTTGAAGTTGCATCTCTAACCCGTGTGCGTTTGAGTGGACTAACACTTTCCCCCGCACCGCCTCCACCTAGACGAAGGGATAGTCGTCTCTTGACCCCAGGTGGGTTGGGTGGATTAGGTTCAGCCTCGCTCATCTATCCGTCACCAGCTTCTTGGTCATCCACGTAACGCTCGAGGCGATACACTTTAAAGCTGACGCACAGGCCGATGATAGCGACCAATCAGAAAGCGGTCACCCCCGTGTTTGTACTATAGGTAGGGGCCAGTAGCGAGGAGACGAAACTTTACTTTGTTCTCAATCGTCGCCGTTCAGATCGGCTCTGACGACGACGACGGCTGCTAACTCGAGAACAATCTGTATCCGGTCAGCGGGGAACCAAAGGGGCGGGGAGGGGACGAGTTGAGCCTCGTGACGGGAACGCCTGATTGGGGGATTGGGTGGCTGTAATAAAAGGGGCAATTGGTGAGCCATTAGGGGGGGGGGAAGATTCTCGGACAACCCATTCAAACTTATACGTAGATCTCATCGCCTTTTACACTCAATCTTCCCCCACCCCCAACCCCCCTTCGTCACACACTGTCTTTCCCTTGTTCTGGAATCAGAGGGTATTTTCGAGTGATACGAATGTGAAAGAATCTCCCCCCACCCTCAACCTGAAAGTTCCCTGACAACAGACGACGTTTGACCCCCACTTCCTATAGGTTCGCCCTCTTCCGAACGTTGCCCACCTTTGTCTTTGATCCCGAGAACCGAGACGAGGGCCAGAACCAAAGGTCAATGAAAACTCACGACGTTTTTGTGTCAACCTCTCATAGATCCTTTAGAGGTTGATGATATTGCTGATGCCGACGGAGTGAGACTATGGATCGAATTTTCGGGGCGAGAGAGTCAAGCCTTTGATCAGCTGACTGACGATGGGGAGTTACGCGGGGTTGACTGGTCGACGGTAGAAAGGATAAAGTGAAGCACAAGGAATACGAAGGTTGAGGGTAAAGGCAAGGGGTGAGAATGTTTGGATCAGGGTATTGTCTAGGTCGGTCGTATGCTCGTAGCGTTGACCGATCATCAAAAGCCGTGATCAATGCGTGGGACCTTGTAGCTCGAATCGGTTCGTTCTTTGCACACGGGGCGCCCAGTACAGGTCGAACCTGGCGAGGGCAAGGGGTCAATGTAAAGGGGTAGATTTGGATTAGACTTGTAGACCTTCTTGGAAAGATATGTTTAATGACCCAACCCGATTCCGTAGCCGCAGCCGTGTCCCGTAACCCGTATCCGTAGCAGGTTTGACCGTGTCCTTACCGGAAGCCCTTGACGGTGCCTGGAGGAGTCCTCCTTGCTGACGTCAAATTCTGGCCGGAACTCCCTCGAAGGACAAGCAAACGCCCAGATCGAACGTAACCCCCTCGGATGTTTACTCACTCCGTTGTCCGTGTAATGCTTCTCATCCAATCTCAAGCGCCCGAGTAGCGTGGGACCAATACCCAAAGAATCGGACCCGAATACCTGTAGAATGACCGAAAGAATGGTGCTTCCGCCGCGCCCAAAGGTCAAAGGAGGAGAAGGGGGGTGGAGAAAGATGGGGTGGATCAATGGCGTAGTCCGTTCCGCCAAGTAAGGACCAATTTCGGATTGGGCTCTAATAATGGTTCGGACGTCACTGCCCACTCTCGCTTAGACGACCTGGGTAGACCTGTGACAAAGGCGAAGTTGCGATCTAGACCCTAAGTGGAAAGGACAAAGGTTTGACCTCCACAATCATTTATTTTGGACAAATTTTCCCGACCAGGTTTGTAGGACGCATGTATGACGTCTCGGTGTGTGCTTTTGAGCTCGTCCCGTGTTTGTTGGAAGTCTCTTGGCTCGGATCGTTGGTTGATTGAAAATGACGCCTTGAAAGAATAATCTTTGATGTTGGCGTTGATGATGATGGGACCTCCCCGGGCCGTTCAATCAAAGACTTTGGTCCGTAGGTCGGAAAAGGATACGCAGATTCACGCGGAGTTCCACCAAAAACCCTTCCTTGATTCGTCCCTTAAGTACACTGATGTTCCTGTGTCGTGGATGTCTCTTGTGAAATTGATGTGCTTGAACGGGATTTGTGCAAAGGCTGTGATGAGTAATGAGTCAGCTGTCAGTGATGATTGTTAACTCGAAAGACAGATGAAAATATGCTCCTGCAATCGTTTTTGACCCCGGATCACCGTCTTCGACGCGCCGGCGGGCAGTCGGAGTAAATAGAAAACCCTCAGGACTCCGAGATCCGACCCAAAACAAAGGGTCCGTACTTGTTGCCCTTCTTCCTGAGTAGTCGTCTGTGCACGACACAGATGTTCGGAACGCGGTCGGACTAAGCGGTGATGGACGAGGTACGATGAACAACTCCTCGGAGGTTTCCATCCCTCCAAGACCAGGAAAGTGGGGAGATTACAAGGGTTGGTGAGTGTCCAAGTGAACTTCGGGGCCCGATCTAACAGATGAGTCGGCCAAACTACGATAAGACCTTGTTGAAGGATCCAGAAACAGTAAGCGTGCGAAGAGCATGACGAGGGAAGGTGAAGACGAGGGTGGAGGATTACGCGTTCGAACGTCTTGGATTCACACACGTTTGTCAGAACCGAACAAGAAAGATATTAGACCTCCCTAGTGTCGATCGAGCGTGGAAGATAGGGAAGGTTGAGAAGGTGAGAAACCGAGAGGGGGATTCGGAGGATAGCATGTCAGCTGATATCCTACCACCCTGGTGCCTGTGCACATGTGAGGGTAGTGGGTAAAGAGTGGCGTCTACTGGTCTAGACTGAGTTTCGACAGACAGTTGTGATAAGCGGGGCGCCAAGCAAATCTTCTGTGTCTTCTTGCTCCAGGGTATGAGGTTTTGGTCTATATGAAAGAGATGGAAACGTCTTAGTCATGAAAGGGGAAAAGGAAAAGGAACGAAAAAGGTTTATGCGGGAAGGTTTAAGCGTCCCCGGAAGTGGCTCCGGCGAGACCGGGAAGATTCCTACGGGGGTGTCAGAAGCGTAATCTGACTCATCTTGTGACGTGAGCCGCCTGTCCACATGACTCATAAGCTCCTCTAAGCTTTCAATCATGGTCATGTGCAATCACTGTGTTATCCTGATATCAGTTTCACCTGGTTCCAGATAACCGAGCCGAAGCACGGGCGGTCGACAATTGGACTGAAACAATCCTCTGACGCCCCTTCATCTCTGCGGCCTGTGGACTGTGCTGAGGATGGACTACATAATCTAACTCGTCGGGCGTTTACGATCAAAACATGCTAGGTGGGGGTGCCGAGTCGGTGTAGTCGCATGCATGACTTGGCAAGGGTAAACGAGGGAGACCGTGAATGGTATGCTCCTTGAGTCACTTCTCCTTCGGTGACGAGTGGTTTTCATACAGGACCATGACAGTGGGGGAAGGTTCACGATGTGTGGGGAATTCCAGGTGGAGAATCCTCCCAATGGTAAGCTGTGAACTGAGATCTGGCCCACAACCGTTGACTATCGGCGCTCCATACCGGCCGGCGTACGTCTCATTCCCGACGTTACTTGTCGGCAACATGGGTATGATGGGTAACAAACAGTCTGATAGGCCCAGTCCAGTTTCACACCTAGCACGGAGCATCCGGAGTCAATCTCCACGCCCACTTGTATCTTTGTATCACTCTACAATCCAAAAATGAGACCTGTATATTTGCATTGAGCATGTTTGACTGGGGGGAAAGTGCCACACTCGGATTTCTTCGGTTCGTCCTCTTCTTCTTCGCTGCCACCACCTTCACCTCGCACCGACCGTACGACCAGTCCCCAACGGCCAACGGTAGGTAAAAGTCGACCATGGGCGCCTCACAGTCCGCTCCGACGACGCAGGAACATGTGGTATCTCCTGAACCATCGACTTCCGTTCAGGTGAGACGTCTGCATCGACCCTCATACATCCGTTCCCCCAACCCGTTGTTTCACATTCCGTCGTTGTCTAAATGGGTGATTGTATCTCTCACTCGAGAGTCATGTTTGTGGAATGAGGAGAGAGAGACCATGGGATAACAAGGAAGACGGAAACGTGATGCAAAGGAAGATGAAGTGTAAGGAAATTTGGACAATTGCTGATTTCAGTTCTCCCCTTCACTCATCTCTCGACTGTCAAACCCTCCATCAGACACTTCATCCAATAATCCAGAAGATGTCGTTCGTCGTCGTCTCGCAGCGGAGTCAGCTCATATACGACAACAGGAAGCTGAGATTTTGCAAAGCATCAATGCCGCGCTGGAGAAAGAGAACCTGGATCGAGAAAAACCAGGGATGAGCAGTGAAGTGCTTGGTAGGGATATTGAGGAAGTGAGGGAGAAAGTAGAGAGGATGAAGAAAGAAAAAGCTGCAAGAGAGGGAGAAGGTGTGAGATCCGCTAGGGAGAGCGTGAGGAGATGTTACCTGTCAGTCCAGATTTCATTTACCTCCAAGTTTTCTCGCTCCACTTTCCTTATGAACGCTGGGTTGCTCGCCTTATTTCCTTAGTCCTCCGCAGGCTTCTTTCTTTCCAGTCAAAATGGATACTCTGTGACTGTGACCTCTAGTCAACACGTAGACAGTGAAGACTGACAACATAGAGAGAATATAGATCACCCACTTGACTGCCAAAGACAAGTAGACGCATTCAAAGAAGAAGTCCGCAAGCTAGAATTGGTAAATCCTCATTTTCACGTACTTGAATCTCAGCTAATCGAAATTAGGCATTCGTCAAATCTTTACAATAAAGACAAAACATGCATACATCTATTTGACACTTTCTCATACCCTCTCATTCTTCTCATAGTACAAGTGATCTACCATTTTCGGAACTCACCGTCAGATCTCCGGCGTTCATCCCGGAAACGACAACATGAAGCAACCCAACTTCTCTCCCTTCTTCGTCTTCTCCCCTTGACCCCTCTTTTTATCATGGTGTAACAACCCTGTCTTTCCAACTCTACCAAGGAGAGATCATCAAAGGAGCTTCGAAACGTCTACTAGTCTACAAAGGACCAACTTCACTCCACTTCACCAATCATACTCATCATACCTATAGTCTTATTGTGTCTCTTTTACCTTTTGTGATTGACAAAGAGTCGCTGATCCACGTCAAGCTAACTAATTCACTGCCAGGTGCAGATACCTCACTCGTTAGTGTCGACATCAAGAGTGAAACGTGAAGAAGATAAGATGAAAAAGACATTAGGACCAATTACGGTGATCGATACTAAACCTCAAAATGCGCCTTACAGAAGGTGGAATGGGAATCAAGCTACCGTATTGTTTTTCCCTACCTTCGCTGCATTCTTGATCATCTTGTTGTCTTCTCTGTCTGATCCTATCATTCCAGGTTTGACAGTGGCAGAGGTGAAGACGGTTAATGGGACGGTGAGCTTTGGGACTTGGGGATGGTGTACTTCTGGAGTGAAGGGGTTTGAGTGAGTAATTACTTATCTATGATATGCTCATTTCTCTTTCAATCCTCCAAAGCTCCAGCAATGTGGAAGAACTCGAGATGCTCCTTGTTTCCATCCAATCTTGACAGCGTTCAGTGAAGACTTCCGCAGGTATTCGGATCGAGATTTAGTGGGTTGTGAGATGTGCAAACATTTCTGTGCGGAGATGTGGGTACCGACGTGAAATGTATACTGACAATAGTGACGTTTGTTCAAATCGCGGTATTGGTAAAGGTGGTAATCTCAACCAGCTCGGTACGTTGGTAGGACTTGTTCAAATCACCGGGGCAGTACCAAAGTCGTATCACATTGCCAACGGTGTGATGCATATATTCGGTGAGTAAAATTGTTACGCTTATCAACAAACTCCTCTTCCGCCCCCTCCCCCCCCCCCCTCCCCACCCCCGGCCCGTCGATATTCCTCCATTATCTCTCTCTCTTCCTTCTCTTGACCAATCATGTCATGTGTTCTTAATCATGACCTATACCGGTGTACTTTCACTTCGGTCATGTTCTTACGAATACGTTTCAAAAGACGCATAAGGGTTGATTGATTTACTGACAATGAAGCAAACGTTTCCACTTGGCTCACGGTGGTATGGACTTTGGCGGCTTGTGGAGCATGGGAGAATAAAGAATTACAAGCGTATGATTGGACCCGATGGGCATTCGCTGGTACTTTTTGGAGTTCTATTTTAGTTCTCATTGCTGTGAGTTTCTCTTTTTACTTTCTCTTCCCCTATCTTCTCCTACATCTCTTCTCAGTCCTTCCGAAATTTGGCCAGACTAGCTCTTAGCCGATCAAATTTCCCTTTATCAGAATTCGGAGTATGACTCCCTGGTACGACAAAGAGAGCATACTAACCTTATTAGTGGGCCCTTGATCTGGGTATGTTCGGTAAAGTATCTGGTATACAAAGTCCAGATGGTTCTCAACCTCATGTCGTCCCTGGGTGAGTCACCGTATCAATCCAACCCTTCCTTCTCTATGTTTGACAATGTCATGTCAATCGTCCCTCATCGTCATTTGTAGTCGATCGCGATCTACCTCGCCAGTGATGAAACACATTATCATTCTCTAAAAGAGATGAGAACGTTACTGATCATAGACCGTCGGTATTCATGATGATGGCCGCTTTCATCATCCTAGCAGGATGTTTCATAGCGCGTATCGCTTGGCTCAAATTTAAGCCTAGACCATTATGGACTGTTAAAGGGTTTGTCATTCCCTTCTTCTTCTCCTCCCCGACCATCTTCTTCATTCATCTCTTTTTTCACCTCACATACGACTTTACTATCACCCGACGTCCTCTCTGTGGGTAAGACATCACAAAGGATTATTCCTTAGTACGACTTTTAGCAAGTTTTGGAGTCGGGCGTGTTGAGATATGTATATGAGAGAACGACTAATGTATAGGGCCGATGAAGATTTCCATAATGTTCAACCTCCCATGTCTGCCGCTTTACCCCCAGCACAAGACCTTCCACCTACTTGGTATGTCCCCCTCTTCACCTTTCTTGGGGGTACATGTACTGATAATTAGGGAAAGTCTCGAAATCAACACTCCTGGTGGGAAAAATGAGAAACATGAGTATGGGACGGAAGTGCCTTCTATCGCTCAACCTGGATTTGCTATTTGATCCGAATACGTCTGTCACTTCGGACATCTCTAAGACCGAGTTATTCGAGCATAGATCTGTTTCGCACTATCGAATCTCTGTGCTTTCGAGTCTGAGTATGAAGTCGGATGAGAAGGCGTATGAAGCTGAGATGTGTTAATAGAGTAGATAGTGTGGATGAAAGAAGACGAATGTTTGTGTAAGATGTATCAAATTGTCATTGTTTGATGTCCAGATGTACATTGAACACTTAGTAGTTGATAGACCGTTCGATGTCTCCAACTCTTTTGAAAGATTGCATATTACCACTGGCCGCTATGATATACCATCCGACTCCTTACCAAGTACATCTCATCAGAGATCAATAAGCAGTCCTAGCCGGGGTTTCGTATTTGCTCTATGAGATCAGCTTAGTCTAATTCCCTCTTCGCATGCTGGCTCTCAGGCAATCTAGCCCCATGGGCTGGCTCCTTTACTGAAGATCGTGGAATGATTGTCCAAATCAAGAGTGCCTACGGCATATATCGACTCTGTCATATGAGATGAACCAAGAAAGTTGACGATGACGACTTCGTTCAAGAGGGACAAATAATGTCCTAGGAAATGTGGGGAATGAGTGAGTGCAAGAGAAGGAGTGAAGAAACGTACAATGATCCAGAAAGCGTGCAGTACACCTGTGGGAAATGTTAGCTTCTTCGCTCTGGGAACTTTCCACATCCGAGTCTTCTCGATCAACCCACCATGACCGCTTTTTCCTCAGCGTCATCAAACTCATAGACGAATGAGTCGTTGAGGAAGTAAATGATGTGAACAACCAGAAGGTAAAATAAGTCGTGTTGTAAGACAGATTTGGAATCTATCATCAAGGAGACGAGAGATGAAGTGCAACTGACCAGGTATCCATCCTAGGATCCAAAGAAGGATGTTAATCTTTTTTGTCAGTCATGCGGTTCAGGAAGGAAAAGGGAAACATACGAATAAATCTGCGGCACAACCTGTCACATCAGCCCACAGATTCCATTTTTTCCCATACCATCTCTTGAAATCACAGCTTCCATATGACCTAATCCTCGTCCAAGATCTCCCAGTCTTTTCGCCAAACTAAGATGATGCAAGAAAAAAGGTGAAGCTCTGAGAGAGGGAGAGAGAGAGAAGAGTCATGATTGAGACAAAAGAGCTAGTAAGGATGTGTGTCTGGCAAAATTTTAGAGAAGACTGACCTCTCTTCAAAAACCTAGATCATTAGCTGAGTGAGGTTGAGGATCAAAACCACAGCTTACACGGGAACAGGAGGAACGAAGATTGCTACTACGTAAAGCAAAACATCACCAGTTGCTACTTATTAGCTTGGTCCGGAATGATCGGATAGATCTGTAAGCTATACACGTCCCATGCGTTTCTCCGACCATGAGAGGCACATTATATTTGTAGGACGTGTAATGAACGGAATGATGATTGATGTGTGTAGATGTACTCTATATCAGTCCAAGAGGCGGAGAGGGAAGGAATGTGTGATGATTACTAGTGACGACGTACAAGAGGGGGGACGAGCCATTTTGTTCACTTATAATACACTAGTTTACCTTAGAGCCTTGTAAGATAGTAGTAGAGCACTAAAAGCTGAGAATTTGAAGCTGTAAAGAGTAGAAAGATGAATAGGAGACAGAAGAGAGTTGATGGAGGGGTTGCCACCAGAATAGCTCAACACACTCGGAGTTAACCGGATGCCCGAGACTACATTACGTCATCACTTTTCCACTCACTCAAATCATTCAGTATAAATGGAAGATTGTAAAGATGCAATGTTGTACCCGTACTATGCAAAATATGCTACTTGAGTCTAGGATGTACATATTCGTCTCCTTCTCCTTCAGTCTGACCCCGATCCTGTCCTAATTTCCCACGGAGATCCTCGTAGAATGCCGGGGTCAAACCAGCTGTAAGACGATCGGAAACGTTAAATGGTCCTCGGATCTTCCCTCTGAAATTGTCGGAAACTTCTTGTCGGAATGTCGTAATTGGGTCTACACCTCTTTTCTGGCATCTGGGAAAAATCAGACTAAGACCATGGTGGTAGGAGTGAGAGGACACTCACAACCAGGTAAACCATCGATGTCCTGTCGTAACGTCTGTTCGATCAACTCACTTCATCGAGATTTCAGATTGGTTCATTGGAATTACTGGGTGATGAGAGAGTTCAAACTTACGAGTAATTTCATCTGCATGGATGATCTGCAACACCCTAGTACTCTCTTTGTCTCCGGCAGATTGTAACTTTGCCATGGTCATGGGATTCGTATCGATCCCTCTGGCCTCTGCAACGAGATGGATGATGGCTATCCTGGCCGAGAGGGATTGAGAAGTTTGTACGGCAGAATCCCATAGAGCTGCGTGGACTGATACTTAGCTGTCGGGTTTCATGACTTACTAAGATTGACAAACCTGAGTGAGCACCAAAGTAAGAACCAAGCTCCTATTTCATATCAGCGTATGTCCCCAATCCTTGCATAACACACGCCGGCGAAAGATGCGTAGACATGAAGGATTAAAGGCGGAGGTGGGCAGACATGAAGAGAGAAGTAGGGTGAGCGGGTGCAGGTAAAGTAGGGAACGGAGAGAGTTGACATACCACAAGTCTCTTCGATAACAAGGTGAAATGTTTGGCTTCGTCCTCTGCGACCTTTGCCCAATCTAAGAAATATTCCACTGGTAATCTCTCCCCCTCCACACGAAAATCCGCGAATCTCGCAATTATATCCCAAGCTAAATCTATAGCATATTGTTCAATATTTGCCAAGGCATGTAACATCAAAATCCTCGATTTTTCCGATCCTCCTTTCCCTCTTTTGGGAGCAGCACCAGGATCGACGAGTTTGACTTGTCGAGGAGGTACATTCAGAAGACCTCCGTTGGATGATCGTTCTCTGTTGGTTTCTGCCACAGTCGGTCGAATTGAATGTAACTTGCCAGCTCGAAGTCTAGAGACTGCTTCTCGTGTGAGAGTACATTTGAGTTGTGGGTGAGAAGTGCGGAGGATAAGATGGGCGAAGCCGAGTAGAGTGTCAGGCAAGTCTAAAGGGAGGGAATCATCCAATTGGGAAGAAGACAATGTCGGGGGGTCTTCCAAAGAGAGTTTACTCAATGTTGGTGGGGGAGGTGGGTCTGCGAACTCTACGTATTTCAGTAAATGATACGGCGAGAGACTGATACAGTAGATGACGACACACCTTCACTCACACCTCTCATCTCTACCAACTCCCATTGTACAGAAGACGTGGATACTTCGGTGGATGTCACAGTCTCGTCGAGATGAGGAGCTTGGATCCACACTTCCGCATCGTCTCCTTGACCTCTCACTTGAACCTCGTAAGTGCAAGCTTTAAGACCCGTAGCTGATTGTCAGCTCCATCTGTTCCCCGAACCTGATGACAGCTTACAGCTAGAACCATCTCGTAGATCTTACCATCAGCAATGGTTACTTGAGACGGTAGTAGTAGTGCAACTGACCGAAATCGTATTGATGCCAAGGACACACAATGGCCATACTATCTTCCATATCCTGAACCTCTGCGTGGCTCAAGGGAGCGCCCAGGTGAGGACAGGTCTCTTCCATGCAATACAGTTCTGGAGCGGACCATCCTCCTTCTCTGTCGGATCCAGCCAGACCAGTGGGCTTGATTATTCGGAAGAGAAGGAGTCGGTGATATATGACCGGAGGCAGGACAGTGCGGAGGGAGAGATGGAAACGAGTGTGAGTTAGGGTCGAGCCGAGGGTACATATCCTGTCCTATGGTCAGATAACGGTGACTCACCGGCTCGTTTGGTCACTCACTTGATGAAAGTCCCAGTCATCTGGGATAAGAAGGTGATGAGATATGCATAGACTGCAGCATAGGTATAGCTAGTAGAGTAGTCGTAGTGAAGAGAGAGAGAGTAGTAATGGTGAAGATGCAACTCGCTCGGAAAGAGGTCCGAGCTTGAGTTTCCTTCTCTCCCTAACTACCAATTAAAATAATCATTCTCCCACTTCTTTCACTACATATTCTCTTTCTCTTCATCATGCTCATCACAGCACATCATATCTGTCCCAGAGGGCTATGATCAGACCTTAGTCACCCGTTAACACTCACCAGCTCAACATCATGTCGCTCAGCACGCTGGCACTGGGTAGACCGGCCCCTGTAGCTTCAGGCCCTTCTCGCAAGTCCGTGCTCATTTCTCCATTCCGTCATTCCTCCTCAGCTGATGTTCAGTCCAAGATCCACAGGATCATGGCAACCTCTACCTTACATGTACTCTGGTGTGGTCGTTTATCCATATCATCCTTCGCCCACACCCCTTTCCTCTCCTGTGGCTGCCACATCACCGACTAAAGCACATAGGAATCGATTCTCCTGGAGCGGTTTACCCGAGTCGAGTAGAGGTGATGATGTAGAGAGGGGCGGTAAGGATAACCCATACGAGATTCCATTGGATATAGGCGATGAGTTTTTTGCTTTCGAGGAGTACAGATGTACAATGGAAGAGGACGGAAAGGGTGATGTGTGGTACAGAGGGTATGTTAACTACCAAGCCCAACGACAATGATGATTGACGAGTAGCTATATATCTCAAGCCACCTCGTTATTATCTCTAATGCCCAATAATACCGCTTCGACCTCTAAAACACTCATATATCCCAGACCAGAACCAGCAGTACTCATCGGTATCTTCCCTGCCTCGGTCGTCAGAATCCGACCTAACGCCAGTAGTGACGATGGTACCTTGTCTGCGGCGTACGAGAAAGCTGTAAGGTTAGTAGAAGAACGAGCTAGGAACCCTGGACTTGGTGTCTTCGGCGATATGAAGCCTGTCAAAGAAGAGGAGGAAGAAGACGGAGCGGTCGACCACGCCAACTCTCCGGCAATCCGCTTAAGTACAAAAATTCCAATTCACCTTGGAGTGAATGGAATGACGACAGGGATAATCGAAATATCCCAAGAAAATCCATCTGAACCTCCTTCGGTAGGCAGGATTAGAAGTATGTCTCGACCAAACCGACCACGATCATTACTCCTGGACCGTAGAAAAACCATGCCGCCTGAACCGGAGAAGGAAGAACCTCCTTTGCCACAACTCACAGCTGGGGACTCTACTATCGCCGGTCAACATTGGCCTCTGGTTGACGAGATCTCATGTGCTATACGAGAATGGTTCCAGCGTCTTCCAACATATCTCGCCAATCGGGAATACCGTCTTTTCAACACTGTTATGCAACATGTCGATGCACTCCTGCTCGGACGTAGACAATTACTGTCTCAGACCCTCAGCGAGGATGAGTTGACCAGGATACGTCAAGAATGCGTATCTAGGTTGGTCAAATGTAATGTGGCACAGGGGTTGGATGTCATAGTTCGGAGTCTTGAAGATGGAGGAGTGATGGTATTCGATCGCAGTCGAGCGACCGGGTCCAATTGGATAGATGGGATCACTTGTTATGTCTATCAGGTCCGAGTGAGTCATGAAATTCTTTAGACTGGTCGAGCTCATGTACCAGCTCGCTTACATTGATCTAATTCCCCTCGACACTCTTTTCAGCAAAACGTCATCGCTCGGGCTTCCCAAAAACACACATACTTCCTCCTTGACCACTCGTTTTTCTTTACAGGAAATGAAGTCGGGCACGACTCCCACTTCTTTGGGCGACAAACTATTCCATTGCCTTCTTGACGTACGTGCTTTTGTGGCTTCCCCTTGTGCACCTGGAGAAACAGCCGAACTTTATTTTTCACTTTACAACAATGCCGAAAGACGTTTCGTAACTGAAGAATTTTGTCTCATCCTAAATCATCTCGGTAGTCCTGCTCGGGATCCTGAAATTCGTATCGGCCGACTTCGGACACTCTTCACGGATCTGAAACATGAAGACCTTGTCGGTCAGGTTTATCTGGTATGTCGGATCGTCAGGAATGGCAGTATGAAGATGCGTGCCGAGGCTAGTTCGGGAGCCATGGATTCGATTAGACGAAGCTCAATCATGAGTCGAGGAAAGGGTACGCAGGCTTCAGACATGGGGACCACTCGAAATCGACCTTTATCGACGGTCGATGATTTGACCGACGATTCTTTCTCGGTAACGTCAGGATACGGAGGGCAAAGGACTGAGACGGTGGATACTCATACGCCAACAATAACTACCAATGTGGAAGGGAAGCCGACATTCAGACGCCCATTAGGATGTGCAGTCTTGCCTTTACCTCAACTGAGCACCTTGATGAGTGAAGGAGGTGATAAATCTGGAGCTGGTATCGAGTTCGTCATGCCGATTTATGTTCCCAAAGAGGAAGTCCTATTTGCCAATCTTCACGAGGCTATCATCGATCAACAAACGAAAGACTATACACACAATGCTAGGTATGTCATTCCTCTTTCAAGCCTTGGAATTTTTGAGTTGACTAGCAGGGCCGAGGCAGTCGCCATAAGTCTTAAAGTCTTTCAGGGTGCAGCCTCTCAAATCACCCGGGAGAATCCTTCTTTGTTGCTTGATATTCCTCATACCGCTCGCTTAGGGTTCCCCGACGTTGTCCATCCTGGCCAATCGAGGAACGATTTGTATGTCAAGTTATGGTCCGCTTCCTTCGTCCCCAATCCCGCAAACACTGGTGGGTCACTTCGTATGCGCAAAGCAGTTTTACCCATCAACCATGGCAATGTCCAAATCACAGTCGAAGTCCGTCGAGCAGATGGGACTGTTATACCCGACGCCCTGCATCCCGGGGGTTCAGGCGAACCACCCGTCGTACAGTTCAACTCACTTGTCTTCCAGAACAACGATCAACCCACATATGGCGAACTGTTGAAGATCTCTTTACCGGCAAGGGTGAATGATTGTCATCTCTTCCTCACTTTCCGATCTCGAAGTAAATCACCTTTGCATGCTGGCGAGGAACCGGAGAAAGCCTTCGCCTTTGCTTTCTTACCTCTTATAGGAGAAACGATGTGCATCAAGGATGGTCTTCACGAATTGGTCTTGTATCGTATGGAAAAAGGATTACAACCTGCCCCAAATCTTTACTACACTGCTCCACCAACAGGTGCAGATGATCCTGCCCTCTCTACGCAAACTGCAAAGACTATGACTCCTCTACGTGATAGAGTTATGCTCCGAAGTTATCTCTGCTCCTCTATTCACACACAAGATGATACCTTACGATCTCTCTTCGCTTGGCAAACCCTGTCCAGTGACATTCAAGGTCTGCTTGATACTCTACGAACATTCGGTTTTGTAAATGAAGAAGAAATCTCTAAATTCATTCCAACTGTTCTCGATTCTCTCTTTGGTATATTGGTATCAAATCTCGGAGAACAACAACGTGAAGTGGATGATCTGGTATTTCAAGGTCTCATCAAAGTCTTGTCAATGATCACCGACCGTCGGTTTACATCTTTTGGGGAAGTCCTTGATCTGTATCTCGCTCAACATTTCAACCATCCCGCTTCATCATTTCATCTTCTACGTTCGATGAAAGCTATCATGTCACAACCTGATACTCAAGCATATAGGTCATTACTCAAAGTCTGGCATCTCTTCTTCCGGTTCATCATCCGTTCACGTGAATTGGACAGAACGAGGGGTATAGGTCTTGACGCTACTTCGGCTCACATTGAAGCTGATTTCCGTCGACAAGTCAAAGCTCTTCTTTCTGAACTGAATACTCTTATGGCAAACACCAACAAATCGGTCATCGGTACACAAACTCTAGCCGTTCAACACTATGCAGATATCCTACCTGGCTTGATGAGAGTGTTCCCACCTTTAGAAATTGCCGAGATGGTCATTTCGTTCGCCGACACTTTGGCACATGCTACAGGAAGTATAGTGATATACAAATTACTACTTTTACGTCAAGTCTTGAAGGTGTTATTTGATACTAGCGAGAGTAGGGCTTTGTTAACACCAGCTATCGTACGTTGGGTCAAACCTCATCTGGGCAAGTATGAAGAAGGTCTTCGATTGGGTCAAGATGAGACGCAGATTGCGAGGGACACAAGAAGAATGAAATGGTTGGAATGTAATCGTTTGGCTGTCACGGTATGTCCGAGTGGGACTTGCCTTCCCTGAGGTGGATCAAGTCGTTGAAGCTGATGATTAGGTGGTCGCTTGGACTGTCAATAAATTGCAGGAATGGCTCGTTTCTCCACTCATCGAAGATGAAGAAGTTGCGAGAGCCCAAGAGCAAGACAATCTCGAATACTGCCTGACACTTATTCCCAGGTGGGTCTTTCTATCTCATTTCTTCGAGCCTGCCGACTCTACTTCAATCCAAAGGTACAAACAGGCTCATGTGCCTCTCCTAAGGCCCGAACATAGGTTGACCGTTGAGTCGAAAACCCCTGTTTCAAACTGATATCCAGTCTCCTCGCTTCATACAGTGACCTCGCCACGATAACAACATCCGAAGCAATCACCCGTCATCGCCTTACATCCAATATCTGGAAACCTGTCCCTGACGTATTTCCATCCTCACAGCCATTCTGTCTCATCTCTCAACTTCCCCCTCCCTCTTTACTGAATTCAACACAAACCGGCGACGATCTCCCATCTTCATCCCCCTTCAATCCATCTTTGGGCGAAACATGCGTTGTCATACTCTCTCTCATCCTCGCTTCTCCTTCCAGAAACATCCTGGCTTGGCTCACTGAAGTACTCGACATAGACGGAGCCGAAGGAACTTCTTCACTCTTACTTCGTATCTTTGCCTTTGGTACTTCGGTAGTGCGTTTTGATGCTTTTCCAAGTCAATGGTTGACCCTCCGATTGATGACTTTCTCATCCATCATCAAATGGATAGATGTCATAGCTGTTTTATTGGAAAAAGAAGACTTTATACCTCCTGTAGAGAGAACAGAGGAGTTCGATGTTAAGCTCTGGATGGGTTGTTTTGACTTGCTTTGCGATATTTGCGGGAATGAGGAGTTGGCTTTGGAAGAACACACTCAACAGAGGCGTAGGGCGGAATGGATCATAGCGGGGGATATGAGGGATGAAGCTGCGGCGTTGCTCTTAAAGTTATGGAACGCTTTAGGGTGGCCGATCGATGGGAAGGCGTTGAGGTATGGCGGTGTGAGTTGCTTTTACGTTCTTGCCTCACACTCCAAATCTCTTCTCACTCATTCGGCTCAGTTGCTCTCTAATCTTACCCAGACTCCTGATTTTGTACATTTACGTACTTCCCTCAACGGGTGCTTTCAAACTGACCGTATATGACATAGCGGCAGAATTTTGGTTTTCGGAGCTGACAGCTGACATACAGTATCAAACTAGATTCACCGGTCTGGCCGAGAAAATTCTCGGTCTTTGTCTCTCAAGTCACGATCTCATGACCGAAACGGCTGTCGAGATTCTTTACTCTATGATCTACGCCGAATATTCTTTGTATGGGAAATTCGATACGATACAAAATGAAATCTTTGCCAAATTAGATGTCCTCGTAAGCTTATTTCCCTTTACCTCTTCATCAGACCACCATCTGACAATCAGTTCATGGCCAAAACAGCTTCTCCTTCAGACGGCGCACTCAGAGCATATTTCATCACTCGTCTTCGAGCAATCTTCGAAACTTCCCCTTCCCCCGATCCTCAATTCCGTACATCCGTTTCTACATTTTTAGACGAAGTAGAACTTTTCATAGATCTTCTCCTTTCCGTTCGTGATCTCTCACAAGAAGTTGAATGGGCCGAAGAACGTTGTGCTGCCACTTATCGTTTGATGGAATTCATCAAACGTATGGGAAGAGATGATTTATACGCTAGGTTCGTATATCAGCTCGTCAATATTTGTCTGGAAGGACGTAATTTAGTAGGAGCGGGTTTAGCGTTGAAATTACATGCGGAGATGTATGATTGGGATATGGATGGAGAATTGTTGGAAGGTTTGAATAATGATGTGGTTGATTTACCTGTACAAAATCCGTTTGAGAGAAGGGAGGCTTTGTATTATCAAGCTATCGATTTTCTGGGTGGGTGATTTCGTTTGAACATTCTTGCCCACAGATATCTTCACACATCTATACTCTGGGAGAACAGTCTGACCAGCCCATTCTCTTGAAGAGTCTCTCTGCCCCACTGGGTTGGCTCCTTGGACCCGAGACTTTTGCCATTTCTAGGATCATTGTGTTATTTCAGATTTACCGTGTCATCTCAAACTCATCATGTCCTTTCTAGTGGCACCTTGTCGCCGGGCACGAACGTAGTCTATTGTGCCATGACCCGCGATGTTTTTGCTGTGATCCCACGATTGAGTGGTTTCGACTTGTATGCGGACTCCCGAATATATTCAGCCTCCTTCACTCAAGCCAAAAAGTCTCAAAGGAAACGACCTGAACTAAACTACAGTCGAAGCTGAAGCTTACGAATTGGCTCTTCAACTCTGTTCCGAACTCACTACCGAACATGAAAAACTAGCTTATGACATTAAGAAACTCACCGCTTTGTTCAAACATCAATCCAAGCTGTGGGCGCGGATTGGAGAATCTAGTCGACCTCAACCAGAGTATTACAGAGTTGTCAGTTTTTCCCTTCCTTCCTTTCACCTCACATGATCTGATTTCTGATCTCTAGGCATTTTATGGTGAAGAATTCTCCGCTCTGAACAGAGGAAAAGATTTCGTCTATCGGGGTCAACCATATCAAAGATATGGAGAATTGTAAGTTTCCCCATTTTCCACTTTTGTTGATAGAATGAAAGATTAAGTATTTCAGTTGCGAATCTATACAACATAAATACCCAAATGCTAGTATCCACCGATCAAAGGTTTCTCCAAGTACCACAGCAAATGAACAAGGAGGTGTCATTTGGATCACACCTCTCACACCTGAACCTGATCTTTCACTCCCAGTTTTCAAAGATAGAGTACAAGGGAACGTACAAGCTTGGCATAGATATAATGGTGTGAACAGGTTCTCAAGTTTGAGACCTTTCGTTCCTGCTTCTCAGGCTGACGAGGGGGATGAGGGTAAGGAGGCAGTGATGACTTGGATGGAAAAGACTATTGTGACTAGTGAGTTTTCCTTCCATCTCCTCTTCTTTGCAGAGATCTTCCCTCTCAGCTATTTCTGTGATGAACTTACCTTTCTCGAGTATGATATGATCTCTGCAGTGTCATGGGATAGACGTGATTGTCCGACGTGCCTAAGTGTGGCTCTCACGACTCCATGCACAAGAATGATCAAGATGGATCTTATAAATCTCCGTACAGACTTTTGGCTGATGTGCTAGCTGCAGAAGTATTCCCGAGTATCCTCACCCGGTCAGAAATCACTTTAACGACATACGAACATTTATCACCTATCACCATAGCCATTTCCGAAGTTATCAAAGCCAGTCAATCTTTACGTCAATTGGCTCATCCTCCTCCTGGCATGAACATTGAGTGAGTTTCTCATGTCTTCAAAGAGGTTTTTGAGGCTAAACTCCAGTGTGAAGCATTTAGGAACTACGATTAACGGTGCTGTTGATTCTCCCGTCTCAGGAGGGATAAAGCTGTATCGTCATGTATGTGTTTCCTCCTCCCTCATTTCTGCTCCCCCTCCCCACATCCGACTCATCCTCTGAGGGTACTCGTCACACGTAAAGAGCGTTTGTTAGAAGCTGATTCTCAGACATTCCTCGATCCTGCCTTCCTGGAGAAGAACCCTGATGAGAAAGACAAAGTCTTCGAGCTGGGTAATTCGATCGTGGGGTATGCACGTACGATACAAGATGCTCTTATTGTTCATCGGACGGTATGTAAGGATCTAGCCTTTCATGAGGCTTTACATTCTCGTCAGTATCTTCTTAATCTCTCCTCTCATACCAGATTCTTGGTGTCCTGCTGATCGTACCACTTATTACGCTCATGATTACCACTGACTCTACTCAGATTTCCTCCGTGCATTCCCAGAAGAAATCGCCACTCTTCCTCAATCTACCATGCCCATCCATCCTTACATAGATAACAGAATCAGTCTCGCACCTACCCTTCCTCCGAAAGATTACGCTACCTCACCCCGACTCTCCATCATTTCACAACATTCCCTCGGTTCAGGAATCATTCGAACCAATAGCAGTCATACAGCACCTCTACGTCTGACCGAAAGTCGAGATAGAGATAGAATCTCATTACCCGTGACTGCATCAGGTAGTTCAGTGAGGATCGTCTCTAGTCCCAGTCTTAGAAGTGTTGGAACTCCACAACTCAATGGATCAACCGGGTCAAAGGATTCGCCTAGGATGAACAGTATAAGGAATGGAGCGAGAAGTTTGGTAGGTAGTATCAGTAGGAGTAGTTCATTTAGTACAAGTACGAGAAAAGGTAGTGATAAAGGTGTAGAAGGGGATGTTTTAGATGTTAGTGGTGGTGGAGGGAATGGGTTGAAAAGGTTGAGTAGTATAATGAGACGGAAATAAAGTTTGTATACAGGGTTGTGGGCAGAGGAAGAGGTTGGATGCATGGTATTACAACGGTATACAACTTGATATGAGAAAGGGTTTAAGCGACGGATTGTTTGTACCCTGTATAAATCAGCCCTGGACTTTAAAGTGGTATTATTAACTTGAGGTAAAGCTAAGTGGGGTAGAGATGAGAGAAAGAGAAAGAGAAAGAGAAAGACTCACGTCGTGTATCTAAAACCATACTACCACAAATCGCACATAAACCTTTTTTATAGGCACATTTCTGACAACGAGTAGCATTATTTTGTTGAACCGTTTGCTATTCATATCAGTTGACCACTCCATCTAACGCAAATAACTCCAAGATTGCCCCTCCAAAACTAAATCACAACCCACTGATCCACTGAACCACTGAACCAAAGTCCCATCTCTGAACGTGACCTTCCATCCCATTGTACTTCATGATCACATGACCCGCATCAAGTCCCATGACAGATATCTAACTTTTCTTGAAACTCTACTCGTACGTCTTCGTCACTGGTATACATTTCTGAACACGAGAGATGATGATAAGTGGGAACGACTCCAATGGAGTATGGGTAAAGGAACAATCAAAAAAAAAGAAAAGTTGTTGGACTTTGGAACTTACTTTACAATCTAAACATTTATTTCCATATGGGTTCATCCTTGATTTTCCTAAACCAACTTTTAATAATTTGTTTTCTCCTATTTTTCGTGTAGCTATAGAGGGTCGAGAAGGATCAGGAGCTGCGAGTATTGATGTTTTCTAGAAGAAGAAGAAAGTATAAGCTTTGTTTTCTCTCTGTTCTATTCTACACATCTCTTTCCCAAATTTTAAATGTTTCACTTTGATTGGCCATGGTGTAGATATAGCTGTGTTACTGTAAGGTAACTTTCAAATGTTCGGACCGTATTTACTTGTGACAGAAAGTTTAGACCTCCCAGTCACCCTGTGATCTCTTAGGAGAGTGAATCAAATGTTCCTTCTTTGTATACACCCATATACTCAGGTAGGGATTGAGGGGAAAAACTTACCTTCTCACACTTCTTACATACCATCTCTTGTTGCTTTTTCTAAACTGAGTTCAGCCCCTGTGGTGTTGTGATCGAAGATACCGTCGCCACCTCCAAAGACGCCTTCAACCATGATATCGCCGATATCTCCGAGGGGTGAAGCAATGTGGCAGCTCGCCATGACGTTGCTGTGCCAATTCGATGCTCTGTGCACTCGAGCCATTCCATCCCTTACTCTTCACTACCCGCCCTCACTTATCCTCTGGAAGTCTGAAATAAGCCTCAACCTACAATCAGTGAGATTAGATCGGTGAAAGCCACTCAGATAGAAGAGCAAACAGAGACAACATGGACCCACGACCGTTAGTGGTAGATAATGGTACTGGGGTATGTTGTTCAACAGATGGGAGGTTGAGCTGATGAGGTAGTTTGTCAAATGTGGTTGGGCAGGTTCCAACTTTCCTGAATATGGTGTGTAGTCTAATTCTCTTTCTCCCTCTTTTATTCCATCGTCTGCGTTTTGTTGTTCATGCTTGCTTCGCTCCATCTGTCTTGCCACGGGGCGCCCATGTCCTCTTATGAGGATAAGACTGGTTCTATCCAGTCACAGTGGAGAGACATTCCAGGTAGAGATCAGGGAAGGCTGTGAGTAGGAGTTAGAATCATCAAATGAGTAGAAGTTTTCAAAGAACAGGTTAGGAGGACGTAGAGGGAGGTTCAAAGAAAAGATTATATAACCAATACAAACCTAACCCACAGTCTTCCCCTCCATCGTCGGTCGTCCCATCCTCAGAGCAGAAGAACGTCTAGGATCTTCAACCATAAAAGATATAATGGTAGGAGATGAAGCAGCTGAAAATCGATCATATCTTCAAGTCACTCAACCTATGGAACATGGTATAGTTAAGAATTGGGAAGATATGGGTCATTTATGGGATTACACATTTAATGAGAAATTAGGAGTGGATACGAGAGGAATGAAAGTTTTATTGACTGAACCTCCTATGAACCCTAAAGTGAATAGACAGAAAATGTGTGAGGTCATGTTTGAGAAATATGGATTTGGTGGGGTTTATGTAGCTATACAAGCTGTTTTAACTTTGTATGCTCAAGGTGGGTTCTTTGTCTGTGCTCTTCTTCTCCCTTCCCAGTGGCTTGTCATGTTTCATTCATCGCCTAAGTCTTCGTAAAACTTCCCTGTCTCAATCACCGGGTGGAGTCTGCTCACTTCATGTCGTCTGCACTCGATGAACTATGCTAGCTGGCAGTATGTGTTCCAGCAGTGATGGTCTGTTTCGAGGAGCATCAATCTAGAGTTTGGATGAACGTACTGATGCCAGGTCTGCAAACGGGTGTCGTAGTGGACTCAGGAGACGGTGTCACACATATCGTACCAGTATACGACGGTTACGCTCTGCCTCATCTCACCCGTCGATTGGACGTGGCAGGAAGAGACGTCACTCGATACCTCATCAAACTGCTCTTAATGCGTGGATACGCTTTTGAAAGAACGGCAGATTTCGAGACTGTCAGAGGGATAAAAGAGGAATTGTGTTTTATGAGTTATGATCTTGAAATGGACAAGAGGTTATCAGAGGAAACGACGGTTTTAGTGGAGAATTACACTGTGGGTTCATTGCCCCGACTCTGTACATTGACTTGCCGATCCCAATTCCCAATGTGCTCCTCCGACCACCGTATTACGACGTGTGCAGTCTTAGGTGGGGTTTGCTGACAGCTCAGCTGCCAGATGGAAGGATCATCAAAGTCGGTTCTGAACGATACGAAGCCCCTGAATGTATGTTCCAACCTCATCTCGTCGACGTCGAACAGCCCGGAGTGGCAGGTGCGTTTCAGCCTTCTAATCCCATTCCCGAACTGACATTTAGAGCTCTTGTTTCAGACCATTCAACAAGCAGCTGTGGACACCCGATCAGAACTTTACAAACATATCGTACTTTCTGGCGGCTCATCAATGTACCCGGGTTTCCCTTCGAGACTAGAGAAAGAGATGAAACAATTGTATTTGACACGGGTATTGGGAGGCGATGGGTCGAGATTGAAGGTGAGTACAAGAGTACAAGAGTTTGATCCGTTCATGTCACAAAATGGCTCTGACCGGTCCACTATATTCACTTGTATCAGGCTAACATCAGGCTTTCAAAATCCGAATCGAAGATCCTCCAAGACGAAAACACATGGTGTTCCTCGGTGGTGCGGTATTGGCGGATATCATGAAAGACAAAGAGGCGTTTTGGGTGACGAAGGCGGAATGGGAAGAACAAGGGATTCGAGCGTTGGACAAGCTAGGTCGGGGCGAGTAGAAGAGTATGCATGTTGTGAGATGTAACTTATACAGAGTAGTGTCAGTGTATCGATGTGGTCATGATGTTTTTGTCAATGCTGACGAGTTACCCGAAGTGGGAGTGTATGCCGGGCAGACGGGATGACGTTGTGACCCTTTGAGTACTGAGCTCATTGATCATTGGCCATTGAACGCCTCTTTACAAAAACCTCGGACTTTGTACCCCATGCCCACCCACACCTTGACACTACTTGTCACTCATCAGATTCACATTGTATCACATCGTCACGGTACATATAAACAAGTCGATAGAAAGGTCACAACAAACACGTCACAGTCAGACAAACCCTTGTCCCCTCTTCTAAACACCACTAACGACGTCGGGGTCATATCGGAGTTGATAAATTGAGACGACCCCACTCTCAACCCCGACAGGCCGACTTTGTGATCACTACTTCTCCTTCTGTCACCTCACAACCAAGTATCGTACATACCAAACACTCGGTATCATCTCATCTATACGAATGAGAATCTTCCCCTTGTATCGACGAGAGTAAAGGGTACCACAGTGAGTTCACGTTTGTGTGTCGTATAAGTACCAAAGTTGACAGACGTGTCGCAGGTGCCTACTCTTTCAGGTGCTGCCAAAGTCCACCTCTCATCCCACCCTTCCCCCTCTTTCTCATATCATTCGTACTATATACTCTGATTGATCGCACTTGCACTCCGCAGCGTGTCAACCTTCCAAGGGTGTTCACTTCGTATCTCTACACACACACTTGATCACCTGTGCGAGAAGGCATCAGAACCTGCACCGCGTTCTTCTACTCGTCAACCTACACCTCTTCCTATCGTTCCTTCCCACGCTTCAACCTTACCTCCCTCATCCGTGATCTCGCTCCAAGCTCTTTAACACCATCCTACTGGTCAGACGTACACGACCGACTTGACGTAACGAGACAAAACCATAACTTTTGTTGTACGAAGCCGATCAAAAAATGTCTAGACCATCATCGTACCACGACGTCTCTTATTCACAAGATCCTTTCGATACAACAAATGGATTCTCCCTTCCACTATTCAATAACCCACCTCTACCCGCAGCTCATTTACATCCAGCAGCTCAACAACGTCATACCATACATCATTCTCCCTTTTCTTCCCCATTAAACGAAAATCAATCACCCGCACAACGTGGTATGGGTCATTTACCTTATGGTCAATATCCTCATTCTGCTCATCCCAACGGTCAGAACCACGACCTTTTACCACCACCACCTCCTCCTGTAGCTCCTGGACTTGCCGTTGGTGGTTTAGGTTCTCTAGCTCGGAGTGCAAGTTTGGGTAATAGGAAGAAAGATCCGTATGCTTATGGACCCGATGATGTAGAATCAGGTTTAGGAAATATGGATATGTCACCTGTTCAAGATCGTCCTGCTTGGGGATATAGAACAACGACTCAACAACAACAACAACAACAACAACAACAGCCATCTTCATATATACCACCAAGACAGAATGAAAGTAGGAATAGAGACGTTGTCATGTCACCTAACAAATATAAGGGTACAATAGAAGGCGTGACGGGAGTAGTGGGCGCAATGAATCCACCACCCATTCCTAACCACGCGCTTTCACGCCCTCCACACCGACAGTCTTCTGATACAAATTCTTCACCTTCAATTACATCTTTCCCTCTTCAACCTTCATCTTCAGCATCACACGTTAATCCTTACCTTCCAAGAGGGTCAGAATCAAGTTCGAATCCATCTCAAACTCAATGGGCGGATTATCGTCCTCCTGATTCATCACAAAGATTATCTTCGAGTGCTTCTTATCATTCTCCCTTATCAGCACCGTTATCACCAAACTCAACTCTTCCCAATCAATCAAGTCCACATTCGCCTCTCATCTACCCTTACAGTTTATCTCCTGCCATGACGAATAGGACCACACCTCATGAGTCTACTCCGATGAGCGTTTTGCAGAAGAATCCCACCATCAACGTACCTGACTCGCCACAATTTTCCAACAGCTCTGCATGGTCAACCTCCACATATCGTCCATCTTCACCGAGCTCCTCTTCCAGACCTTCGCAATATACTCGCGGTCACAGTCATCAGCTTTATCCTGCTAGTCAACCGGTGACCCCGGCGGTGTCGAGGACATATGATTCAGGTCCACCTCGGAATCTCCCTTCGAGGGAGAATGGGAATAGGAGTAGGAATGCTGCCTCTCTACAAGTCGGATTCAGAGAGATTAGACATGTTTCAGACTTGAGACCAGTGGTAAACTCTCATCCACAAGGCCGAAGAGTAGATCCCAATGCCCCGGACAAGTATTTGAGCGTGAGTCATACATCATCCGGGATGGTTTGGGAACTGACAAGTAGCCGTTGAAATGTTTGACCGTCGCTCTCCCTCAAACGTTCACTCTTTGTAATTCGTCGTTCCGATACGAATCATCTGAGAACCCTCGACGGGTTTTGACCAAACCCAGCAAACCGGTTTACAACGATGGAGTGGATAATGAAGATTGGGATTACATCTTATACGTCAATGATGTCTTGGGAGGCGAAAATGGTGGCGATAGGTATCTCATCCTCGACGTGCTTGGACAAGGCACATTCGGCCAGGTGGTAAAATGTCAAAACATGCGGACGCATGATATATGCGCGGTCAAGGTGGTCAAAAACAAGCCAGCGTATTTGAATCAGAGTAAAATGGAAGTTGCGATCTTGGATATGGTGCGTTTTCTCTCTCAATTCCACATCTGACTAAACTGATATTGTAGCTGAACAAACAATATGATCCAAACGATCGGCACCACATCCTGCGAATGTTCGAAAGCTTCACTCACAAAAATCACCTTTGTCTCGTATTTGAATGTCTCAGCTCCAACCTTTACGAACTCATTAAGCAAAATCAATTCAAAGGTCTGAGCATCAGCTTGGTCAAAGTCTTCACTGGGCAATTGCTTGATTGTTTACAAGTTTTAAAAGAGGCGAGGTTGATACATTGTGATCTAAAACCAGAAAATATCCTTCTGAAGTCGTCAGTATCCTGCTTTGTACGTCGTGATACGATCTGACGAAGCAGGTTGCAATCTCCGCACATCAAAGTGATCGACTTTGGTTCAGCTTGTCACGAAATGCAAACTGTATACACATATATCCAATCTCGATTTTACCGTTCGCCCGAGGTCCTTCTAGGTCTTCCCTATTCCACATCCATCGACATGTGGTCTCTCGGATGTATTGTAGTGGAACTCTTCCTCGGTCTGCCATTGTTCCCAGGTACCAGTGAATATAATCAAGTCTCTCGAATTGTGGATATGTTAGGGTAGGTTGCGGATCTTTCCTCTTGGCGGTTGATACTGATTCATGCAGTGTTCCTCCTCATCATTTACTCGAAAATGGTAAACAAACCCATGAATTCTTCAATTTTGTCGGTGTGGATGCCCATGGAAGGAAACAATACCAACTCAAACCTATGGACCAATACGCTTCTGAACATCGAACGAATGAACAACCGAGTAAACAATATTTCTCTCATACCAAACTCAAAGATATCATCATGGAATATCCAGTGTCTAAACGGAACGCCAAGCAATCTGACATTGACAAGGGTGCGTCATCCGTCTCCCACCCAACTTATATGCTGAATCATGTAGAAATGGCTTTCAGACGATCTTTCATCGATTTCGTTGAAGGACTTTTGGAGTTGGATCCACTCAAACGATGGACTCCACAACAGGCTGCGAAACACCCATTTATCAGTGGCGAGCAATATACTGGACATTTCGTGGTAAGTCTTAAACCTCTGGAACTCGAAATGTCATTGACCGTCATAGCCATCGGCTCCGTCTCAACAACCGAAGAAGACGCCTACACCCACAGAACCTACTACTCCCAATAACAAAAAGTACGGAGGATTGGTACAGAGCACTTCTGCGTCGCGAAATCAACGTATTTACTCGGATGCGGCAGCCTATGGACAACAATTAGCTCAACATCAAGCTTATACAGCTCAAGTTCAATCTGCTCAAGCCGCACAAGCTGCTCAACAAGCTACTGCTCGTCAACCTTTTGCGTCATACGATCCACCTCCTACTCAAGCTCGCGTTAGTTCGCAACATTACCAACCTACCCGCACTCAATGGCCTGCTTCACAACCACCCTCTCAACAAGTTTACCAAAATCGTGTACCTTCACAAACACTTTCTTCTTCCTCTTCCCATACTTCTTTACGTGTACATAATCCTCCAATTGTGAACCCTACCAACCCACCTCCTAATTCGTATTATCCCCCTGCTAGGAATAGAGCCAATACGATTAATCAAATGGATGCTATCCCTCCTGCTCTCGCTCGTCTCACTCATTTCGGACCTCAAGATCCAAGTGGTACACGTAATCTCACACCCGTTCTCAATCGTGATCAAGATATATTAGAATGGGATAGACGAAAACATGGTCATAACAAAAAACCGACTGTACCAACTCCGATGTATCTTCAATTGGAACAATTACAACGACAAGCTGAACAAGCCGCAGTAGTTGGAAATAGTTGGATGATGCCAGGTCAATATATAACTTCAAATCATCAACAACCTCATCATTCTTTAGTCGGTCAATCTCATCACACTCAATCACATTCTTCTCATCGATCTAATTTATCAACTTCAGCTACAGGATATTCCATGCAACCACACGCTTCTCAAAATTCTGAATATTCAAGAAGAGAATACGATCCACCTTCATCTTCTTCAAGTAATTCCAGATCGTTTTTACCACAATATCCACCACCAGCAGCGGTTGTGAACCCACCTCAACCGAATTCCGCAGGATCATATGAATTTGATGGTTTTGGTGATAGAGATCCTACTATGGGTATGTTGTATACACCTTTACAACCACAATATCCTTATGCTGGGAATAACGCTGCGGGTCATCAAGCTAGAGCTAGTTATAGTGGACCTTATACAACGACGAGTAATCCTTTCGCTCAACAACAACAGAGTGGAGGTGGAGGTGGAGGTGAGAATAGTCCGAGATGGTCAAGGAGAAGTGGGAATTATCCCGTGTGATAAGATACCTTTCAAAATTGTGGGATATAAGTTATTGACATGCACGACTCTCGAGCTTCAGGGGAAAGGAGGAGGATGATGAGAAGGGAGATAGATGTACGTCATGAGGAAATGTACAATAAGTCGTTTTGGTTCTCTGGAACGGGAAAGGAATTTCCTTTTTTTTTCCCCTTGGAGAGAATCTGTCTATATGAAGAGAAGAGAAAGGTGGAGGTTAGAGGGGAGTCTGTAGGAACCAGGATAAGACATGGTGTATACCCCACGATTCGACTCATGTGCTACAAAACTCTTTTTCAAAAAACAAGACTGATGATCATTTACGACCTGCATGCATCTATGGTTTTGTCCATTACCTCTATTTTGTCCATCGTGGCGTTCCTTCTGCCTTCCTGCATCATAGATTCAGACTTTGTCATTTCCAATCAAGAACGCATCTTTGTTGTAAGTTACATTTCTGCATACGCTACCTTCATATGCAAAATCCACATTGTTTCACGAAACGATTCGAATTGTACTGTATGTCAAGAAGAATCTTCTCGACATGTTGTTGCGACAAACTACTTGTCATCATAAAAAGTCACAATATTTTCATCATCATCATTCCGCTACAACACCAATCTAAACAATGACAATTGTCAACTATTCAACCTTCACTCAAGGAAAATTGTTCAGAACGTGAATTCCAATATCCTTCCATACGTCCAACACGTCTTTGCCACATTTCCATCAATTCAGGTGGGTTATCATGTCTGTATTTCAAACTCCATAGTTTTTCGTGTAATCTATGTTGTTGTCAGTCTTCTTGGTCCGTTCAGTTGTACATTATCCATATAACACCACGTGGGGTAGGAATAATCACGGTCACACACTGGGCATATCGAGTGAATGAAGGATGTAAAGATGTTAGATGTAGAGATGTGGGGATGTAGAGATGTGGGGATGTAGAGATGTAGAGATGTAAAGATGTTAGATGTAGAGATGTGGGGATGTAGAGATGTGGGGATGTAGAGATGTAGAGATGTAGAGATGTAGAGATGTAGAGATGTAGAGATGTAGAGATGTAGAGATGTAGAGATGTAGAGATGTAGAGATGTAAGATGTAAAAATGTAAAGATGTAAAGATGTAAAGATGTAGAGATGTAAAGATGTAGAGATGTAAAGATGTAGAGATGGACAGATGGTATTGCTAGTGTTGGGATATTGTGGTAAAATTGAAAATTCAACTTACACGGCAATACCAAATTCTATATCTGCCATAGTGGGAGCGTTACATACCCATCTGAATATCAGTCGTGGTTCTCATCCATGTCAAACGGAAAGAATGAGGACGGATCAAGGGATCAAAAGGGAAATTGGTTGGTGGAGAAAGGTAGAAATGTCAAAGTTGTATGGAAAGAGGTATAGTACGTACTTATGATCAAGAGGTTCCCATGGATGAAGACCATTTTGATCGAAATAAGAATTCAACATTGCCTATTTTGTCAATCATTTAATTCTGCACCTTTACTTTTAGAAATCCCCTTCTTATCGGAAAAAGAAATGGATAAGAGACATGAAATATGAAGTTTGGGGAAGAAGAGATCAGAAGTAAGCAGAGATAAGAGATAAGAGATAAAAAGGAGGAAGAAGGAAGAAGGAGGAAGAAAGAAGAAAGAAGAAAGAAGATGACCACGCTGCACTCACCTGATCCATCCAAGAATGATCATAATCTCTAAATTCCAACAACTCTTTAAAAGTATTTTCATCCGGTACAACCATCATGAACCCACTATTAAAAGGTGGATCATTCCTCTGAGGAATCTCATGTCCTGCAAAACCATCACCACAAGCTGCTAAACCTGATTTAGGCCAAGAATGTTCATCTTGCCAAATCCCAGAGAGAGATTTATGTAAAAACATATCACCATCCAACATCATAACTCTAGAATATTGAGTCATATTGAAAACGTATAATTTACCTAAAACATCTCTCCAATGATCATCTGTATCTTTCCATGGATTAGGAATCGAAGTTATTTCTTCAACTGGGATTATGATCGCACCTTCATTAGATAATTGTTCACGTTGATGTTTCGGTACGGATGGATAAGTGAGTATTACGACATCTCTTGGGATTGGATCCAAGGTCAGGGGATCATGTTTGATGGCGAAAAGTTGTAAACGGACAGAAGTGAAATATTCTGGATCAGGACCTGAAGATAGGAATGTTACGTAGGCTTCTCGTTTATATTCCTGTACTTCGATAGATTCGGACGAAAATGGAGTGGAGGAAGAGGAAGAAGAAGAAGAAGAAGGAAGTATGTGGATACCTAGTTGAGAAAGAATATAACTGCTGAGTAAGAGGAAAGATATGACCAAAGCAATGATAGACGTAGGTCGTTGCTTGTTCCCACGCATGGAGGCGGGAGAAGGGAGGAGGGTGTATTGCTTTCTGTCGTCCGATGGCATTTTTTATTAGGTTGGGATTGTTAGAACTATGTCAAACCGTTAGTGAGTTGTCCGATTTCAAACATCAGTGAGTCTTATCTATGTACACAAGTAGTAGATATGGGGGAAGGACAAAAGTGTACTTTTGTGGTTCAGTCTCCGAGGACATTTCCCTTCATCAGTACCTCTTCCACAGTTAGAAGAAGGGGAACTCAAGGGGTTAGGATAGAAAAATCCAAGGATTCGGCTACATCTCCACGTCTTCCTCTCACATTGTTCCCCGCTTCCCACAATCGCAACCCCTGCTGATCGTCCCAACCACAAAGGACCGTCAAGTATGTCACCTCGGGAGTCAACTCTCACCTTTCATATGATCCCTCTCCGGCTTATCGGATCCCGTCCGCAGAGAACTCCTTTGACACCGTAGACAACTGGGGCACATTTCTCGCACTGAATGGGTTTACATTAGGCAAGATCGTTTTGGGAAAGCCAACGATTCGTTAAAAGACGATCAAAGTCGGAGAGGAGAAAGGGACCAAGTAAAGGCTGCATAACCTCTTGCTAGATCAAAACCCTCACGGCCGTCAAATACAGAACCGAAAGACTGACCCTTCAGAACTTGTATCTATCCTCTTTTCTCCCCTTGTCCTTCTTCTCTTGCACCTTGGCCCGCTTTTTCATTTGATCCTTGACGACATCGTCGAAACCGCTCCTGTCGACGTCGGCACCAGGCACATGGACGCGATCTACTTGTGCACGCGATGATTCGTATCGTTCCTTCAGTTGAGCAGGGGTGAGGTCTTCGTCCACATTGACCGAAATGTCCACATCGCCTGCCTTGCGCTGATTCATCAGTCGGGGTTCATAACCATCACTCTATCTGAATGTAGCAACCAAGAGGGAAGGCTTGGTGCAAGCAAAAAAGTACAGCAGAGGAGGAAAGGTGAACCCACCTTATGGCTACGTTCGTCTCCCAACACAGGCGCCGATGAGCCGGCAGCTCCCTTGCCAACGGTCGAGAAATCATAAGCCGTGGTACTCCCAAGGAATCCTCTAGCACTGGTTTCTCGTTCGGGTATGACCTGGTACAGTTCTTTCGGACCACTTGGCCCCACGTCTTCACTCTCTGCTCGGGAATTCTTGCGTAGCTCAATGAAATCGGGCGTCTCGAGACCACCGGGAACAGTCGACACGACACTGTGAAACCCAGAAGGTGTGGCGAGACCGGAGGGAGTTTGAAGTCCATCGTCCGGCGCTTTACCGCTCGATGGTCCACGTGCAGGAACTGCCTCTTCCTCCTCCTCTTCTTCCTCTTCCTCATCCTCGTCTTCTGGATTGTCAGCGTGGATGAAACGTGAGGAATGCGATGTGGAGTGAAAGGATGAGGACTGACCTTCCTCCATGACTTCTATTTCACCCCACAAAGCCCTGTCAATTTCATTTTGATGAGCGATCTCCGCGCCTTGCATGACACCAAAGACGTCTCCATATAAAGGCCGGTTGAAATCGTCCATGGGTGGTTTTCCCCAGCCACCAGGGTGAAACCCCCATTGAGCGCTGCTGGTGAGCTGTAGCCCATAGCAACGCGAAAGTCCCTTACCCCGGCGGAATAGGCGCGTTCAGGCCTTTGATGCGCAGATTGGGATAGCTGGGCGGAGGTCCAAATCTCTGCATGGCAATCAGCCAAGGTGGAGGAGCCAAAGGTGGGATCGAAAGCGCTTCGATCAACTCGGACGATAATTCTCCTGGTTTCTTGGTCCGAAGATCTGTTTCGAGTTCTTTACCCTCGTAGTATCTATCTGGTCAGCAGATGGAAGATGGTCATGGTCGTAAGTGGCTCTTGATAGGATACGGGAAATGTTTCGAAACAAATGACCCACGCCTCGCCAAACTTGCTCATACTTGGCTTTTGCTGAAACTTGAAAAACGCATCATGTAGCTTTTGATAATCGATGTCGATTTTGCCCATTTTTGGTTGAACCCGTTCTCTCGTCTTCTGTGCCAGACTCTGCGCAGCCTCCTTGGCCTTGACAGCGTCCCTCATCTCGCCAATGCCCGTGTCTGCAATCCAAGCTGCGAGTCAGAGGATGTCATTCGAAGAGGGGTTCTCACGAACGCGGCAACAGATAAGGTGGTTTCTCGATACCTCGCTTTCCTGCGAGGTAGTCTCGTTTGGCATTCCAATGCACTGGGACAGGTACAGAGCTGCACGGTCAGCGAATGACATTCAAATACGCGGAGAATGACGTACTTGCGATAAGACTTTAGACTGACGAGCAATCTCGGGTCCCGAGCGTCTGGGTCGAACCACTCTACGACTTCGGGCCTATCCACCAGTTGCTTCAACTCGGAGACTGTAAGTTTCTGCACGAATCAGTCGCTGTGTCCAGAATCATGTCGGATGCTACTCACAGCAGCTTTACGTCTCTCACGCCTAGTCATCCCCTCAAATTCTGCCGCTCTGGCTGCCGCCTTTTGCCGAGTCTCCTCATCCTCGTCTTCCTCATCAGAGTAGTACACATCTCCTTTTTTTGGTCCAGCTAGGACCGCTTCCTCCACAGTTTGACCATCTTCCTGGAAGTGGGCGAAGATATTGGCGAACTGAGCATAGTTTGGATCGGATGGATCGAGAGACGGAACCTCGATTGAAGTGGCGGCAGTCGAAGTGGATGTGATGGACTGGGTGTTAGCACTTGAGACACATGATCAAGAAGAGGGAGTGATAGCTCACTTCGGTATCACTTTCCCGCTCAGATTCTGTGCCGGCTTCGCTGGGTGTGGCCGAACCTGCTTTGGCCTTTGCCTTTGCCTTTAGTCTTTTCAGAGCACCACGAGATTTGGCTGCAGATGACTTGAATCCATTGGCATGACCGTTGGTGAGATGATTGCCATTGGGTACTACTACAGCTGTGGACATGGTAGGGGTGGAGTGGGTGGATGAGAGGACAAAAGTGAAGGAGGACAACGAAGGGAGGGGGGAAGAGAAGAAAGAGAATAGCGATAGGCGTGCGTCGGTGTGCGGTCATCTCACAACTCGATTAGGCGCGGTGCTTTTGCCACCTGAAACGGCATATGTCTTGCCCCCAATCAAACCTCTATCTCCTCTATCTCTTACATTGGCTTGTCCGTCTTGTCAACACAAACAGTGAGGTAATCAGTGCGAGCGTAATCGTGGTTGAAAACCTGGTATCTTGACTCATCTCCCACTCGAATACTCTGTTTGCGTCGATTTCCGGGATAACGTTTCTCCTTCAAGTAATCCTGTCACAGCCTTCTTTCCAATCTCTCTTCACGTCATGTCAGCCTTCTCTCAAGCTTTCCAAGCTATATCATCCTCCTCATCCTCTTCTTCTCAACCCAACACTGGTCTCGCTATTCGCGGGAAATCCATCGGTGCCCCGCCCAAGCGGAGTATCCAAACCGCTCTCCGAGGTGCCGGTCTTACCAAGGAGTCAAACCCCCAAATGCAAGTCGACGGCATCGGCGCCCTCGGACAAGAACGTCGTGTGAAGAGAAGAGATGGACCTCTTGATCAGGTGGGTCTGAACTTACTCTGATGCTCAGTCTAGCTGTACAAGTATCTGGTCCCATATCCCTCGTCGGTGGCGGTCCTCCTTTGATCACTCGACACTCTCTTCCCTTGATTTATTGCCGTCTAGTCCAGCTTTGCTCATCGCCGTCTCTCTTCCTCTCATCTCCGATTCTTTCACGAAGCTTGCTTCTTGTTGGTCATCACCATCCACTGGATCCTCTTCTTTCTCTCGTCTCTCTCTTCAGTGCAATCAAGAAGGTAGAAAACATCGATCATGCTAACGCCGAATGATCCGTTTCGACCTTCTTCCCCTCTTGCACCTTCTACACCATACGTTCGCCGTCGACGCCGACCCGATATCCCCCTCAACGCCCGAATCATCACATTTGACCCATCCATGCTTCCCGTCCTTCAATCCGCCCCTTCCAATCAAATCCGTCATTATGTCGTTCAGTCCGGCCGTCATCGCGGACCAGCATCAGCCACTCCCTATGACAGACCACGTCATGATGGTCAGATTTCTCCCTCGACCTCAAATCTCGCCGCCAGGATCAGTGGCCCAGATAGGACTTCCAAAAAGGAACTTCTTCCTAAACGCCCCAAGAGCGGAATGCCCATCTTCGCGACCGCACGATCGTCCGAGCGTCGGGAGAAAATGAAGGTGCAGCACGCGAGACTCAACGCTGTTCTGGGTGGCGAAGAAATCAAACAATGGCTTCGATCCAGAATGATCAGCGAAGGCGTGTTAGACATGTCGGTAGGTCTATGAGTAGTAGTGGGAATACCGATACTGACAAGATCAGGGACTGCCTCAAGACGAATGGTTGAAGAAAAACGACATTCTTCCGCCCAGTCATAGAGATGCACCCACAACCGCAGGTGTCGTCCTCTGGAAGCTTGTTGATCAGGTCATACAAAAGGTAGCTCACTAGGAATGCTATTTTGACGCATCGCACTGACGATCACAGACGGGAGGCATACAAATCCACACGTTGTCGTTGGCGAGAAACGATTTCGTCAACTTTCAACAGCTGATCAGACTACCCCACTCTCTTCCTCACATCCGAGCCATCGATTTCAGCGACAACCCCATCAACAGTTTCCACGAATTATCTCTCTTAGCTGGTCCCGGCGATTCTAAAGGGAAAGCCCTAAACTCGCACGGTAGTCTCAAGGCACTTGTAGAGCTTAAATTCAATGGATGTCTGTTCCGCGAGGCGGCTCTGAAGGAAGAAGGCGGTGGCGAGAAATATCAATCGTCGGTTGTTCTTTATATATGACCTACACTATACTAAACAGCTCAGAGAGATCTTGCGACGTTTTCCCGGTCTTCTCATTTTAGACGGCATTCAACTCAATCGTATCGTCTTCCCAATCACACGTAAACCTCGCGTATCACGGAAGAGAGAAGCCCTCGAACAACTTCGTGCGCGTCCGTTCACATTTCCTGTCGACATCCAAGCCGGATTTGCCGAGAACGAAATTGCAAAGAACATCGCAATGGCCTTCTGTGCCAAGTGAGCTTCCTGTCTTTTGCGCTGAACAGCACCTGACGATCAGATTCTTCCCTCTATGGGACACCTCACGTGCTCTTCTCATCGACGGATATTCGCCCAATGCCACAATCTCCATATCAGTCAATACGATCGGTTCTTTCTCTGCTCTGGCCGATGACGTACGAGCTACTCGAGCTACCAGACCTCCGTCGTCGTCATATGATCGATGGTCAAATCTGCCCAGTCGCAATCTCTTCCGAGGCAAGTCGGCCCGGACCGCAGATGCTCTCAAAAGTCCCGCCGATCGTGAAGGTCTGTTGAAATGGTGGAATGACAATGTACCCCAAACTCGGCATCCACTGGAGGATGCTAGCAAGTGGAATGTTGACGCATGGGTGTTGGATGGGGAAGGAGTGACCACTCGGTTATGCGCCATGATCACTGGAGAGTTTCAGGAATGTAAGTTTGTTGATAGATTCGCGGGTCCCCTCTTGACTTTCAGTGCCTTCGATGGCATACAGAACTTTCTCAAGGACTGTTGTTTTGGTAGATGCACCAGAGGGGTCAATGTAAGTGTTTCCATATTATCTTTGCTCAGAGTATTTCATCTCATTCCTTCTTACCACTTTTCACAAAGTCCACACAGAACACCATGGTCGGGCATGAATCTCACTACTTGCAATCATTCTACATAGGCACTGGACGGAGTCAGAATGACCATACTAATTTCAGGGCAAGAAATTCAGGCTGGCCAGCATCGATCCTCTCTGACACTCTCATAGTTCATCCATATTTCGGCACAGCATCATTCGACACCACTTGTTCTCTCGCAAAAGACGGAATCACGATTTCACCACCTTCTTCACTCCCTTCGGTCACTCCGAGCCTGTCAAATGCCGAACAACAGAAAGAAGTGTTGATCACGCAATTGAGACAGAGAACAGGGATGAATGTGACGTTCAGCACTTTGTGTCTGGAGCAAAATGGTTGGGATCTAGAAATAGCTTATAAGAACTTTGAAGAAATCAGGGGTAATATTCCTCCTGAAGCGTATATCTAAGCACGGGGATTTCTTCAGGCTCAACGGAGGGAGTGTCATGAATATCTGATGTCGCAATAAGAATGGATGGGGCGCATTGGATGGGATTGACAAGATGATGAAGATATTGGATCGGAGAATGATCAGTAAAGAATGGTGTGAGGAATAAGGACAAGACAAGTGTTTAGGTAAATCGAGGAAATGAGTTATGAGTTAAAAGGAATGAAGGGAATTCGAAAGAGGAGGATAAATAAAAGTGTTTCAGTTCATATATCATAACAAAAGTCGGAAATCGGCGTTTCGTACGCTTTCTGCATGTCTGACAAACCAATATCCGACATGTACTTTTTCTTTTTCTCTTCTTTTCGTATCATTCACTAATGAACGAACAGTTGATCGCTATATGTATTCACTGCATTCTTACTATTTAAACCACAAGCAATATATATATCATGACGTTCCTAATCTTTACGTTCATTCCTCCGCCATCCACTTGATTTTGACGTTTTAACAACCCAACCAATTCCGAAACTCACCCTTCTACGAAAATATGATCAACATTTGCCCATTTCGTCTCCAAAGCACGTTCCCTTTCCGCCCAGAATAAAACCTCTCCACTCTCTGTCCTTCTTGGGATCCAAACTCGTTCACCGCTGTCGGTATCTCGAGAAGGATAAAACCATCTAGATTCATGAGGTGGGAGTTTACCTTCCGCTCGAAGTTTACGTGTCAAACGTTGTTTTTCTTCATTTTGCGTTTTCAACCTCATCTATCAGATTTTTTCTCTTTATATATCACAGTGGGGATGTTTCCTTCAAGCGAGATCCAGCAAAAGCTTCCTTGTGTGACAGATGGTATTATAATCAATCGAACCGTATTGAGGCTCCTTTGCGGACGACGGATATAATTATGATTGGTAGGACGAACCAGAGAAGTTAAGAGAAGAGAAGTTAAGAGAAGAGAAGGGATGAAAACGGATAGGGAAGGAAAGGATAGGTGAAGAGGCCGGGACAAACTCACTCCTGGGCCTTGTCATATTCAGCATTTTCGAAAGCTCTTTGATCCGTACGAAGTCTACAATCGGTAGGACAGAGGTAATCTTTTAATCCTGGAGGTATGTCATTCTGAGTATCAGCACACTAAAATCCATCTCCCTGAACCTGATGACTGTCCTAGC
>NW_006711225.1:1344540-1406422 GCF_000271645.1 Tremella mesenterica DSM 1558
TCACAAGTGATTGTGAGGGTTAAGAAAGAGTTACTCAGAGTTCAACCTTTGCTCACTGTCAAGCACTCGAGTACTGTACTGATCAGGGTGACGGCTGAGCGTGTATTATTTACTCGAGTATCGCTTCCGAGTTGATTTCTACATGTTGCTTGCATGCTACATGCTACATGATGTCAGAAAGAGGCGGAAAGGTATGCATGTTGAAGTGAGGGGGGGGGTTGGGGGGAGTTGAAGTGGCATTCACCAGAGTGATGGCATATGGCGTCAAGTTGAACGGAGCTTTTGGTTTTTCGCTATTCCGCCAAAGTAAGAGATACTCTTGTTGAGTCGGTTGGATTTCTGTCGCGGAATCAAGTGGCAAATTCCCTTTGCCAGATTGACGTGCGATGAGTTGTGAATCCCAACCTGTTTGTCAATTCTCATTTCTTTCCTACTTGGCGTATCCATGAATAGTGGATGCCACCAGTGATCCAGCAGTTTTACACCTGACAGAGATGGTCTGTGGGTACTGATCCGCGGATAACATTGCCAGTTTGTCATGATAGTTGTCGGAAGACGTGATAAAGGAAAGGACGCTAGTCAAGAGATTGGCGGATCACTGCGATGGGGAGCACATGAGTTGAAAAGGATTCGAACCTGAGAGGTGACGTGAGGAAGAGTAAAAGTGGAAGCATGGGACGTATATGATGCACTCACGCCCAGCAATATCCCAAGCTTCCGTCCCATCCCCATTCCTAACCGTCCCTTTGATCTCAAAAGCATCCTTCCCTCTCCATCCACGAGGTTTAAAAGTCAACGTACAAGTCTCTCCAGTCCTATGATTGGTCACTACCAAATCTCCATAATGATCAATCAGAGGTGTACCCATGATGAAGTTCGACACGTTTGTCGTTACTTTCTTCCATGAGTAATGCTCCACGACCAATTCTTCGTTGGACTCATACTCTGATGGAGCGGGTGGATAATTGAGATGTCTCGTGGTCCACGAACGAGGGATAATGAGCTCCGCGTGTGCTACACCTGTAGGACGGATTTCGAAGGAACGCCCTTGAAATTTATTCTGGGCGTCGACTTCGCCGTAATAATTCCAAGTGGGAGCTTCGGAATAACATGCAGAAATTGGCTGGGTGTAAGTAAACTCTCGACTTCATATCATGCCTCCCCCATGCTTGTCACCTATCTCAAACGTTAACTTTTCATCGATGAGCCGTATCGCTTTTCCAGCCTATCTGGCTGTTCGACTATCTGAAACTGGTCGCGTCCGTGTAGATGGTGTGGGCGAGGCAGTAACACTCAACAGGAGAAACCGCCGGAGACTCATTCATTGGAGGTAGGGTGAAGATAAAAGGAAATCGAAGCACGGGGGAGACTCACAGGATGGTGAGATACCTGTTCCGAGATATATCGATACCTCCCCGGAACAGCATATTCAAAACTCTGACTCAAGAGCGGATTGAACGGCTTGGCAATCCTCCCTATCGTACTTGAATAATTCGACATGGCAAAAGCAGCCACGAAAGCTAATCGTTTCAACGAATCTTGCTCAGCAGCGGCGACGGTGAGACATGCGTCGTATTCCATATCCTCCGCCATGCGCTGTAACATGGAAGTACATTCGTTGAACGAAACGGGGAATGAGATTTTGGTGAGGTCTTTGCCGACAGAGGATTTAAGGATGGACCAGACTACATGTCAGCCCAAGTTCGGAGTGAATAGGACAGGAACTAGACGACATCTCCATTTCTTCTGACAGTTATGAATGGAGACAACACGGGTGAGAGAAAGGGGGGGCCGGGTGATTGAGAGATGTTTATAACTCACGTGAAACACTAGGCCTTTTATCATCATCAATAGGCAACTTATTCCTTACGTGCAGATAAGGTTCCAAACTCTTTCTCGCCAAAAACTCATGGATCGTGCCACTTTTTGGTTTATGAAGATCTACTTTTCTATCCGCAGAAACTGGTGTGCCCGGTCTTTCTTTCTCCGGATGAGCTATACTCTCATGTAATCTCAGATTCGGGATATTGTTCGTTTCTATAGCATCGAAAAACTCGTCATCTCCATCTTCAGTATCGGTATCTGCCGCCTCCAAAACCGATTGCACCTCTTGGATATTACTGATACTAGGTCTCGTACTTCCGGGTGACAAGGCTGGGAATATTCCAGGCGAGAAGGATGGAGCTGTACCGGGGGTCAACGGGATATCGAGAATACCTGATTCCGCTCCAGTAGGTGGATGAAGAGGTGTGAACCCCGTTTTCCCTGGTGAACCAGGTTTTGAAGTGGGCACAGAAGTTGATCCCGTTATCTCTGCTAAGACACCTTTGGCTTGACGTAATGCTCGACGTTTCTTCTCGTTGTCTCTTGCGGCCAGAGTGAGTTGTTTATCGGTTTCTTCTTGTTGTTGAGCCACCGCTAACATGTTTTCCTCCCATAGCTTCCGGGCTTCAACTTCACGGTTTATTCTGCTCAAAAGGTATCTTTCCCGATCTTGAGACATGATACTCTGGTGAGAAATGAGGTTGCCCAATGTTGTCATGCTGCTTCTTAACGCATCTTTTATTGCTGCGTTGCGAGAAACATCTCGACCTAAAGGGAGAGACGAAGATGCTTGGTTAAGCAAAGGCTCAAGGAGCGATTCCATGAGCTGAATTGTCGTATCGAGTTGAGCTTTGATAGAGAGCACGCCCATATCGTACGATGCTTCGTGAGGTATACCATGTTGTTCTTGAGCTGGTTCACCACTACCAGTCAAGCTCTCTTTATCGGCAGCCTCGAAAATTGACATAGTCTCCTCATTGTCATCTTCCATGCCTAAATTGGACATGTCGGGAGATTCATCCTTCGTAATTGTGCGTTGAGTGGCAATGCTGATCCCACTTAGACCGGTGGTGGAACGTTGCAATGCAGGTGATAAGAACGTGTCCGGTGGAGGTAATGTGCGCAAAGCAGACTTGGCTGGTTTCTCTGTAGTCGGAGTTAAAGAGTTTATCGAGCCTGTGCGTTTGCTTGGTTGGCCACCTTTGGAGTAATAATCGAGATTTAGTCGGATGGCCTGAATCCAGCGGGCTATCTCGGCTCGGTGAGCGGATTTGACGATAATCTTCGGAGCAGAATAAGATACTCGGGATGAAATCTCAAAACGAGAGCCATCGGAGGATGGGTTGAAAGATGCCGTAGCTATAGCGATGGACCCGCGACAAGCCACTGACTCTTCTTCTCGATTGCGGTCTGAAGTGAGCCAATATCATACCGTCCGTCGAAGACACCACATACAATAGCTGAGGACGCCATTTTCCAATACGAACCATCGCGAGCGCCAGCCACTACGATAGTTGACCCATTTGCTCAAAAAGCCACGTAAATCTGGAGGGCGGCCATCACTCTTTGGCTGAACAAGGTTGTCTTGATTACTGACTGTTCGGGTCAGCTCCGCGTGTATGTTTAGAGGTGTGACTGACATTGCCTCAGAAACGCCTTGATCCGTTCATCTGCGCCCTTTTCGCCCTCTAACACCCTCCTTCCTCTTTTATCGCGCACGAAAACATCTGCACCGCGCTTGACGCAGAGCTCGACAAGTCGTAAGTCTCGCCGACTGGGTGTTAGCTGACGCTTCTTGACAAGAAGTAGCTTACCGAGCGGCCTCGTGTAGGAGACTGGTCCCACTCCTCTCATCGAGGGCATTGAGATTGAGTATGTCCACCCTGAAGTTGTCAACTCGACGTCCGAAACTGAGATATCTCAATAGCTTACCTGGGACTTGAGAGGAACTCTGACATTCTAGCAGCCTCGTCGACGGAGCTCAGAGGACTGGACACATAGCTAGCTAGCAGTGCTATGAATCTCATTTGAAGAGCTGCCCTCGAGTCTCGACGTAAGCTTGGATCCTCCTGAGCGTGCTTGTCAGAGCTCACCTTCTACCAAAGATGCAATTTCCGTGTTCGCAGCGCACTCAAGGGCCGTCCTCCCCTGCTCGTCTCGAATAGTATCATTGATCTTTGGATGATTGAGTAACATCTCGACTGCTCTGTCAACTGCTTGACTTCCTTCATATTCGTGTTCATCTTGAACACCCGATGGAGACACGACGAATAAGACATGATCCACTCTCCAGGATGAATGTCACCGTATATGGTTAGAATGGGACAAAGGAACACGACGCACCGACGTCCGCTCGTCCAATTTGAGAAGCCACGTGCAAAGCTGTCGCTGGCGAGTTTTGTTCTAAACGTATGTTGGGTGAAGGTATGTACGGTGAAGCGAGTATATCAGAGACGATTGATACTGTTGACAATTAGCCCATTCACATCTCACTCATGCCTGGCAACGAGAAGTAAAGAATGTGACCTGAGAGGTAACACTTTACCTGGTGCGACGCGTACAGCCATAGCTAACAACCTTCCAGCTTTGGCCACACTTTCCCCTTCTTGTCCTTTGACAAGTTTGAGCTCGTCGAGAAAAGGTTGTACCTGAGCTGGATCGTCTGAACGAAGAGCGGCTAGAAGACGAAAGTTGTATAATGCCGCTGTCGCAGAGGGCGTGTGAAGGGAGGGAACGGAAGTGGGCAAAGGTTCTAGTTTATATCAGCCATGTGTGATCGTTCATACATTTATTACGATAGATTAAGATTGGGTGGTAGATAAATAAGAGACTGACTGTCTTTACCCTTTTCGGGAGAGTGTTTAGAACGGTGGCTCATGTTGAGTAAAGTATTTGGTGCGTGAACAAGAGATGTCACCCGGCGTACGGCGGGGGTCAGAGGTGTCCACTTTGTGCCTGAGATCAGTTGTTGGAATACGACTGATTATTGTTTTGTCTTTTGCGTTCCGGAAGTTGAAGAATGTGATGACACTAGGATAGTAACATGGGAGGAAAGATAGGATAAGGTGGGGCTTGACTGTCAACGTCACGCCATAGGTAACATTGGACTTTAAGAGGAGGATGGGGATGGGGATGATAAGCACAGAGAAAGAGGGTTTTGACACGTCATCATAAAGGCGGGGCTCCATCTTACCACCCCACGCACCACCTTCACAACGTCGAGCAAAGGTAAAGTGATGGTGATCAGACCATGAGTGGTCACAAAGCTACTTGGGCGGTACAACAATTACTTCCTCCAGCTTTATTAACCTACTTCTTGTCAGTATACCACATGTCCCCTTATTGCTCTCCGCTAATTCATACAGTTGGGCATGGAAGATATGTACATTTGAGATTGGTCGTACGTCCGTCATTCCTCATTTGTCATATGAACATTCCAAAACATGGCACACGGAGTATCTCCTATATTCTCACACTAACACTATCTAGCTACTTTCATCGGCAAGACTCTTCAACACCCCCTGTTAGGTGCTACATACTCTGCATTTGCTTCAATTTCACTCGGTACACTCACATTACTTTTTCTCCGACTTTATCTCCTTCCTTCTCGTCAAGGTATCCCTCCACGTGATCCACCAGATGATATTCAACTCCGACGTGTCATATTCCAAGTTTCAAGACCTCCGGAATATCCGGGTGATGTCAAAATAGAAAGATGTTATAAAGATGAATGTAAGGGAAGGTGGAAACCTGCTAGGACGAGACATTGTTCTACGTGTAAAGTTTGTAGAGTAGGGTATGATCATCATTGTGCTTTTGTCAGTTATCTCTCACATGAATCCTCCTTATAATGTTCAAACTCCTCTCCTTGACATCTTTCACACTTCAATCCCATCGACCACTGTGAAGGAAACGGAGGTGTCTTTTGATGTTGTTTTTCATTCAAAAAAAGAGAAGGAAATTGATGTCAGTTCGCAAATTGTCTCACTGCACCTTATATCCCTCTATTCCTCACTCTTCTTCTCTTCTCACCTCCCATTTTCTTCCTCCTCTCCTTACCCCTTCTCAAACCTCTGACTACACGTACCTTCAAAGCATACCATTTATCCAGGACAGATCCAACATTGAAAGAATGGTGGGCATGGTCATGGTCATGGATATTACCTGCTGGTCCTGTAGGTAGGTACGTACGAGGTCTATGGATAGGTTGGAGAAGATTAGACGTATTAGATCCAGAAAAGGATTCAAGAGCAGGAGTTACGGTGATGGTTTTAGTAGGAGGGTTATTATCATTAATTTGCTTAGTAAGTTTATCGTTCATTCCTACTCCACGCCTCAATGATCTTTTCTCATCCATGACTTAACGTGTATTGATCTCAGGCTCTACTCATTTCTTCATTCCTATTAATCCAAGACGGTCGTTTAGCAGTAGACAGAGGTCGTCAACTTTCTCATATGAAAATCCAAAAAACCATTCTCAAACTTCAATCTAAATCTCAACCCATCCCTACAACCCTCCAACAATCTCTGTTAGAACTATCCGAACAAGAATGGTTTTTCGTACCACTCGGTCCACCAGGTCAGGGGGAGATCGTCTTCACTTTACCCGATGTAAAACCGTACGATCATGGTAGTAAGAGAAATAGAGAATTGGTAGGTTTGAAAGGATGGTGGTTCTTACCTTGGAAAGCTATGAAAGCTACGGAATTGAATGTTTGGAATTGGGAGTTAGCAGAAGGGGTTCAAATTAGGTTGAGGGAAGAGGCGAAGATGATGAGATTGGAGCGGATGAGGGAAGGGGAGGAGTACGATTGAATGATTTATGACTTCACGATGAGTTTAAGAAATAGCTTGAAAATCACAGATATCGCGAATATCTCATAGGACACTAGGTAATGTCCACAGTGTAGATAGTATAGGTTAGTGAGAATAGAATAGAAGACAGTTTGAATGATTGTATATATTGTCATTTCAAAGACTATCAAAGAAACTCAGATCCTGTGCTGATAAACCTTTTGTTTCTTTCATATCTTTCTTCTCCTCTTGTTCCAACCCTGACCCTGACCCTATCCCTCTAGTACCAAGATTAACATTCGATCCTCCTAATTCCCCATGAGTAGTTTTAGGGGTAGGTATCAAACCTTCCATCACACCTTGCATCCGTAAGGACGTCTTCATTTGAGAAGTGGAAGGAACTTCATATTCCCCCACTAAAGAATTCTGGTCAGAAGTGTGATTCAACAGATCGACTTGATTTTTTGGAACAGGTTGTGATGGTGGAGGAAGGAAGGGAAACCCTGTTGAGATCGTTCCAGATCCGGGAGGAGAGAGAAATGGAAAACCCGTTGCTGGCTGCGTATTGGACCCAGGAGGAGGTTCGATCATCGGTGCGATAGGTGATGGTGGAGCTGGCCATCGACGACCTTTGACAGCTATAGCGTCATTGACCAGAGTTTGAGTGAGTGAAGTGGATGTACCTAAATGAGGTGGTCGGTGAGGTACGGGGGAGGGATGAATATGGATTTGAGAGAGTGACTGAGGGAGTAGTTGTGATTGTGTTTTTGAAGGTGAAGAAAAGGTGTGTGGTGTCATGGAAGGAAGAGATGAATCGAATGATGAAAAATCACCGAAATCACCAAAATCGTCAGAAGCAAAGTGATTATGACTACTGGGACCTGCCACAATAATAGGAGCGGGAACGAGACCACTTGACTTGGAGCTGACGACTCCATCAGGAGAAGACAAGAGAGTATGATTATTCAATGTAGGTGGTACGGGCGTTGGAGATTCTTTCTTTGGTGATTGTCTAATCGGAGAAGGTTGTAAAGGTACAGAAGTAAATGATATCACTGAAGAAGGCGTTATTGATCTCTGTATCATTGAAGGTGAAGAAAACGTATTTATAGAACTACCAGTGATTTGAGGTGAAACGTTAACAGTTGGAGGACTAGATAATCTAGGTATAACAGGTGGTGTTGAGATTCTAGGTATTGACGTTCCAGGTGATAAGAATTCATCCCATGTTGAAGACCCTGTATTTGGACTGATTGGAGAATCGGTGAAATCTAATCCACCTAATAAATCGATGTCTGATTTAGGTACAGGTTGAGAGGTCATACGAGCTACGAATTTTGGATTTGAGGTATTGTTGTTAGTTCCTATTCTTCCAATTGGAGCATTTCTTACATTACTTCCTGACATCGAAGTATTTCCTAAAGTTCCGTAGGTTGCAGTACTTTCTTTGAATTCAGAGATGGTAGTAAAACTTAAACGACTATTAGGTCTTGGAGGTGGAGCTAAAGGTTGAGGTAATGATGTATTTTTATTAGATAATATATCTTGTATTCCTTTAATAGATTGAGAAGGTTCAAGAGATAATAAATCTCCAACACCTTTTTCCTGTGGTGGTGAAGAAAGTGATGGGACTTGATCAAGAAAGGTAAAATCATCTGCGGAAAGTTCAATATCTTTGGGATCGATATCTTTGGGGTCGATTTCTTTACTGACACTTGAGCCGGAGGGTTGACGACGAATACGACCGAAAAATCTTCCAAAAGCGGAGGGCTGTGATCCTTGGGCATTCTGAGCATTTTGAGGAGGTTGTACTGTTGGGGTTGTTTTAGCTGTCGAGGTTGCTTGGGCTGTAGGAGTTGACTCTATAGAATTGACAGGACCGGAAGGTATTTGTTGGATAGGTGCGAGTGTTTGTATGGCGGAAAATGAGGCTTCAGGGATGATATCGGGCTGAAGGGGATTATTGGCTGGTGATTCTGGTCGAGAGTTCCCTTGAGCCAAAGAAGTTGTCCCCCCATCAACGGTCTTCACCTCTAAGACTCCCCCGCCGGAGGTGACCAAAGGTTTATCCTGTGTGTTCTTCCGACCCCAGAAACTCCAACCTTTCTTCTGTGGTTCGTCATTGGTTACTGCTTCCAGAACTGGTACTTCGGGTTCTCCAAGTCGAGATCGACCACCCCAGGGGGAATCGGCATCACCAAAAGATTCTTTATGTCGAGAACGACGAGCCATGGTTATATTTAACAGGGAGGTTTGAGGAGTCGGATTAGGTCTTTGGAGAGCGGAAAGAAGGGATTGATGTGTGGTTAAAGAGGATATGACAGGAGGGTAGGTGTTGATATTAGGTGGGATAACACTGAGACTTCTTAGAGTTTCATGACTGTCATCAGCCTCTTTGACTCTCATTTATACCCTTCTATCCGTAGACATAAAGTTGAGTAGAGTCTTGAAGTAAGGTCAGGAGGGAGAGTACTCGTACTGAGGGTAAGAGGTCATACTTACACATCATCATCAGTTTGACGTATCGTTTGGTCCAACTTTCTCTGTTCTTCTTCTGTCAAAACAGGAAGTTTATCCAACCCTATCACCCCTTCTACCAGCTCACCCCATTCTCTTTGTAGCTCTACAATTTTGACCTGTGGCTGAAATATGAGTTTCATAATAATGTTACATAGTGATTCAAGACTCACCGCTCGTTGTTCTCTCATTAATATCCTTCGCTGTGCTTCTTCCCATTCATCATCTTCTTTCCTCGGTATCACACTATTAGATCTCACAGGCACCCCTCCCCAGCCTTCATGATTATCATCATCGACATTTTGTATTTCAGGAGTTACGAAACCAGAATTCGTACGTGAATGTCCTGTTTCCCCCAACCCCCAATCCCCTCCCCAAGGGTCAGCAGCGTTTATATCTGTAAACCCACCGAAATCTGATCCTGGTCTAGGGGACGGTATACCGTCTCTTTGCTCATGGTAGGGAGTATGTCGAGATGTTGAAGAATGAGGCGAATGTATGGATAAACTGGGAGTATGTGAGAGATGGGAATGATGAGAAGAAGAAGAGAATGGGGCTTGTGGGATGATATCAATCTTAGGGGGAGTAGAGGGCACTGGGAGAGATGTGTTCTCTTCTGGAGGAGGGGGTGGAGGAAGGGAAGCAGGGTCGATATTAGGACTGTTTAGAGTCCATATAGCTTGATTATCCTCTGTTTGTCTAGGTAATGGTACAGTGACTTCTGGTTCTTCTTTCTCAGTTGCTACATCTTGATCGACTTTGAGGTCTTGGGGCGTCACTTCGACTAACCCAGTATCTGATCTGTCCTCTGCTTCTTTCCCCCATTCTCCACCCCAGTTAGATTCGGGGATATAAGTAGGACTCTTCAAAGGCGGTGATTCCAATCTAGGGAGTGGTGAAGTGACAGGTGAGGTCGAAGGAGGTATGACCGTCGGACGTGCCCAAGGGTCGGCATGATCCAGTGCTGGTGGTGGTGAAGTGGATGGTGCTGGGAGTGTATCTTGTGAGTTCAAGGGTTTAGGAGTGACCCAGGATGGTCCAGCCGCCCAAGGATCTTCCATCTTGAGACAAGAAAGGTTACGAGAGAAGATAATAGAGCAAAGGCAAAGAGGGAAGGGAAAGGGAAAACGAGATGTCAAGTGACCAACTTTGCTTCGTCTTAAACTTTAACATTCGACATTGACAATGAATCGACTCCTAACGAGTGACCGTCTCATATGGAACTCATAGGATCATAGGGTAGGATATGGACTAGCTCTACTGGCAGAAAAGACGTACGCTATCATTCGACCATGTCAGACTACAAAACAGTCAAAGAGGCTTTCGTATCCAACAATCCCGGACAGAATGTGTGGACTATCAACTCTATCTCCTTGGTCGCTCTCGTTAGTCTTCCACACCTCTCAGTCCATAATCATCTGACGTATAAGCTGATATGATAGTCATCTTATGCTCTTTACGCTTCTCTCGTCGGTCGTACCACTCCCAATGTCATCGTTGACTATCTCACAACCGTCTTACCACTCCTCTTATCAATCACGATTTTCTCCTCTCATTCAATAATCTTCAACCTCGCTATTCTCTCTTTAGTCTTTCTCATCTCCATACTTCAACCTCGCGGAAAACCCAACCAACATATTGTTCAAGAAAAAGAAAAAGGAGAATGGTTAGATGAATCTGATTCTGATGAAGAACCTTCCCAACCTGCTGCCCCAACACCCACATCACCTTTCGTCCCTGGTCATGCTGCTCTTCCTTCTCAAGTACTCTCCGCTCAAGCTCAATCACAACCTCTCTCTAGATCTTCATCTGGATTATCAGTTGGAGAACCATTCTCTGCTAGGAAAAGAAGACACAGTCCTACACCTAGTACACATACTCATTTAGCTATTGATATCCTGGCCACTCCAGAGGTTGACAGTACCTCCTTAGGAAATGGTACGGTCAATTATCCAACTCAAAGATTGGAATGGGAGAGGGGAGAGAATGAAGGAAAGGCAGGGAGGTTACCGTTTTTGTCGGTTTACAGAGCGCATATGATGATCATGACCGTTCATTGTATTCTCGCTGTGGATTTTAATATATTTCCAAGATCTCAAGGGAAATGTGAAGATTTCGGAACAAGTTTGGTTAGTTGGTCATCTTCCCCTCAAACTCGATCCCTTAACAACAACAACTCCCCTCACTGCTCTCATTCCCCCGATACATCATGCGACTCGTGGTGAGCTCCGTTTCGTAAGCTTGCGCTACTCATCATCTTTCCCGGAATTCCCCTCATCATTGAGTAGTGTTTTTTTCTCGTCTCCCTTACGAACAATGTCTTGACGTCTTGCTGTCGTCAGGTGTGAAATGAACTTTACTCACTCGCAGATGGACGTCGGTGTCGGATCTTTCGTCTTCTCTCTCGGTCTAGTCTCTTCACGTTCTTTCTTACCGCATTCCATCACCTCACCTCCTACTCCGGTTCTATCTCAAGTATTACGGGCAATGAAGAAATCCGCTCCTGTGTTATTGCTAGGGTTAGTAAGAGTGATCATGGTCAAGGGTTCTGATTATCCTGTGAGTTGACCTTCCACTCATCTCGTCTTCCTTCTTTTCATGTCTTGAGCTAAGTGAGAGGAACACGTCACGGAATACGGTGTGCATTGGAACTTTTTCTTCACACTTGGTCTCATGCCTATTTTTGGAATTCTTCTACGTCCATTGAGAGAAACTAAACTTCGTTGGTCTATCCTTGGTCTTCTCATTGCGACAGGTACGTCATTTGTCTCCACTACAATTCACTCAGACAATTCTCCATTCTGACACTGCTCACCACTTGTGCTGTCCGTCTTTCACACGACATCTTCCATTTAACCCCGAATGTGAGCTCGAAGTGAACCGTCCGTATCCCTCATGGTCCATTGTTAGACCGAGATGGTAACAATTCGCACCACTGCTGATCTCTCAGTCCATCAACTCTCCTTACACTATGCAGGTATACAAACCTGGGTATTGTCACCTCTTCGAAACAACCTTTTAAGTCAAAATAAAGAAGGTCTCGTTTCTCTTCCTGGATATTTATCAATCTATCTACTCGGATTAGCAGCAGGTGAACATATTTTACGTTTTTCACAATCCGTACATCATACCATCTCTTCTTACTCCCCACTCACGTCTATACCCCCATACCATAACTCGACCTCGACATCAATGGCCCCCTTCCCCTTCAACTCCTCCTCGACTTCCCCCTCCTCGTCATCTTCAACATCCACTTCCAGTCCGAATCCAATTCCAAATCCCATCCATTCCTTTCAAATCAACAACCAAACCATCCGTATCCATCGAGAAAAAGATCATGAAAAACGTCGAACAGAATTATCTCTGGAACTATTCAGCTATTCCCTTACCTTCTGGCTAGCGTTTTATCTGGTGACTTTCATAACACCCGTTTCTAGACGAATGGCAAACTTGTCATACGTATTATGGATATCCGCATATAACACTTCTTTTCTACTAGGTTATCTACTCATCGAAATCTTATTCTTCTCATTTTCTCCACAAACCATCACTTCACATGAAAACCATTTTGACAACCGCGGTGATTCTCTCGACACCGGTAGAAGTCATCTTGAAACTAGTAGAAATTTTTCTGAAACCCGACGGAATTTCGTTAACCAAAGAAATAACCCAGAACACAGCACGAGTTCATCACAGAGAGATGATAAGATGGATAAAAGATCTCCAGGATTATTAGAAGCGATCAACCGAAATGGATTGATCATTTTCTTAGTGGCGAACCTCTTAACCGGGTTGATCAACCTCAGTATGGAAACAATATACGTCAAAGAAGGAATTGCTTTGATAGTTTTGGTTGGATATAGTGCGGGAATATGTTTGATAGCTTGGTTTTTGAGAGGACTGAGATTACGATTATGATTATGATTGAATTGATCTTCTACAAACTCAACTTCCGCATGTTAGAAGTTGAATGTTGAATGTTAAATGTCTGCACATGGTTATAGTCAATACTGAAAAGATTCTTGAGTACTTAACTCTAACTCTACTCTTATTGGTCTTGACAAGTGGTCGGGTTTCACAAAGATGATCTCGCCGTGGATGTTTGGTTGGCACGATCAATGATCGAAAGTATGAGTAATAAAGAGGAAGGAGAAGAACGTCCAGCTCGATTATATCAGTCCATTATTCAATGGGACAACAAAATGTATGCCATAACAGCATTTAAGATGAGATACGAGAATAAATTTATGATCTTAAAAACGATATGTAAAAAGATACATGTGACACTGTTATACCTATATGTTGATGAGTTGGATCGAGAACAAGACGAGTTTATTTCTCAGGTTTAGGTTTAAAGAAAGAAGTGAGTTTTGACATATTGCTAGTATTGACTTTTTTCAACATCTAGACGTTAGTCTCCACCCACCTTGGACAAATATCGATCGGCGTCGGATTGGAAAGATATCAAGTGATGTGGGAGGGAGGATACGAAGATGTGAGATGGGAAGGGTGTCAAAATGTGTGAAGATAGCAAATCGAAGACGTGAGACGGCAAGGGTATCAGGAAGTGTGGAGACAAGAACACGAAGATGTCGACAGGGAAGAGTGTCAAGGATAGTGAGAGTGGTATTGGATGAGGTCAGGGGGGACCACCAAAAGTGACATGGTAGAAAGGTCAAAGGAAAAACACAGAAGAGATGGGAAAAATACTCACTTCGACTCCACGAGAAGCAGGAGGAGCTTTACGTTTCACACCTGCTTTAGGCTTATCGTTAACAACCGGTTGAGATGATATTATATCTGCTGCAGCTCGGTTGGCCAAATGGTTTTTCAGTGCTGAAAAACTATTATCAGTCGAATATTCTTTCCACCTCTTTCTCCTGACTCTGGGAGGATAAATGTGGGGCTATATGATGAAATAGCTCCATGGACCAGTGGACAGTCCCGTCTTTTTGGCCAAGTATGATGATATAGGTTTTATCCCGTACGATCATAATCAGGGAAAATGTCCTCATGGACATATCACCATTGGTCGATTCTCCTTCTGAATGATAGAATTATGCAGCTGAACCTCCTCCAAATACATTTTCTTTCAAGTCTTAGTGGAGAATAAGACGATGATTGATTCGAAAAAAAAGAATAAAAAAAAACACAACTCACTCATACGTATCCATCAAAGCGGTCTGAACGACAGAACTTAACCATTCATTCATATGTTCCACAGCAGCTTTTTGCCTGGCTTGTTCCCAAACCATCTCTTCTACTCCTGTAGCTAAACCATAATCGCCTTGATCAGTGTGTACGAGGATACCATCTCGAAGAAGAGATCGTATAAGATGATCAAATTTATGAAATTCGTTTCGTTGGAAATGGTCGACTTTTTGTTGAATCAGGTTTAGGATGAGGGAGAGGGAAGGACGGTAATATGTTTCTGTTATTTCTGTTTCAGAAGAAATGTCTGTGGGTTAGTGTCAAGTCTTCAATTTCTCTCACAGGTAGACTGGGATTTTGCAGAGAAGAATACTACCAAAACGACAGTCCCTTGATGAGATCATGCGGAGGGATGGACATTAAGAACAGTGAAGCAATCAGCTGATGAGGTGAGGCTGGTAGAAGGATGTAACTACCGGCTTGGGGAAGCGATGAAGGGCAAGAAGGGGGAAGACGGAAAAGAGAATTACAAACCTTTTTGATCACAACATAATTTGAAAACATCACTTATGATCCTAATCTCCAATAATCTCCCAATATCAGGATTATATCTCCCTTCTTCATTCTTATCTCCATTCTGGGGTTCTTTCGAAAAAGGGGGAGGGATGGCGAAAGAGGACGACGAAATTAATTGAGAGAAGAGGTCTTCTAAGGGTTGGAATGGAGTGTTTGAGTCACCATTCTGTATGTCAGATTTTTTTTTTTGTTGGAATATCAAGATATCTATCGTGGGAGGTCACGGAGATATGCTGGACTTACGGGTATAAGGGATGTTATAAGTGGTATAACGAGGAATAAAGGGTCTATAGGTATATGAAGTAATATATCACCGACTGTTATCAGCTCATTTCTCTTTCCAGCTTAATGTGTGAGCAGTGATCAGTTTTCTTTTTCCAAGTTTATGAGTTGAGGGCAAGTATTCGTAACTCGGTGTACAGCTGTGAAGATGATCACAATGTCAGTGTGAGGAAAGGGAGAGAGCAGGTGACTGGGAGCTAGAGTCTGGAGTGTGGTTGACTTTCAAGATATACCATAAGTAGGAAAGTAAGAAAGACGAGAGAAAGTCATAGCCAGTAAGTAAAGTAAATATAGAGGAGAGATATAAATGAAGAACAAGTAAATACTCACCATCGATAGTATCTGGTAATATGAACCATGTTCGACCTTTATTAAATCTTACGACTTGTACCAAACCATAATATCGTTCCGGTTCTTCATCATTCGTCACAATTCGCGAACCGCTATTTGAACAAGAAGTAGTTGGGAGATATAGTTGCGGTTGACCTGTACGAGGATGAGGTAGACGTAGGTATTGACAAGATTTGGATAAATCAACTGGGAAATCAGCATTGGGTCATGGCGTAGACGCGTCTTGTTAATTGACGTGTGGGTGGTGGACGAAGAAGGGGAGGGGAGAGTAAGATGAAGACAGACCTTGTTCATTTATGACAAAGATTGTCATGATGTTTAGTTTGTTAAGTAGAACAGAAGAAACAAGGAGGAGGAGGAATATAGAGGTAAATTATCAAGGGATATGAAGTTGGGGGATTTGTGGTTCGTAGAATTCCAGCTTGTTTCGGTGATCACGAAGGCTTCCAAGGTGGTCTGGCAAGCTGGATGCATGGACAGCGTTGGCAATGGCAGGCTTATCATCACTCATACCAGACGTGTTCAGTAGACTATTTACTGCTATACTGCCTGCATTGTGAACTGTACTTCGCTCCAACTTTCACTCTATAAAACTCATTGACGATTCACTCCACCCAAGCACCATGTTTCTTATGCCACGACTATGTGTCAGTTTCATATCTTTGGCACTCAGTATCGCTGCCTTCAACAAACGCAAATATCAAATGGAGATTCGACTTTGATCCTGCGTCGATCCAAAAATCCAAAAAATAAGACTGTACGAGCAGGGCGACATCCCTATGTATACTGAAAGCGAAAGAGAAGAGGCGCGGGGCAGACGAAGTAACAATAATGAGGATGGGGCACATGTGGTGAGCGACACGTTGTGCTCACCTCTATCCCATCCCCAGGTCCATAACCTTTATAATCCTTTGCACCTTTTGGTAACGGCACGTAATCAGGACAAGAATCACGTTTGATAGCGATTATCGTCGTTCCTTTCGGAGGGGATGGAAGTGGGTTTGGTGAATCGATAGTTGAAGCGAATGGGTATATCCACTAAGCATTAACAACTCTTTCACCATACATTACTTTGCAAGCATGACAAATTTCCACTTGATCACGGCTGTCATTATGGATATAATTTGAGGAAGGGAATATCTCTCTCCAACGAGGTACATATTGAAGTGGGAGGGGAAGGGAGGAAAGAGAGATGACGTCGATAACTCACATGAGGCCAGTCATCATGGTAATTCCATAACATGGAAGAACATTCCTCACAAAAACTACGTTTCGAAGTGGAACTTTCGATACAATTATCATCTTTGTCGAATTCCATACAAGCTTTATAGACCCTAAATGGATGATCAGCATTTATCTTCCACCAGTTCACAATTTTTTCATCTCCATTTGACAAGCCCTCTTCATATATCCTCCTCCGCACTCCTTGGTCTGATTGCGTGCTTATCCTATCTTTGGGATATGACGTAGGGTAAACAGAAGGACGAGGCTCTTGTGAATTTGAATGAGATAGAGAGACTTACTTGATCTTATCCTCCCCTCTAAGGATCTTCAAAGTAGGAAAGTTACCCATGATATTACAACTTCCCATATACCCTCCTACTTTCCTACAGATGGAACATTGACATATCTGTCTTTCAGCTTGTCACGGCTTACGCCTTCTGACCGCTGAAGATTATCCAAGTTATATCGAGTTCGGTTCTTACGTTTAAGAGGAAGAAGTGTTGTTATTCACTGACCATGAATGGAACAGGAGTGTTAGACTATATATCAGTTGGATTCCTCCTCCCTCTTGTTACACACCACCACCGGCCACGGAGCTCAGTTCGAGGCGAAATGATGCCTCGAGTCGTAACAGGGACTAAGGAATGAAACCGCGGTAGTATGTCGGGAAGAGCTGAGAACTTACTTCCACCGTATATTTTACCGCTTTGCAGTGACACAATCTATGACATTAGTACATGTCAGTGTTATCTTGGCTCACCCTTCGAGCAATACAGGCATATTTTCAGTATGTATTAATGCTGTCAGAGTAGAAAATGATAGAACTACGTTGTCCATGTGGTGCTTGAGACGGTGTCCAAGTGGAGGTCGGTGAAAAGTTTCCCACGGTCGTTAAAGCACTTCGATCGCCAACATGCAACATGCAAACTATGAAGCAACTACAAAAATCAAAACTGGGTCCATTATCGTCCTTCTGATGACAATTGTCTTTCTTTCAACATCCGAATATGTTCACTCAGACCGCCCCTACGTTCTAACGCTGCTAAGGAGAGAGATTTCGCGCCAGTGATAGTCTTCAAGCAGTCCTACGGCTTAGTTTCGTCCATCACAGAACAATTTATGATCCGCCTGACAGCAGATGGAAACGATTTGAGGGTCTTTGTAACGTTAGACATGAACAGGATGTGAAGCGAGCTAGATGGAAGTCTCGGAGGGATAGAGATGAATCAGAGGGAGAAAATGAGTGGAAAAAGGGGGTTGGGCAGTGGTGGAAAACTCACAGACGCCCCACAATGACATTCGAACCCTTGTGCCATATCCCATTCCGTAGAAGGATAAAAGAATGTGAGTGGTTCACCTTTCTTCACGCCTTTATCTAAAGCTCGGACACACCATTTTTCCGCTTGACCAGTGAGATCCATCATGACGTTAGGGGAGCAAGAATGGTTCACTACTATCAGCGTCTTACTCCTCTCCTCCTGAAACATTCATCCTCCCTCTTGTCGCCTACTCATCATCTCAGCCACCGACTCCAAGAGATCATCAGGGAAATGAATGAGCCTGGAATTCTATTGAAAAAGTCCAAGACGAGTGTAAGCGAACGATCACTCACTGAATAAGAGATCCGAGTTTAATTCCAAATGATCCCCTACCCCCGGTCCAAACTGAACAGAACTATATGCTTTCTCATTCGCCAAGCTAGCATTGTCCAACGAAGCCACGATTTCCCCCGGAGAAAAGTCCTACTTCATAAGTCTCTCGCGGTCAACGTTCAAGCATACACTCACACGACACGCTATGAGACGACTGGAATACTCTCCCTCGTCCCTCGGCCCAAAGTCGACTTGGAATAACCCCGGGTGAGTCGGAGTGTAGGTCTTCCCTCCGTGTGTATTTTCAGGAGTGGGTTTGACATATGGTCTTATAGGGTCGGGGGGTAAGAGGGGGTCGTTGGAGAGCATTTCTATACACAATATGAAGATGTCGCTTTACGCATTTCTTCAAGAGCAAGGGATGCCAAGGGAGAGAGGGTTCCGGCTGGTGAATAACCGGTGGGAGGTGGGGGAGAAGTGGCACCGCCACATTCACGATTCCTTCCGATCTTTTCGGACAGTGTTCGGTCACTTGTTCTTTGCCTGACTTGACATGGTCGTACTATGCAACTGGACTCGCCAAGTCGCTAGCGGTCCATCTTCGGTGGCTCCAGTACGATGTCAAGTCTTTATCATCCCAGGAAGTTGAAAAATTCGAGGAGAGTCAAAGTTGGAACATGAAAGGAGAGACACAAGACAACGAAGACACAAGGGGAAGGAGGACAGACATCAATCAGCCGATTTTTTGCGGATCATTTCCCCCACGATATACCCAGTCAATCACATCAAAGGCTCGACTCGACGAGCAGAGGAGCGGGGGAGGGAGCAAGGGAGTTAGAAAGAGTAAAAAGCAAGAGATCATCCATCATCGACCAAAGAAAAATTCCGAGCATCATACGATACTTGTATTGTACACTTGAAAGCAAAGGCCTCATCAACCATACAAGACTTCTCGATTCTTTCTTTCCTCAAAATTCAGACTTTCATATTATCATTCCAGATCCAATCCTTCTCATTGAAACATGCAACCTCATCCAAATATCCATCAACAAGACACTCACCATCGACATCCTTCCCCTTCACCTATCATAACAGAAGCATTCCACGATGCTATTCGACTACCCGACACTCCAATCACTCCTTCCACCTCGAACCCCTTTCCTGAACCTCAATCTCAACTACATTCACACCCACACTCACACTCATCTGACATTCCATGGAAACTCATCTTACCCATCCTCTTCCTCCGATTCGGCGATGCAATGTCTTACGAAGTGATCTTCCCCATCGTGACTGATATGATCACTTCTTTCCAGGTGGCACCTGATAAGATCGGGCTTTGGGCCGGGATGGCAGAGGGAGCTTTGATGATTACCGAAGCTTTGTGTGCAACTACTTGGGCCAGGTTGGCAGATAAGTATGGAAGGAAACCTTGCTTAATGGCAGGGTTCATGTTTGCTATATCAGGAACGGGTTTGGTGGGGTTTTCGACGTCGGTGGGAAAGTTGATCCTTTGGCGAGCTATCTGTATGTTATGTCTCATTTGCTCTTCTCTTTCTTCCTCTTCCCTTCTATGTCATCACATGTTCCACATTTCTTCCCTTGTCTCAGAATGCTTCTCTCACTCTCCTTGCTCCGATATATCTGCTTTTCGTGTAATGGTAGACAACTTTGATATCACTGCAAGTCTATCAATCAAAGAAGGAAACCTTGATTCGAAATCAAAAGTGGCCTTTGCGGAGGTGTGACAGGGAAAGACTGACGGAAAAGTGGGAATGAACCCTTGTGGGGTACTCAACAAAATCATCGCTTCGGAAATATCCAACCCTGTTAACAGGGATAAGATCTTCGCCATCTTTTCACCCGCTTTTGCCACTGGTACGATGATCGGCACCCTCATAGGTGGTGAACTGGCACATCCCTACGGTCGTCTACCCCACTTATTAGGAGGAAGTTCAGAGTTCTGGAAGGAATGGCCTTATGCACTTCCTTGTGTTGTCACTACTGGAGTGTGGGTCATTTATATATAGCTATTTCGTTTTCTTTACCATTTTCCCCCTCCATCGGTCTTTTTTTTCTCACACGATACCCTTCCCCGCTTACCTGAAAACTTTCGCCCGCTTCACTGAAGATCCGTCGAGGAGTTCTGGGTGAAATTCCATGATGACCTAGCTCATAACAGTGCTATAATCGCCCTCGTGGTCAGCTATGTATACTTGATTGAGGTCAGTCAGCTTGGAAACTAAGATACCTCGAACTGATCAAGTCAGACTCGTCCACCATCTCATTCTCTTCAAATACATACCACAGCGGAGAAGAATGATCACCATCGAGCTATATCCGCCGCGTTGAAAGTCCCACATTTCGCTCTGATCACCATCGTCTTTCTCAGTTATCAACTTAGTTCGTCTTCTCTCTCCCCTTCTCATACATCATAATCCTGACGTTCAGCGAGTTTCTCCATAGAAGGAATTTTCGCTGTGTACACTTATACTGATGTTGACCTCGGAGGATTAGGTCTTTCGGTAAGTCAGCCATTAAACGTATCTTCACATTCACCTACTTCCCAACATGAATCCATCTCTCCCAGCAGTATTTAATAGAGTTCGTTCTCAGACTCAATGCAAGACCCGTCACATCTCGTCACAGTCGCCATGATAGCTGGAAGGTTAGATGTTAAGAGGGTATACTGACAGATCCTTTAGGTAGATATCATAGGTTTCCTCTACGCGGCAGCTGCATTCTCTTACATCATCACCGCGCCACTTCTTTTGCCGATCATGAAAAAACGTTTCGGAGCTGTGAAATCATTACAAATAGCTTTCTTAGCTTGGGTAGGTGTCACCATGACATTACCTTTATCACAATGGACGGCGATACATTGGAGAGGAGGTATGTGGTTGGTTTTGATTTGTCAAACGGGTTTGAGGTGTGTCGGAGGGTTTGGTTGGCCGTGAGTGAATCTCTCTTTGTGTCTGTTCCTTCTTTCACCTAAGTCGCTTGCGAATCACTCACACTTTGCTACTTACATTATTTGTCTGGCTCTTTCTTTCTGCTCCTCATCTCCTTGACTAAGTCTGTGTCTCCAACTTTTCGTTCTTCTACCGTGTTGCGGTTGTTCGCCGAGGCCCGGGAACGGATAATCTGGTCGGGTTTGTTCTTCATTTCTTCAACAACTGAGTCGCTTTCAGAGAATGACAGCTAATGGTTAGCATGTGTGATATACTCACTATGAGCGCATTTGACGATTATCCAGAGTTGTTAGCGACTGGTAGCGCAATAAGTTTGATAGCAGGTGTGAGTCAAATTATCCTTCCCCACTTTCTTCTCATCCCCCCTTCAACTCTCGTCCATCATTTCCCTCCTCTCCTCTAAGTACCCCTTTATCATAGTCTTACTACACATCGTTAAGAAACCCAAATTGCCAACCCTGAATTGTCTTGAGGAGCTCTGCCTCCTTTCCACTCCAGGAGACGGGACAACCGTTCACGGTTGCATGTAATAGTATCTTGAGAAAACCTCTCTTCCTCACTAGGAGACGACCCTCCCAACTACAAGTGTAGGAGAAGTCCATGTTGACACACCAGGCATTCGGTCGAGCATTCGGACCAGCTATATCAGGTTGGATCTACTCCCTATCCACTCAACATCCCGTAGGATCATTAGGACGTCAAAGTTCTTGGTTGGCAATGTTAGCGATTTCCCTTCCACCATTCTTTCTCTCTCGTTTGTTACCAAGTGAAAAAAAGTATAAAGAAGGGTATGAAACTGTTCCCTTGGATGAAGAATCTGATGTAGATGTAGGTGGGGAGAGTGAGGAAGTAGTGTGAATTAGATTTGTAGATTATACGATACATTATGTCATATATTTATAGAGTTGCATCCAATCGTTGATTGTGCTTTTTCACCATTCTAGGCTTTATCGCTTTACATGAAAACGTTGTACGTATGCTTTTTGCTGGATATGTTGATGATACTCGAATGGATGAGACATCAGAACGGAGTTATATTAGAGAAGAGGAAGGTCATGTAAGTACTTTTACTCTGATGGGCTGAAATAATTTGATCAAGATGGGATGGGGGTGGGATTGGTGATGCGGAAAATATGGAATGATGAAGTGTCATCCCTCCGACTGAAAAGCAAAGCACTCTAAAAGTGAAGGTTCTTAAGAGACTTTACATCAAGACTGATCTCTTTACTTATCACCTGAGAATAAACGATATTGAAAGAAAATTTCCTCGCCTATTGGAGATATAAATTATAACGTCAAATATTTTGAAGTTCAGTAAGATCAGAACTGGATTTCAGAAAATCTCAACTCAGATTTGTGATCTTGGACCAGAGTGAATAAGTTCAAGATTTGGTTTGAATAAGAAGGAAAGGAAAGCTTGGAAAAATATACGGTGTGATTCAAATTTGACCAAGGAGAAGTAAAGAGTAAAGAGACAAAGTGAAGAAAATGTTATCGAAGAGGAAAGAAATTGGGAATATTTACTTACCTCTCACACCGACCAGTAAACGTTTCGATCAAGGTATTCCTCCTATTCTTCCTGATGACGACCAACTCGATCCTTCTTCCCATACATCTTCACATATACCGATTCTTCCATCTCAATCAATCAAGTCATATTCATCGTCATTTCTTAAACTGACCGAAACCAACTCGCCAATATCTCCCTCTCACTCAAATACACTTGCAGCTCAGCCGTCCAATCTTCACGACATCCCCTTAGGTGAGATAGATACGTCTATCATCTTCAAGCGAAATGAACAGGATACGACTCAGTTGAAGAAACTCAAGTGTAACGATGATAATGACGGGGAAGCAGAAGAGGATGAAGAAAAAGCAGAAGAGGACAGGGAGGGAAGAGGGAGTAAAGACACTCAATCAACATCTATACCATGGAAATTACTCCTTCCTATCTTATTCCTACGTGTAGCAGAATCATCGGCCTACTCTGTCATTTTCCCCTTTGTGACAGATATGATAACATCTTTCTCGGTACCCCGTGAGAGAGTAGGTTTTTACGCCGGTGTGGCCGAAGGAGTTATGATGTTGGTCGAAGCTGCTGGAGCTACTTCATGGGCTAAAATGGCTGATAAATATGGTAGGAAACCTTGTTTGATGATTGGTTTAGGAGGGACGATGTGGGTGGTAGTTATGGTTGGATTTTCCGAAGGAGTTTGGAGTTTGATTTTTTGGAGAGGTGTTCGTGAGTTTTTTTTCCTTATTCGTCCGCTTCTCATCATATTTTCTTTTTAAGACAATTAAGAGTACTTGTACTCGGACTCTATAGACTCTCAAGTCCAGATTTGCTACGGTGATATAGATGAATGGATAGTATGATAGGATCAAATTGACAAAGGTTTTTTTCATTTGAGTGATGTCGAAAGATGATTGGAGAAGAAGAAAAAACGAATCTTTGCTCACACTTTCAGTCGGCCTGAATCCGTCAGGATTGTTGAACAAACTCCTAGCTTCTGAGATATCCACACCATATAATAGAGATGCGATATTCGCTGTTCATTCCCCTTCTTTCGCCACGGGTTATACTATAGGTACTTTGATAGGCGGAGAATTGACACATCCATTCGGTCGTCTTCCAGGATTCTTAGGTGGGAATAATGAATTTTGGAGGAGATGGCCATACGCTTTACCTTGTTGCGTTAATGGAGGACTGTGAGTAGTATTCATGATTGTCTTGAATTACTTTTCTTCTCATTTCCTTATCCTTCTCACTTCATCCCCATTCACCGTGTCCCTGCTTTCGGACCTCTTTTTCGAATAATATTGACTCAAATGACAGCACTATGATCCCATTTACAAAAGAGACATGAATGAGAGGTGATAGCTCTCCAAACTGACTTCAGTACCTTGTTGGCTTTGATCGTTGGTCATCTCTACGTTATCGAAGTTAGTCTACGTCATACAAATTGAAATTTTAGTTAACAGAGACAGACAAGACCTGCTGCTCTACGTCAAAAGGGAAAGAAGGACAGACCTCAAAATGAAACGAATGTGATGGAAGTCTTCAAACTACCTAACTTCGTTTTAGTCACAATCATATTTTGTTTCTTTCAACTTAGTCAATATCTTTCTTTCTCTCCCTATTCCCCTACAGGTCACAATCCTCCCTAAATAAACCTCTGAGTGTGTTTGAAATTCGAATTACTCGACTTCAATTGTAAACGTCCATACAAATCGACCACGATGTGACCATACGAGATGATTCTTTGAGGTTATGGGGAATTTTTTGACGTGCTGATGATGATTAGCGCATTTCGCCTTTGAAGGTATCTTCGCCGTTTACACGTATACTGATGTAGAATATGGCGGTCTGGGTCTACCTGTCAGTCATTCATACGACTAAACATTCCCCTCCCCCAATCCGTCCCTCGTGTTCACTTTTTTGAGATTTCCGATTTCCTTAAGCAAAGGTATTTGATACTTGTTAGAACTTGGATGGGCGAGGAATACGTCTATGAAGGACAGTTGCAGACTCACAACAACGTCCAACACTCACGTACAGGTCGACATCATAGGTCTGATCTACTCTATCACCGCTTTCGGCTACATCTGTTTCACGCCTTTCATCCTTCCACCTCTCAAACGACGTTTGGGACCCGTCAGATCTTTGCAGCTGGTTTTTGTCGTATGGATATTGATCGGGTTGACGATACCCGTTTCACAATGGTTTGCGACCCGTAGTAGGGGATGGATGTGGGTGGCTGTGATCTTACAGGGGTCATTAAAGGTAGTGGGGGAGATGGGATGGCCGTGAGTTTCTTTTTTTTTCTTGTCCTTCCCTTCTGTCCTATCTCCCCTCGTCACTTGATGGACATGACATGTCAATCGTCCATTATCCCGATGTACTCAACGGTGTCGGCCCTTCTCCCGCTTCCCGCCCGTTCCTCTTGGGGAGTTCTGCGATCTGCATCTCAGTGCCAACAGCGTCCAGTGACATCTCAGTCATGATCAGTCAACTTAACCAGTGGTAAATCGAGCACTTGATCACTTGGGCCGTAAGGAGGTTGATTCCATGAAAAAACTAACTCCTGCAGGATGTGCGAAATCCTCACCATGAATGTTTTCGACACGCATCCCGATCTTATAGCGACAGGAAGCGCCATCAGTCTGATAGCAGGAGTACGTCCTTTCCCTTCTCCCTTCCATATACCCTTTCCGGCCTCTGAGCGCTGCGATCTTTTGATAATCGTCAATGACCCGATGTGGAATGACGATCAGGCTTCCGGACGAGCTTTTGGACCTGCCATATCCGGGGGTATGTTCTCTTTGTCCACCAAATTCCCAGCTGGCACCATGGGTAGACAGATTTCATGGATGACCTTGGTGGGGTGTGCGATAGCTCCGTTCTTGCTGTCGCCGTTTCTGCGAGTGGAGAGACGTGTAGAGAGTCGAGAAGGGTACGAGGTTTTGAGGATGGTGGAAGGGGATGAGGAGGAGTCGGCCTGTAGGTAGTAGCTATCTTGAGTAAGTAATCATCGACCCCGTTGGATGTTGTGCATAGTCTTGTCATCATACAGCATGATCTTGTTACCGTCTTTTGGATGATAGGGGGGGAAACAAGTGCAGAAGTAAAGCAAGATAGTGATATGGGTAAAGTGACAAAGTTGAAGTGGTTAGGTGTTCACATCTCGTTGTCAATCACCTGTCTCTTGTCTCCCCTCTAAGTACTTCATTCCCCTTCCCCCCATCACCATCATCATCACCGCCTTCACTATGCACCATGTACCATGGACCACCGCCGGAGATGACCCAGTGATACCAAAGTAGTATGACCACCGACGTCAGTGAATCTAGTGAAAGAAGACTCTCCTTTGATCATCTCATTCATCTTTCTCCGCTCATCCATCCATCTATAAGTACCGTCATTCTCACCCTTCACTACTACTACTTACTTGTACTTTCCACCATACCCACCGTCATTTCAATTCAAACTCCACTCCCTTCCTCTTTTACCTTACACCGCCTGCCGCTTCTAGACGCTATACTTTATCAATCTATTTCAATATCCTCTTTAATACCGCCCTTTCGCTTTCATTCCTCGACCATCCACCTACCCCCGAATCATCCTTCCTTGGATACCTCTTCACCCTTGGATCTAACCGCTGTCGGTTCTTACTCTACTCCCATCAAACTCGGACCTTTCTCGTCTCATTCCTTGGCTTTCACATCTTCAAGTCTTCCATTCCGAAATGCCATCGACGTGAATTCTCTTCTTTTCAAGACAAAGACAATCTCACACAGACAGCTTGAATCTGACTCGCTCTTGATCCATCTTCCTACTTATCTCTCATCATGTCCGGTGCGACCGGCACCACTCCAGCACCTAAGAAACCTCGACCTAGACTCTCCTCACATCCTCTTCCACCTCACACTGCTCCTCCTCTTCCCATTCCTCACTCTGCAGGTCCTCATCATGGTCCTCGTCCTTCTTCCGCCATGGGATTCGATTCGTCAGACAATACGAAAACCCGAACTTATGCAGCATGTAAAAGCTGTCGAGTAAAAAAGATCAAATGTCTTCCTGGTCCAGCTACGAATACCATGGGAATCGAGGGTGGACCAGGGTTTGGGCCTTGTTCTCAATGTCTACAAAGTGGAGGGGAATGCATATACCCCCCTACGAGAGATAGAGCGGCGTATAGTAGACAATACGTTCAAAATCTTGAAACTAGAGTACAAGCTCTTGAGAATCTTGGTGGAAGACTTGGACCTCTTGTGGAAGCATATGAAAGAGGACATCTGTCTCAATCTCCCCATCCACAGAATCATTCAAACCTTGTGAATACTATCAACCGTACGAACAACTTCGATCATACGAACTCGATAGACAGGTTGGAAGGAGAAGACGGAAAACCGATGTTAGACGATATGAATGGTCTAGCTTCAGACGAAGGGGATGGGGAAGATGGAGAGTTAACACAAGATGAAAGAGGAAATTATCGTTGGATAGGTTCTTCCAATACTTTATCCCTGTTGGGATCATTCCATCCAAACCCACTTTCGCCAAGAGGAATGAATATCAACAGACCAGGATCTACAATATCTCATAAGACACATAAATCTCTACCACATGATTTGGCATCACCATTGGAACATACGGACGAAGAGACGAACCCTCTTTTCGGTCCGGTGGCAGGGGCAGGAGTGGTGGTAGCTTTGCCGAGCGTAGATGAAGTTCAGTATCCCCTGCCGGAAGAAGGAGAGAAGATGGTAAATGCATTCTTCAGGGAGGTACATCCGGTTTTACCGGTCGTGTTGGAACATGTTTTCAGGGAAGAATATGAGGGTCTGATGAGACGGAGAAGAGAGGGTGTCCCAGAGTTTTCTGACAGAGGGGTAAGTCGCCAACGTTTCATATTCACAATCAAGCAAAATCCGTTTCCTTCTATCGGACAATCGACGGGGCATCTGTAGGTACGGTCGTGAGCGAAGTTGCATACACTGATTTCAGTTCGTATCGGTAGTCTTTGCCATATTCTCTTTAGGCGATAGAGTCCTCCGAGCCAACGCCGCTTGGCAGAGAGAGAAAGCCAAGCTTTCCGAGACGAGAAGGCCCAATTCAGTCGAGGGGAATACGTTACCTGGTGAAGCCGAAGCTGGTGTTATATGGTATGAACGGTGAGTCGTTCATTTTGACTTGTCCACGTCATCTCTTCGCCGCATACCCTTCTCCTTCACGACAATCCATTGGATTCATCAGCCCGTTTCCCTGTCAACGTGTGTTTTTCGATATCGACACCGGGAGGAAAATTATAGTCAGCATGCCAGCAGCGTTGACATGCAGTGCCCAGATACTTCATTATACATCGCTCAAAGACGTCACCATCCATCAAGTACAATGTCTCACCCTGATGGCGGCATTCCAGGCCAGTGTCAATGCCATGCCCATGTCATGGTTGCTCGCCGGTCAGGCCATGAGGGTCGCTCAGGACTTGGGCTTACATGTGAGTGCTAGCTACCGAGCCATACCTGACGTAGCTGACGGTATCAGCGCTCGATGGTACGCTCTACACTGAGTTTTGAAGAAAAGCAAATACGCTCTAGGTGTTGGTGGGCTATCTATGGACTTGACCGGTGAGTCGGTCTTTTTCGTTCATTCTCTGCTCAATCCTCAATGTGATACATCTCTGCTTCCGCTCAGATCCACAACAGACATTCTTGCCCGTACCTTGACGAGAATTGAGCTGCCTTCCGCCTCTCTGATGTCTCTTGACACACACGAATGGCCCTTTTTGAAAGGCGTTCGAGCTGCAACTGTGACTGAGAAAGGTGGGCTCATCCCCCAGTATGGTCTCAATAGCTCTCGGTCGTCCGCTCGGAGTCGATGACCTCGATATCGATGTTCCTTACCCTTCCGAACTTGACGACGCTGCACTGGACCGACTCAACACCCAACATCTCTCTTCGCCGGCTCATGTCGAAGAACCCGAAGATGGGGTGATGAGTGGTTTCATCGCATTGACCAAGCTTTGTAAGATCGCCGGTAAAGTTGCACAAGTTTTGTATCGTCCGTCGAATGGGAGATCTATCGTGGATCCTTCTTGGGCGGCTAGCCAGCAGGCTAGTATCAACAAGCTGGACAAGCAGATAAGGGATTGGTTGGGACATGATGTGGTGAGTAGAACCCTCATCCTATTGGTCATACTTTCCCCCTCGACACTTTCCTCACACATCTCTTTGGGCTCTTTCTTGAGAAAAGAGGGGTCTTCTTTAGTGTCTTATGACTTGATCTGACCTTAGCCCGCCAAATACAAAGAACCCTCTTCCTCCTCCCCTACAGTTCAAATCGTCTCAGCTGTCCTGTCCAATTCGTATTTCGCAGTTCTCATTACTCTTCATCGTAATTTCCTCCCTCCCAATCCGGCCTTTCCACGTCCCGCTCCTCCACCTTCTTCCCTTTCCATCTCTCATTGTGTCGAAGCAGCACGTTCATTCATTCACGTCGCTGCTCAAGCTCGTGTCGTCGTTCCCCCTTCTCACCACCTAGCTCTCTTCTGTCAATTCCTCTGGTCATCAGCTGTTATCCTGTTATTGTGTGAAGTTCAAGCTCGTGACCAAATGATCTTCGATGCGGTCGACGGACATGTGGAATCTGCCCGACGATGTTTGTTAGCTTTGGAACCGGTTTGGCCTGGGAGTAAAAAGTTGAGAGAATTATTAGGTGATGTGGAACAAAGAGCGAAAGAAGTAGTAGTTGGTAAAACCGCTCCTGGACCAAAATCATCACCTCTAAATCCAACCAATCTCAATTCAAATTCCGTAAACAAACCAAATTCAAAATCAAAGTCAAACTCAAAGTCAGAAACGGAACAAGATCAAACACAAACACAAACGCAACCACATCAACCTCAACCACAATATCCTAATCGAAATCAAATTTTACTTCCACCTCCTCAATCAAACACTAGTCGTAAACGTAAATCTTCCTCTCCAAATTCAAACATACCCATCAAACCTGCTTCCGTCCCACCTAAATCACATCATCCAACTTCAACCGAATGGAATTCCAGAGATAAAAGACTTAAACTTGATCATTCTCAAAGATACGCAACTTCTGATACACGTACTTCTCTTCCTAATCAAAGTGGTATTTCACGTCCACAATCAACTTCAAGTGATTATTCTATTCCTGTTCATCAAACAATGACACCTAGACCAACTTCTTCAAACACGATAAGACAAGGTAATATACAATGGTTAAGAACATCACCAATGACATATACACCTGATTTATCTTATCCTTTTACTGGAATTTCGACAATGTCAAATATCTTGACTAACCATAATCATCCTATGGGTTCTGGTTTTGGACCAAATGTGGGAGTAGGAGTAGGAATGGAAGGTTTTGATCTTCAAGATGTGGCTTTTGATGGTTTGAATCTATTACAAGGTTTCGCAGGTGATACAGCTTCACTTTGGTCTGCTATGAACAATAATTTCATAAGGGAAACGGGTATGACACCTGCTTCTGCTTATTTTCAAAGTACTCAAACTACACCGACTAGTGTGACGGCAGGACAAGGACAAGGACAGGGACAGGGACAGGGTGTTTCACCACAAGGTCAAAATCAATCGTGGTATTTTGGTTCTGGTGGGAATAACGTGGAATCATCTAATACTCAAGGTCCTACGGCTGGTTCTGGATCTGGGGGACAGGCAAGAGCATCAGTCACGGGAGGCGCGACACAAGGGGCTGTAGGTGGTGGTGGTGGTGGTGGCGGAGTAGCTGCAGGAGGAGGGGTAAGTGGTGGAGGAGGAGGAGGAGGAGGTGGTGGTGGTGGTGGTAGAGGAACTGGAGGCACTGGAGGAACGAATGTCGGTTCACAACCAATGGGAATAGGACAAATGTGGAATCAAATAGCAGGTGGTAGTTTTGATTGGCAAGCTGATCCAAGTGTCCCATTCAACATTTAATTTACAACATTGGAATCTATATCAATCGCTGTCTTTGTCTTTGTAACTATATCAATTCACGAATTAATCATGGAGATCACTTTAGATTTGTTGACTTACGAGTATGAGTAGAATGAGAGATAGGAAATTTGTTTTGGAGTTTGTATACATCTTTGTCAAGTTGTATTTGCATGCATAAAGGGTTAGTGTTAGTTTGTATTTATTACGGTACCTCTCTCACTTGACTTTATTGAGTAGTCTACTCTTACTCTTACTCTTTTATGAACTCCACTTGTACTGGTATAAACTCTTTTCGAGATATTCCAAAGATGTTGTCCTTTTGAGAGATTGATTTGCCCTGACTCTCACACCATTATCACATAATATCACTGTGGAAGATGTGGAATTGTTAAGTAGTAAGTAATGGTATATACTCTCATCAAGAGTGAAGTAGCTAAAGTGAGATTCAAGAGATGATGGTTCCAAAACCCGACACAGGTGTATGATAACTACAATGAAGAGGAAAAGAAAAGAGGAGAAAGAGTAAAAATGCATACAAAGTAAACACTGGTACTGAGGAGTTGAAGAAATTACTTTTTCTTTCCTTCTTTCATAGCTGCTATTCTAGCTTTTCGTTCTTCTCTCCTTCTACTCATTTCTTTCTCTTTCTCTTCTTTACTCATAGTTGCTAGATTCGTATGAGAAGAATCATCTTCATTCACTGTGGAAATGGGTGACTTTACATCACGTTGAGGTTGATTCATTTGGATGGGTAATTGTGTTTTTGTGTTGGATGGCATTTTTGAATCGGAATGTGTTTTTGCGTCGGATTGGATAGGTGTTGATGTTTTCGAGGTGTTGATAGACTTAGACTGGGATGAGGTCGGATTAAGATTGGACTGAATGGATGTTGTTACTTTCACACTCGACGGGGGATTGGGAAGTTTTGGAGGACTGGTTTGAAGTGATGGTTTGGTTGTTGTTGTTGTAGGTTTGGAAGGTGTGGCGGGGGTTATATAGTATGATTGAGGTGGTGGGACTTCTACTGTTTGAGGAGCTGATTCGAAGGCCGCTGAGAGTTAGACAAGAAAAATGACATGGATGGTGTTGGTATGTCAGACACGTATCGTTCTTTCGGATGGCTCATGGAGAATCACTGAGACGCATTGCGAGAAATGAGTTCACGTGAAAAACATCCATTATAAATGAATATGTTTACACCCACAGAGAGGATACAGTCAAGCGGAGAGAAGATAGAATCAAATGAGCAGACCATGTGGTCGTAAGAGGGTACAAGAGACCAAAGATTCTACGAGGCAAGGAAAGCGAAGGAGACCAGGAAGGTACGTTGAGATCAAATATTGATAAAGAAGTTCAGCGGAGAGAAGGTAATGTCGGGCAAAAGTAATCAACAGAGGAATCGTAAAGGAAATCCAAGACGAAGTGAAAACTCTGACTCACCCCAATCATCAGCATCAGCATTAACATCAATTAAATCATCTCCCCAAGCATTCTCAACACTACCATCTCCATCATCCCATTCATCCGCTAAGACTTCTTCCAAACCTCCATCTTTCATCTTCTTCCCACCTCCTAATTTCATACCTAAGCCTGATCCACCGACACCCAAGTTGGATCTGACCACAGGAGGTGCCACCTTTACACCTGGTAATTTGGTCGTTGTCGATCTTCGATCGAATATCCCAGAATCCGTGCTGAGTCTTGGGGAGGTTGCGGGAGTACTAAAGGAAGAACCATTCGGAGTGACGGATGATGAAGGAGGAGCTAATGTCGCTCCTGATGAAGCGGATAGTGAAGAATGTTGTTCATTTGATGAGAGTTGTTTACCTAATGATGCTATTGCCCAACCTGCTAATGCACCAGCAGCACCAGCTGCGGAATTTACTAAACCTGCTTGATTCGTAGATGAGTTAGAGGGTGAAGTAGTCGTTATTGGGCCTAGGTTCGGGGAGCGTTCTTCCACAGTATCGGGCTGGGGGTTAGTATGAAGTCATGGAGATAGAAATGTATGAGACTTGAATATGTTTGGTACTTGTGAGAGATGCATTGAACGCCGATTGAGGTGAGTTGTAGGAAGAAGAAAAATATAGGTGAACATACCATCGTCGCCACGATTCCCTCGAGTCGCTTGACAAACATGTTCATAGCTTTGAATGCTTGTTCTCGTACCAACCTGACACTATCAGCTGATATCCCACCACGTACACTCTTACTAACTTTTCTCTATCCACCAAAGTAAACGCCATGTTCGGTATCACCTTTCCTGCCAGATCATCCTTATCAAACAGCTCAACAGTGGCCATGAGAGCCATTAACCCAGCCACTCTGGCATGAACGAAAGGATCCTTCAAACTTCTGGCGAATGCGGGTACGAGAACTTTCTTCTTTGTGTTTGGTCCTAAATTCGGGGCGAGACGACCGAGCAGGATACAGGTATTGGTCCGGATAGACGGTTCGGTGTCGCTTTGCATCCGAGCAAGTAGTCTGAGAAGATCGTTGTTCATCATTCTGTCTGATAGCTGAACCTTTAGCTCTCATCGGAAGGTTGATATTCATAGATGTGACACTGCAGAGGAAGTCATCCTGAGGGTCATGTGAGAATCTCGGGTCGAGAGGAGGGGAGAGAGGAATCGGACAGAAGCGGAAAGCATGATCTCACCTTTGAAGCAAGAGGATATATAGCCTTAACGGTGGCTTCTCTGATAACAGGGACGGTATCTGCAAAGCCGGTAATCTGACCTCATCAGCTCTGTGATACGTAGACTATAGACGAAACTCACAAGATGAGGCCATATTTTATCTTGCACGGTCTTGGCATCCAATTTATCCGCATATTGTTCTAAACCGTCTAGTAATGCCATTCGTGTTCCTCTATCTGGACTGGCGTATAGTCTCACCACAGGTTCGAGGACAAGTTTGCCGTAATCTGCAGGAGGAACCAGCCTACCAAGGTCCAGTACCAAAGGTAACATTGCCCCGCTCGGTGCGGCAGGGAGGGACAAGGAATGGAGGAGAGAAGGTAGAACTCGATACAACAAAAAAGGAGCGGGGATAGTACCAGAGGAAACGGCATCTTTGATAGTACGTAAAAGACCAAGTTTATCGCCTTCTGACAAAAGTTCGAATCCATCCAATCCCTCCACTAAAGATGCCAAGGGGTTGTTGGTCCAGAATCCGGTGAGAGAAGCTTCGGCGACGAAGGACGTCGTCAATAATCGAGTACGGGGATTCGGACTGAGCATTCTTCTCCATGATGGGAAGAGAACTTTTGGGAGAGCTCCAGAGGAAGAAGAGGACGGTTGCGAGGTCAGTGAAGGGAGTGGTGAGGAGGGGTTATATAGAGAGAATAGTAGTAATGCTAGAAGATACGTGTCTGCTTGAGCTGGATCCGTACTACTCTTTCAGTCTTCGGACATGAATAAAAAAATCATTTGGAACCCACTCTCTTAAAACACCCCATCCACCTTTTCTCACTTCTGGTCCACATCTCTCTCCAGCACCGCCAGGAGCTACACCTCCTAAACCCCACAAGACTCCGGCGGGATCGTCTCTCGTAGTGAGCAGATCAAAACCCCCTAACCTCCACTCCATCGACGGAGTGATAAAAACGGATGATGGGATGAGGTAAGAATGATGAAGTGATAAAGGTGGAGAATTAAGAAATGCTGTTGCTGTCTGGTCTCATTTAGCTCATCAGGCGATTCGAAGGACATTACCCACGGCTATGCTCTTGACACCCCATCCTATCCAATCTTCTCTTGCCTTCCCTTTTGACGAGGATGAACTTGTCAGAGTGCCACCGGTCTCCCAATCTCGGAAAACCGCTTCCAAAGGTCGTACTCGTTCTGTGGCTATGTAGACATGGGTGTCCGTTTCGACTGAATCGACGTACTTCAATCTATTCGTCAGCTCATATCAGACACAGGAGTATCGTCTTACACGTCAGGATGACGTATAGTCCTCAGTTTCTTCAATGCGTTCCTGGCGAGCTGCATGAGTGTCCGTCTGTCTTTGTTGCCCGGTTGAAGGGGTGGGAGAGTGGAGTCAAATATGAAGAGCGTAAGAGGAGTCGCGTCGTCCTGCGTGTCAACATCAGACCTTTGCTGATCGGATAGGACAGGGGACTAGAGATACTCACCCTCCTGACGCCCTCTCTGATATCCCATATGGTGTTGGCTGGATCTATACCCGGTATTCGCTCGCCGATGGAAAAGGGAAAAGCGACGCCGGTCGAGTTGAGGACGGTGGTGGTGATTGATTTGAGGTAATTCATCTTGTGTCTGTCGCTCTTAGTGATGACTTACCCGTCCAGAGTGCCAGAGTGCCAGAGTGCCAGAGTACCAGAGTACCGCTGTCCCTATGACGAGATGTCAATTCAGCAAAAGTAAGTAAACTTAGTAGAGTCAGTCAGTCGCAGACTCAAGGGCGCGTGCGCTGCAACGTGGCACCGTCACGTGACTTGCAGGTTTTCCTCTCACTTACACCAAGTCCCACTCAATCGCGTCAACTTTGTACAAGTCAACGACGACGACGACGACGACGACGACGACGACGGTACCGATAGCGACGACGACGGCATAGACAGAGACCAACATAAAGAGCGAGATCACAGGTGAGAGACGTTCGTCGTCAAGAGGATGTCCAGAGCTGACCCCCAGTCATGCTCGTGTCACCAGGCAGCTCCGCCCTCTCAGCTACCCGCCGGTCCACCCTTCTCTCCACTTTCCAGGCCACTTTGCCCAATCTCATCTCTCTGGATGCCGTTCATCTCCATCTCGTCGCTGCTACCAGCTCCGAAGCCTCCGTCGCACTAGCAAAGGATGACACTCCCCAGCGCAAGATCCTCGAATCCCTCTTGAGTTATGGAGATGACGATCGGCTGTCTACTACATCGTCATGGATCTCCTCTGGTATGCCCTCACCCGACAAGACGACTCTCGTCCTCTACGTTCTCCCTCGAGCAGGAACCATCTCTCCTTGGTCTTCCAAAGCTACCGACATTGCCAAACTATGTCGTCTGGCTGATTACGTCTCGCGAATAGAACGGGGTACACTTTACATCTTCACTTCCTCAGCTCCCATCATTTTACCGAACCTCTCGCCTCTCCTTCATCTCATTCATGATCGTATGACTCAACTGGTCCATACCTCCCTTCCCCCCTCCGACGTCATCTTTCCGCCTACACCTCCGAGACCGAACGCATTGGTGACCGTCCCTATCATCGGTGCCGAGGACCCGATCGCTCTTCTAGGAGAAGCTAACGCCCGACTTGGTCTAGCCTTATCAGATGCTGAGATACCATACCTGGTCGAATCATTCACTACGGCTGGAAGGAATCCCACCGACGCCGAGCTTTTCATGTTTGCTCAAGTCAATTCTGAGCATTGCCGACATAAAATCTTTAATGCCAAGTGGACTGTGGACGGTAAAGAACAAGATCACAGTTTGTTCGGAATGATCAGGAACACTGAAAAGATCATTTCTTCACTCGGTACTCTGTCAGCATATGAGGATAACGCAGCTGTCATGCAAGGTTACAAAGCCCCTCGGTTCGCTGTTGAAAACGAAGGTTTATATGGCAAAAACGAGGAGGATATGCCCATCCTCATCAAGGTCGAAACACATAACCATCCCACTGCGGTATCACCTTTCCCCGGTGCGGCGACGGGATCAGGTGGCGAGATTCGAGATGAAGGAGCTACGGGTAGAGGATCGAAGCCTAAAGCTGGTTTGTCAGGATACACCACATCGGATCTTCTTATCCCCGGCTTCACTCAACCTTGGGAATCGGACATTGGCAAACCATCACATATCGCTTCCGCTTTGGATATCATGCTTGAAGCTCCTCTCGGAGCAGCCGCATTCAACAATGAATTTGGTCGACCAGCGCTAGGAGGTTACTTCCGCACATTCCTCATGTCAACGCCCACCGCAAACGGAGCCGAGTGGAGAGGTTATCACAAACCGATCATGATTGCCGGAGGGCTGGGCAACGTCCGTCCTAGCTTTGCCCGGAAGGATAAGATTACTGCAGGGGCGAAGGTGATCGTGTTAGGTGGTCCAGGGATGTTGATTGGTCTCGGTGGGGGTGCGGCGAGCTCCATGGCTAGCGGTGCGAGTTCAGCCGATCTCGACTTCGCATCTGTGCAGAGGGATAATCCGGAGATGCAACGGAGATGTCAGCAGGTGATTGATGCTTGTGTCAACCGAGGGGATGTGGTGGGTAATCCTATCCAATCTATTCATGATGTCGGTGCTGGTGGATTGTCTAATGCCCTTCCGGAATTAGTACATGATTCTGGGTTAGGAGCTGTTTTTGAGATAAGGGATGTGTTGGTGGATGATCCTGGAATGTCGCCGATGGAGATATGGTGTAACGAGTCACAAGAGAGGTATGTGCTTGCGGTGTCGCCTGAAAATCTATCAATCTTCGAAGAGATAGCCAAGAGAGAACGATGTCCTTACTCTGTGGTCGGTACAGCCACGGCCGAAGATAGATTAGTAGTGACTGATCGATTTCTGGGTGAAAACCCTATCGATATTCCAATGTCTGTCTTATTTGGTAAACCACCAAGAATGCATCGTCACGCCATCACTTCCACTCCCCCTCGAGAACCGTTCGATCCCTCTCTTTTCACCTACCTACCAACCTACAAGGGTGCACCCACCACGTCTCTCCTCGCTGAAACAATCAACCGAGTGCTTCGTCTACCAAGCGTCGGATCGAAAAGTTTTCTCATTACCATCGGCGACCGTAGTATCACCGGTCTGGTCGCACGTGATCAGATGGTAGGACCTTGGCAAGTACCCGTAGCCGACGTCGCTGTCACTCGTGCATCATATGGTTTCGACGTTATCGTCGGAGAAGCAATGGCAATGGGTGAACGTACCCCTTTGGCATTGATCAATGCTGGTGCTTCTGCTCGTATGGCGATAGGAGAAGCTCTCACCAACTTGGCAGCTGCATCCATCGAAAGTATAAGCAAAGTGAAATTATCTGCCAATTGGATGTCTGCCGCTTCACACGAAGGAGAAGGAGCGAAATTATACGAAGCTGTTCATGCTGTCGGTATGGAACTTTGTCCTGCTTTAGGTGTAGGTGTACCAGTAGGAAAAGATTCAATGTCAATGTCTATGCGTTGGACAGAGAGAGAAAAACAAAAAGAAGTGATAGCTCCATTATCACTCATAGTTACAGCATTCGCTCCTTCGGATAATGTGGATAAAACTTGGACACCTCAATTACGAACCGATGTAGGACCTACCGTACTTGTATTTGTCGATTTAGCTAGAGGAAAACAACGATTAGGTGGTAGTGCTTTAGCTCAAGTTTTCAAACAACTCGGTTCGGAAAGTCCAGATGTTGAAATGGCATCTGATCTCAAAGCGTTTTTTACGACTTGTCGAATTCTAAAAGAATCCAATACCATCTTAGCTTATCATGATCGATCAGATGGTGGATTACTCACTACTTTAGTCGAAATGTCTTTCGCTGGTCGTGCAGGATTAGAAATCTCTCTTGATGCGATCGCATCAGGTGGACAAGGAGATCCAATCGCTTCTTTGTTTAATGAAGAACTAGGAGCTGTATTTCAAGTTCGTACTTCTGAATTATCATTAGTAACGGATTCTTTTATCAAATCTTCTTTCCCAACTCAACATATTCATGTTATCGCTAAAGTTCTACCGAAAGAAGATCAATCTTTAACTTTCATCCATCGATCCGAAGCTATTTACACATCAACTCGAGGGGAATTACAAAGTCTTTGGGCTGAAACGTCGTATAAACTTCAATCGATCCGTGACGATCCTATTTGTGCTAAAGAAGAATACGATTCAATACTCAATGATGAAGATCCAGGAATAACATATCGAATCCCTTTCGATTTCTTACCTTCACCTTTTATCAAATCAGATATGAAATTATCTATTCCTCCCAAAGTTGCGATATTGAGGGAACAAGGTGTCAACGGTCATGTGGAAATGGCATACGCTTTTCATGCTGCTGGTTTCGATTCGATAGATGTTCATATGTCCGATATACTTTCAGGTCGATTATCTCTTGATGCTTTTTCAGGATTAGCGGCATGTGGTGGATTTTCTTATGGTGATGTTTTAGGTGCTGGAAATGGTTGGGCTAAATCCGTTTTGTTAAACGAAAGAGCAAGAGGAGAGTTTAGTCGTTACTTTAAGAATGAGAAAACTTTCGCTTTGGGTGTTTGTAATGGTTGTCAATTCTTTTCTCAAATAAAAGAGATAATACCTGGTGCGGAAGATTGGCCGGAATTTAAGAAGAATAAAAGTGAAAGGTTTGAAGCTAGAGTGACTTTGGTTGGGATTTCAGAACCATCTTCTTCCGCCGGAAATACTTCTTCGACCGATCCTTCTCCTCCGACTACTTCTACATCGCCTTCGCCTACCGCCACTTCTGCTATCATCGACACCGAACCTATCAAATCCAATGTCAAGACGGGGAGTAAACCAAAATCGGTATTTTTCAAACAAATGAACAATTCTCTCCTTCCTGTGGCAGTAGCACACGGAGAAGGTAGAGCTTCTTTCGTTCGTACAGGCTCTCTACAAGGGTTGGAACGTGATCATTTGATCGTAGCTAGATACATGACCTCGAATGGAGAAATAACGGAGAAATATCCCGCAAACCCAAATGGTAGTCCTGGAGGAATAGCAGGTGTGATTAACAAAGACGGAAGGGTTTTAGCTATCATGCCTCATCCGGAAAGGGTGGTCATGTTGGGAAGTAACAGTTGGTATCCTGAAAACTTGTATGGTCCCCAAACGACCGTTGGGGAAAACGAAGGTTCGTATGGATCAAAGGCAAACGTCGGGAAAGTAGAAAGTGGAGAGGAAAGGAGAGAAAGAAGAGGACCTTGGTTTAGGATGTTCCAAAATGCTTATGATTTCGTACGAGGGGAAGGAGAAGAATGAGTGAGTAAAGAAAGATTTCTTGATGTTGTGGTATATCTTTTCGATTCGGCTGATTCGTAAGATTCAAGATGTGGAAACATCGTGACGCAGCGGTATCTCCGGGTTGGTATGGCGATAAAAGTGGAAGTGTGGGTTGGGGACTGTGACGATCAGAACAAATGAAGGGGGGGGGGGGGGGGGGGTGAAAATATCAAAAAAGAAAAAAGAAAGTAAATGTCGATACGAAGTGATACTCACAACACGATTCGTTGCTTTGTCTGTTGGATCAAATTGGGTTAGCTGAAGACTAGGAATGCATCTTGTCTTGATCAACTTGATCTCTACTTTCATTCTCTTTCCAATACATATGCAGAACACGTCAAAAGACAAAGAGTTACTTACATAACGGATGGAACCTAGGTTTGTTTGTGCAGACTCACAAGATGAGGGTTGAGATCCTGTGTTGACCTTGAGAGAACTAGAGGATAGGTGTGAGGTCAGATGAATGAAATTAATCGATAAATCTTGCGCTCTGCGCCATGCATATACTATCAAAAGAACTCCTACGTACCAAATTGTCCAACCAACCAACCTCACTTCCTTTCCCCAGCAAATTCAAAATCCAAGGACACCTGGTCCATCCATCTTCTCCTATTTTCTGACGATCCTTAAATTCCCAACTCTCATCCTGAAATCTTTTCTTTTCTGTTGTTCTTGATACCTACCCATTTCCAAGGTTAGACCAAAAATTGATTCTCCATCATCCTCACTTACTTCTCAAACCAAGCGCTGATCCTCGTATCCCAGATCATACCAAAATCTCCCAATCAGGTTCAATCTCACTTTCGTCAACCCAAACTACCTCATACTCTTCTTCACCCCTCTTACAATATTCTACACCGGATATACTGGCCGAAGCTGTGATGGTAGTTGTCACTTCGTCCGTCGATGCCGAAATGGGGGAGGAGGTGATGGTGGGGTCGAAACTCGATGGTGCGGAGCTAATGCTCGACGCTACTGACATCGAGGTGGATGTGGGGCTTGAAGAGCTGGAGCTGGTTGAGATGGGGCTTGAGGAGTTGGTTTCGATTGAGCTTGAAGAGGGGAGAGTAGAAGAACTGATTTCGATGATACTTGAGGAGGAGGGGAGGGTCGAAGAGCTAGTTTCGAAAGAGCTTGATGGAGAGGGGAGGGTGGAAGAAGGGAGGATGGTCGAAGTAATGTCAGAAGAAAGGGAAGAGGAACTAAAAGAAGGAATTGAAGAAGAGATAGAGATAGAAGTTGGGAAAATCGATAATGAAGAAGAAGAAGTATAACTTGAGGTTAAAGTTAAATTAACAGTTGTCCAATCTGTCGTATAAACAGTTTCTACCCCAGAATCATTTTCCGATATAAAAGAACCAGGTGCTGATGTGATTGACGAGATTACCGAGGACATAGTCATCGATGCACTTGAAGCTAAAGGCATACTCATTGACATCAACCCACTTGAAGATACGCTTGAAGAATTATCGGAAGATGAAGAATTATGATTATACCATGGTGGATAACCATGTGTTGAACCTCCTACTGAAGTTGGATCGATTATTGAAGTTGATGTTTGAGTTGATGATGATGAAAATGAAGAATTGACAGAGATAGAAGATGTTGGATCAACGGATACATTAGGAGCACTACTTGTCACTGATGTAAAATCGGACGAGGTGCTACTACTTGACGAAATTGTTGATGAGATTGTTGCAGTCGCTGTCATTGTTTCATTTGCACCAGAACCAAAACCGATATTTGTTCCATTCCCATTCGAACTTGAATTAGATCCAGAGCCAATACCGTCGCCATAGGTACCGGAAGGTTGAGGGGAGAGATTCGTAGAGTTTGATCCTATCCCATCACCGTATCCTCCAGAAGGTAATGGAGAGGCACTAGACACACCGGCGGGATCAGTGGGAGAAGGTGATGATGTTATAGCTGATGAAGAGTCATTCGAGTAATTACCCGATGTCGGATCGACCGAAGACGAGTCGTCCGATGAAGAATCACTTGAAGACGAATCGGATGAAGAAGGGTCTGAGGATGAAGAACCAGAAGAAGAATCACTCGATGAAGTAGGTCCAGGAGTTGGTACATGAACATTACTTGCACTGACCAAATAAGGGTTAGACGATCCTTGTCCCGCTGAAGAGGAAGGAGTGACTGTGGTATTATCCGGTGTGGATGAACTTCCAGTATGTCCAAACCCGTGACCTACTGGACCGGTGTACGATGAGGTGGCACCGGTATCAGTCCCAGAATCAGAGGTGGGATCAGATGATCCACTGAGAGAAGCTGGGTCGGACGAGTTGGATGTATTGGAGGATGAACTTGAGTTGGCTGATCCAGTGATACCGGACGCAGCGGAGGATGAGTCAGATGGACCGGAAGACCCTGAATTGCTTGAGGAAGATCCGGAAGACCCAGATGATCCAGAGTTGCTTGAGGAAGATCCAGAAGTACCCGAGGAGCTAGAAGATGTTCCCGAAGTACCAGATGACCCAGATGAACCAGAAGTCGATACCGCACCCGCAGTCGAGGTTGCCCCGGATAAATCAGCCGTGGTCGTTATCGCCCCTCCTGAGTAATTCGATCCGTTAGACCCAGAATTTCCCGAATTGGTATCCCCAGCGCTCGACCCAGTGTTTGAGACTGAGGAGCTGCTGGAGGGGATTGTCTGTGACGAACTGCCCGAGGTACTTAAAGTAGAGCTGGCTGTCGAGGTCGAGGGTGTATATGCGGAGGAGACCACCGGCGTGGAAGATACAGGTGCGAGGGAAGAGGCGATGTTTGCCGTAAACGATGCTGAAGTCGGAGACGCCAAAGAAGGGATGAAAGTGGGTGAAGAGGTAACGGTTCCGTCGGATCCCAGATGGTAGACGTAGTCCCAATGCCCATCTGGTTCCTGAGAGTCAGCGAGAGAACTCGTGTATTTTTCTCATTCCCCTGCCGTGTGTTGAACATCTCTAGAAAGATGTTGTGTTTTGGAGATGGAAAGTAAGGGAGTGCCCAATCGCTCATGACAGAAAAGACAATTCCTCTTGTAAATAACTCACCTTGGTAGGTACTAAAATCACCTCCACAGTCAAGGTAGGTAAAGCGTTTTCTAACGCATTGTCGATATAACTTTCCAAAGCTCCTCCGAGAGAATCATAATTTCCTCCATTGACCATTCCACTGGAACTCGTTCCACCATTCTGGCCATTCCCTCCTGATCCTGCAGTCCCGTCGACCCCACTAGAGCTAGTATTACTATTCCCAGTACCTCCACCATCTTGATTCGTGCCATCCTCATCATCATCACCTTCACTACCATAATCACTCTCATCATCCGTACCATCATCTTCATTCCCATTTCCACTTCCACCCGTGACCACCGCCGATGCAGCCGTCGTCGCTGGCGTATAGTCCGAATAGGTGAAAGTATTGAAAACCGACGTGCTTGCCAATAACGCCGACACACTCGAATTACTGATACCTCCCGGATCTGCGTCTTCCGGGTTTTTACCCACATTGGTAGAATTAGATGTTTCCGGACCGGTAGAATTCGTTCCTGCGAAAGGAGAAAGTCCGTAAGCGCTAACGGGCGGTGTTGAGGTGGCCACGGGTATTCCGGTGAATGTTGATGTTGAAGGTGCTGCTGTGATCACAGGTTCAGGATCGTCTCGTTGACGATAGATACGTTTGAAATTGGATCGATGCCGTTTAGCATTAGGGAAAGCGAGTGCTGTACTTGCTAGAAGGAGAGGGAGAGTAGAGGGGAATAACATGGTAAGTTGGATTCTATTCTAAGAGGGGTTGTGAGTATTATATATATAGAAAAGGATTATAAGTCGATTGCCACCAGGGCAAACCTCGAATATCTTACTGGAAGATATCAAGGAGATAGAAGAGGAAGAAGAAGATGTCAAGGAATGAAAGAGAAAAGAGAGGATGTCGACTGGCGACTGAAAAGTTGCGGACTGGCCGAGGAAAGATGAAGAGGAGGGAAAAGAAGGGATGGAAGGGAGATGAAAGATTGAGGGTTGGCGAGTTAGTAGTGTCAGCGCAGTACTCAGCCGTAGCCCGTAGCGTCAGTGATGATCATGGTTAATGGCAAGTAAGGATAATAGGGAATGGAGAGAAATGGCAGGAGAGGTGGGATATGTCACTTTGAGAAAGAGAAGAGAAGAAATGGCTGGAAAAGTTTCATGCATCTTTTCCGAGATCCGAGACACAATGTCAGCCACACTCACAAACTTCCTCCAAATGCCATTGTCAGGCTGACCAGTTTCGTCCTTCCCCCCTTCTTCTCCCTTGCTCCCTTGACTGCCAATACATACAACTTCGACATCTAGACGGGTTGCTAGCATCCTCGTCGCCCTCCTTCTTGACATGTCCCTCTTCAATATCACCACAAATATTCCTCGGACACCTGTTTTATCCCGAAACGTCATGCATCACGCCAGACCATCCCGTTTACCCCATCTCCCCTCTCCTCACACACCCAAACTTCCCCTCCCGACATCGGGAACGAGCAAACCACATATCAACCCCACCGACTCTGTGTCCAGAACTCGATCAGTCCCTCTTGTCGGAACACCTCTCACTCTCCATCACTCCCCTCCACCTTCCGCACCCACCTACACCACCGGATCAGTTCCTAGTTTGTTGAGATGGATAGGGGGCGAGAGTGTGCGTCTGACAGGACAAGAAGGAGCACCTAGGCGACGTGAAAGGAAATACGAGGGGTCCGATGCGTTGGATTGGAGTGCGGAGATGAAGGACAAAATGATGAAGATGAGAGGGGTGGGTTTTTCGAGGAAAGAGATTGGCCAGAGGTGTGTCTTCCTTCTTCTTGCCCAGTATGCCTTATCATCCTCCTTCGTTCACTTCCCAGTAACGACAAGGAATGCCACAGTAAGATATAATTTGCGAGATGACGTTCATCATGCAAGGTAGTATAAGAGTAACGAGGATGGAGTTGACAAAATAGCCTCGGAATACAAAAAGACCAATGGTACCTCATCTCCCGTGTCGCCCCACTCACCACGGAACAATCCAAAAACAAACGATCAGAGATGGAGGAGCAAGAGACCAGTTGGGGATTCCGAAAACGTCTACACAGGGCCAAAAGGGCGCGGAGGAGGGAATATTGGTAGTCGGGCTCCCTGACCATGCATTCTCTCAGATAATTCGCATCCACCTTCATTTCACATCAAACACGGTCCTTTTCTTCGATTTAGGCTCCTCCCAAAGCTACGACACTACCGTCTGCTTTCCGTTCAATACTGATATACCGAGTTAGGCGGTTTCTTTCTTCAATCACACTGATTATCGTATCACCATTTGACGTATCATCCTTCAAAGAAAGCGTCCGTGAGTCAGATGTTTACTTACGGGTCGACGTCGCCCCTTTTTCCTTGCCGTCAACCTTGGCATCATAATGACGTCTTGGCCCATGCGCAGTGTCAGAGACAGACAAAGATAAACTGCTTCTCAAGGGGTCAAAAGAATAAAGTACCGATCGATGTTTTCCCCTATATTCCAAAGATACAATTTGACCGGATTTCTGAGTTTGTTGATACACCCACTCGTCCTTGGTCGAGTCGGAAAGCCTGGACGTATGGAAACTGGACGTCTTAGTGAATGAGCAATGCGTCAATGAGTGACAGAAACCGTCACGATCATATATGACTCGATAACCCCGAAAAGGCCCTGGCACCTTTTCCACTGTCAATGATCCTAGACCTTCAAAGGGGTGAGCGTTCGAGGAATTCCGTTTAAAATACTCTCTTAACACTCCCGAGTTAAGTAATCTCATCATCTTACTTGCTTCATTATGGATTTCTAACATTTCATACAAATCTTCGTTCCATAGATTTGTATGTGTCGTGGGATCAATTGGATGTTTTTGAAGAACTTGATCAGCGTCATTCCATAGATCTTGGGATACTCCCGGAGCGAAGACGGTCAGAAACTCTCTGTCTTCACCCTGCTCGAGCGGATTGGAGAAAGTTGTTGGAATAGGGGGCAAGTATTCAGGACTTCTAGAAGTCTCTACCCAATCCCTTAGGAAAGTAAGATCCAATCCAGTATTCTTCTTAGCGATTGTATGAGCGAGGTCGCGAAGTGAAGTTTTTCCACGAGGGTCAGATGCGACAGGAGTGAGATTTACTTCGGTCATGATAATCTTTGATGGATTCGTATGAACTGGGATGTCGACAAGGTTAGAATAGTGAACAAAGAGAGTACGTGGAGGGGTGGTGGTGGTGTGGTGTGTGTGTGTGTGTGGGGGGGGGGGGGGGGTTATTTTGGGGGACCTAAGATAAAACTTAGTTGGACAGTCTTAAGTACTGTTAGAAGGCTCTGTCGTTTATTCAAATTCCGATCATGTTAGAAGCATCAAAGGAAATGTGAGAATTACTCAGTCGTAGCCGCTTCGAGTAAGTAAGTGATGAGTGAGTGGATGAAGCGACCTTTCGGCCTTTCCTGTGTCCTCTTTGCTCTAGCTTAGGGCCATTCGGAGGCCAAATGCTATCACCTGGAGTTAGTAGCTTACCATGGTTCATGACTTCGTCTCTACGGATCTGCGGCACGTGGCAGAGAAGTATCTCCACATCAGTAAGGCCATGGGCAGTACTTACTTCCGGTACCATGATACGTCGTACTAGTAAGCTACTCTGGTGAGATGGATGCAAAGCATAAGTAGTAACGCTTGCTCTTGGTCCAAGGTAAGTAGGTGAGAACGGAAGCAAAATCTCCTGTAAGTTTGGGCTAGGTCACTTACCTATCCGTCAATTAACTCGAACAGCAGACATTCCAAATGAAGTGAGCAGTCCTGAACTCGAACCAAAGGTCAAGCTCATATCAGTACTATAAAAGAGATTGAACGTATAAACCTAAGAGAGTTGGAATTGGGAGTCAAGGGTTCTTGGCATGATGAATACAAGGGTGGGTTCTCTACAAAATCATATCACCACATACGCGGCCTGTCCTACAATTTGATCTTACCCACTTTGTACTACAAACTTGGATCCCATAGATAAACCCTAATGACTTAGTTGAGTTGCGGTGAGCATGAAACTCATAAACAGACTCCGCCTACGTGTTCATAGGTGGCTTGAGTTACGAAATGACGGAAGGGGATGTAATCATAGTTTTCTCACAATGGGGCGAAGTGGTAGATATAAACCTTCCTCGGGATAAAGAAACTGGTAAAACGAGAGGTTTTGGGTTCTTGATGTATGAAGATCAGAGGAGTACTGTTTTAGCGGTGGATAATATGAATGGAGCGCAGATATTAGGGAGGACTATTAGGGTGAGTGTTCTCATATAATCTTCTTCATTACTTTTGTCTACTTCTCTATTGTAGATGAACATATCCTGATCCTCCCTCCCTCGCTCTTTGGGTTTTGGGAACGACCGCGAATGTCACTCTGCTCGTCTTAATCTGCATCTCCAGATTGGGTCTGACAGTATCAGGATGGTGAAAAGAAAGCTGATCTTCGAAGGTCGACCACTGCAAAAGCTACAAACAAGCAGGCACAAAGAACGAAAAAGGTGAACATGTGGAACCTGAGAACCCGACTTATAACGCTATGCCACCTTTGTTGGAGGGTGAGTGAGGTCTCTCCACCTGTAGTCTTCTGTGTTTCAATGTCCATAACATCCCCAACTTTCTAGATTCGTTTGAGATTTTCGATTATCTTAACATATACAATCTCACCTCATTTCGCCTTTGCCAGCATCAACCTTCCCCTCCCCCTTCACCATTCTTCTCTCCGCTTCAGTCTTCCTGTCTGAGCTTCAACACGAACAACTCTGCCATCCTGGAACACCACGGTTCGTCGTGACTCCATCCCGTCGCTTTCCTCCTATGCGTGGAGGTTGCGCTGACCAACAGATTCAGACTCTTCCGAAGAATCCGACCCTGCAGATGAAATCGACCTAGAAGATCCTATGGCAGCATACCTCCGAGCGGAGAAGAAACAAAAACGGATCAAAGGGAAACGCGAGCGAGAGGGAGAGGATAAAGAAGAGCGTCGAGCTCGAAAAGCTGCCAAAAGGGCGAAGAAGGAGGCCAGAGAGAAAGAGAAGATGGGTGGGAGTAAAGATGCCAAAGAATCGTTGAGACGGAAAGAGAGTAGAAGAAGTAGACATGGAGATGAGGGAAGAAATAGGGAGATGTCCCCTGGGAGAAGAAGTAGAGATGAATACGACAGAAACGAGAGCAGAGAGGGGCATAGGAGCGAGTACAAGGATGACCATCGAGATTTGTCAGAGGGTAGAGAGAAAATAGGAAAAGATGGAGGTAGAGGACGAGATAATGATCGAGATAGAGATAGAGACATGAGAAATGGTCGAGAGACTTCCCGGGCTAGAGCGGATAGAGATGATTGGCGTGAGGGAAGATGGGAGTTGGAACGGCAAGAGAAGAGTTTGAAGAGTCTGGATGCTTATTCCGATCGAAGGGAGGATGGTCGTCATAGATAAGATCCTAGATGAATATTCATGAAACGTATGTCAAATTTTGTACGAAACATAATTGAGGAACTATCACATGTACCAGACCAGAGTGAAACTTGAATGGATAAATGCACATCTTTCATCGATCATCGAAGAGGTATGCATTTCATATAAAAGAATAGAATTTTATCATACCACTTGTGTCTGCTTTGAAGGAGTGGACGGAGTTACTAGATAACCGTGTTTCTTCGGATTCGAATAATACTCTATCATATTAGTGATCCCAATTCATTTTTTCTTGTTTATCCCTAGTCTTCCATTCATCTTTACTTCACGACCAGACCTATAAGACGACAAAATAAACCTTCACCACCAAAGCCCCCTTCGAAAATTACGTTCCATCTCTGATCATTCTCTTCGAGAAAATAATGTGGGACGATGAAATGAGGAAAAGAGAGCACATACCGATATCAGCTTTTCTCACAGGTAAAGCATTCTTAACTCTTCTCCCTTCGAATTTCTCCGGCCATACCTCTTGTCTCAAAGCTAAACGATTATGATAAACAGCTTTCACTTTCCCTCCAGCATTCATTATGGCTTCAGCTGCGGAAGTGCTAAACCTTCCCAATTCCAAATCTAGTGGAGGGAGAGGAAGAGTAGGATCAGGAGTTCCTAGTAATTTTATACCTGAACAATGTGATAATCCATGTACTGCGTTGGTACGGACTAAATGATGGGTTGTTATTGTTTTAGAAGGATCTAATCTACCGAGGAGAAGCCATTCTTGTAGTTTTGGGATATTGAGGGGAGCGAAAGTTTTGGCGGTGCTTTTTGTTAGATAAAGATCGGTTCATTCCTTAAACATAGAAGGTGCCAGGAGACAGGATTGCTTTTGAAACGGTCCACGAGTGAGGATCTAAGAAGGGGATGTCATGAGATGATATTGGATATGAAATAAGTCATGACAGAGAGAGAGAGAGAGAGAGAGAGAGAGAGAGAGAGAGAGAGAGAGAGAGAGAGAGAGAGAGAGAGAGAGAGTTGGAATAGTGGGAAGGATATATGAGACAAACTCACAAATTTACAAAACCTCTCTTAGGGAATAAACGATGTAAAGGTGTTTGTCCACCTTCAAACCTTGCGTTAGGTTTTCCATTCCCCGATCTCGCTTTTTGACCTTTATGACCTCTACCTGAAGTTCCACCTTTTGTAGAACCTTGTCCTCTACCGTACCGTGTGTTCTTAAAGTTAGTTCAGTTTAGATTTTTTTTGTATGACATTCGTTTCCCTCTTGTCCTTTTCCCGTCGTTTGTACGTGTGACACACGTCTTATAGTACCACAGTATCAGATAGATCCTTTTATTGCGAAGAAGATGATATGAACAAGACTAGGAGGGAAAGAGGGGTGGTGGTGAATGTGACTCACCGGGACATTTGCACCTTTGGGAGATTTGAGTGAATCCAACCCTACCCATGATGACGCAGTTCGGGAGGAAGAAGCTACACAGTTCCGATAGATATCTTGTACTTGAATACGACTCGTGTTGAGCCTTATGAGACTCAAAGTGGATGATAACAGGGACGTCATTGTATACAGCTTTACTCTGACTCTTTTTCGAGGTTGAATGGAGGAAAATGAGTTGTGAGTGTTGGGTAGGCTTATCAGAAGAAATTGGTGGAAAATCCACGTCATTCAGGAATTTCACCACTCAAACTCACTCGATCAAAAACCACATCTTCGTCTCCCTTTGTATGCTCAAAGCTTTTCATACACTCACTTTCGCACTTTCACGTCCAACAGCATCCGTACAGATCTCACGGAATAACCATATTGCAAACAGGGTCAATTTTCTACGAACACCCAACAATCGTTCATTCAACATGTCCGCTCCAGAGGCTAACCTTCATAAAGATGAAGAGACGGGGGAGATGGTCTCCAAGTCGTATGTCTTCTCTTGCTCTACCCGTTTCATGGCTGATGTGAAGCGAATTGAAGAGAAGAATCAATGCGAGACAGAAATTGGCTCAGAAAGCTGAGAAAGCTCTGAAGGCACCTGTTCAAGCTTCCAAGCCGAATACAGCGGAGGCAGAGGCTGAGATGGATGCGGCGGTCAGTGTTCCTTCTGTCTCATGGTCTCTTGGCCTCGGTGCATATTGGAAACTGTTTCGACCATGGCCCTGGTTTCCCTACCTCCCCGCCACCCTTCCGTCTCTCTTTCCAATTATAACGCCCAGTGATTCTAGTCCCAGTGGGTCCCTGCACATGGCCAGGAGCTGTGACGACCCTTTAACACAAAGCTGAACATGTAGCAATTCTATGCCATGAGATTCAACGCTATCAAACAATTACGTCAGACAAAAAATCCAGATCCTTATCCTCACAAATTTCATGTCACCCATGGAATTCCTACTTTCATCAAACAATGGGGCCCCGATGGGGTGCTTGCGTCGGGGACCACTTTGGAAAAGGAGCAACCGGTGAGTCTTGCCTACCTTGAATCTATCAAGACACACGAGCAGAAATGTAGGCAAGGGCTGATGTTTGGTCAGATCTCTTTGGCAGGAAGGGTCATGTCGATCCGAACATCATCCAGCAAGTTGATATTTTACGATCTCAAAGCGGATGGAGAAAAGGTCCAGGTCATGGCTTCTGCTCAGTAAGTTTTTCCAAATCATATCAACAATGAAGCTTAAGTTGCAGAGCCGCCCCTTCTCTCGACGCCTTTCTCGATTCACATAATGTTATACGACGAGGCGACATCATCGGTGTTACCGGGGTACCTTCACGTACGAAAGCTGGCGAGCTCACTATTTACGTTTCCGAAGTCAAACTTCTCTCCCCTTGTTTGCATCAACTTCCAGGTCGAGAAGGGGTGGTGGATATGGAGACCAGATACAGGAAACGATATCTCGATCTCATCATGAATCATTCCACCAGGGATGTTTTCATCACACGAAGTAAGACCATCAACTACATCAGGAGATTCCTTGATGACATGGGATTCCTTGAGGTAAGTCTTGTGCATCGCCGGGTTCTTCTTTTAAAATTCGCCCCTTCTGCTTGTCACCTCGGTCTTCCTTTTTATACCGGAATCTATCCTGAAATGAACGATTTCTAATATGTAGGTCGAAACACCGATGATGTCCATGATTGCCGGAGGAGCTACTGCTAAACCTTTCATCACTCATCACAACGATCTCAAACTTGACCTTTTCATGCGTATCGCCCCTGAACTTTACCTCAAAGAACTCGTGGTCGGAGGACTAGACAGAGTTTTTGAAATCGGTCGTGTGTTCAGAAACGAGCAAATCGACATGACGCACAACCCCGAGTTTAGCATTTGCGAATTTTACATGGCCTATGCGGATATGTACGATTTGATGGATATGACGGAAGATATGATTTCCGGTTTAGTGAAGAGACTCACGGGAGGGACAAAGATAACTTTTCATCCACAAGGCAGAGGAGAGGGGAAGAAGACGTATGAAATTGATTTTGCTAAACCTTGGAAAAGGTTTGATATGATTGGTGAATTGGAGAAACAATTGGAGGTCAAGTTCCCACCAGGGGAAACTTTGCATGATGAGAATGCGAATAAGTTCCTCAGAGATTTGTGCGCCAAGGTGGGTAATTTTTGGTACTCCGCTACTGGAATTATCACCTTTGAAAGACTATTGTTTTACATCTCACCTGTGCATCTTATGAAGATGGGCCACGATATCTGGATGAGAGTCGGACTTGGCTGACTTACAGCACAATGTTGATTGTCCCGAGCCGAAAACCAACGCTCGTATGCTTGACAAAGTGAGTTCGGATCTTGTCTCTCTTTACTGTCCTCATCCCCTCCTCACTTTCTGACTCCTCTGTAATCTACATCGTCTGCACACCCTCCCTTCGTCACACATTGCCACTCGCCCCATACTGCTTCCTCAGCCCCATAGTCCATTAGTCCCGTGCCGCATCCTTCTCTTCATAAGATTTCGCGTGTTGCCCATCATGCCAACTTAAATGGTCTTGTGTCTCTTGCACACCCTGTCAAAGAAAAGTCCCCAGTCCCCTGGGGATCCTTCTCATCCAGTCCAATCCTTCGGATCGGACTCACACGGTAAACTCACTAACATCAGCTCGTTGGAGAATACATCGAATCTCAATGTATAAACCCATCTTTCATCGTCGGACATCCCCAAGTCATGTCCCCCTTAGCCAAATATCATCGTTCCCGTCCAGGTCTATGCGAACGATTCGAAGCTTTCGTAGCTACCAAAGAGATTTGTAACGCCTATACGGAATTGAACGATCCATTCGATCAACGAGAAAGATTCCTCGAACAAACCAGACAAAAAGATCAAGGTGATGATGAAGCTCAAGGTGTGGATGAGACATTTATAAACGCTTTGGAATATGGTTTACCTCCGACGGGTGGTTGGGGTTTAGGAATTGATAGATTGGTCATGTTCTTGACTGATTCTGCTAACATCAAAGAGGTCTTGTTATTCCCTGCTATGAGACCTGTGGTTGCGAATAGTATAGAGGCGATCGCTCCAGCTGTCAAAGCTAGTGATGCTGCCAAGGAAGAGTAGGGAAGTCATGCATTGTGAATATCAACGTGTGTAACGTTCGTACTGATATCTCTTCTTCAATGACATCAAGTCGGTGTATGTATATGACACAAGTTGGTGTATTTTTATGACCCAAGAAGGTGGGTAAGGGATCGTGCAAACCCTACTTGCAATGTCTGGGCGGAAAATGGATCAAAGTTAAACATACATGACATGATTTCTCCGAAAGTAATTAATCTATCTTACGAAGGATAAAAGCAGGAGCCAGACCTGAACCATACTGATAACCCGCTTATCGGAATGAAGTTTCCAACTTGTTCTTAAGTAAGGTAAGATGAAGATTTTGATCACGCTTTCCCAACCCTACCCCTTTTACCTTTAGACCCTTCTGCTTTGGGTAACGATTCCATACCTATACCTGAGTTTTCTCCAACATCTTGCAAATGTCCAAGTTCCACAGAAACATTGTCAAATCCCATTCCTACATTCACACCTTCGATCGATTCTTGACTCAAATCTGTTAAACCCATATTTCCTACGTCATGCAATTCTTGTCCAACTTGCATCCCATGTAACCCTTCACCGACTTCCACATCATGTAACCCTTCATCGACTTCCACACCATGCAATCCATCACCAACTTCCACACCATGTAAACCATCCTCAACTCCTTCTCCACTCGAATGAAGATTATGTACAGCAGCATATTTAGCCAATTGAGCGGTCATTTCCTCTCCCATCCTTTGAAATTCAATATCTGTCATCCCCTGAAATTCCCCATTATCAGAATCATGTATATCCCTTAAATGTTGAGCTAAAGTTTTATCATCCAATTCCCCATTTGATAAATTTCCCATCTCAGGATGAACGTCGGTACCTTCTAAATCTCTTTCTGAAAATATTTGTTTCTCATCTCGAGTATATAAATCTGAAGGTTGATGAGGATATGTATGTGAAGAAGAAGGTTCATCATTGTAGATATTCTCAGAAATGTTTGATTTTTCTTCAGGAAGGATTCGTAATGATTGTGCATCTATATTGATATCTGGATGAGAATTCGTCCGTCTGGTTGTTCTGGTACCTTTGATTGGACCTTTTAATTTACGATATCGATTGTATACATCTGGATATTTGATTTTGAAATTTGTTAGAAGTGGGGGAGGTAAATCTTCCAATTTGGAGAACTGAAAGTCAACATTCATACTAGTACACTAAGATGGAAAATGAAAGTCTGATGGTTTGATGATTGAGAGAGATTTGGAAGATTTGGAGAGTTAGAAGTTTGGGGGGTCGGGGAAGAAAACAACCAACGTACATCTTGTTTCTCTTCATCACTCATTTGAAGTAATTTCATTATACTTTCTGTATCTTTTCCAGCGTTGACTTGAGCGATAAGCCAATCATCGAGGATCTTCGGTAATCGACCACCTTCTCTTTGTTCCTCCGCAAAAGGATCTGACATCAATAAAGTGTCTCGCGTCTCATGACATTCCACCAGCCATGGTTGTTATTGGATGTAACTCATGACTCTCGATCTCAAAGCACTTGGAGGATAGATGTCATGTGTTGATGATGGAAGAGGAAGAATGGGAGGTAATGGAATATATGAATCGATGTTTGAGTTGAGATAATTTCAAAGTAGGACTCACCATGTCCGTCATGTTTCCAATAATAAGTAACATTACATTCCCCATCTTGTAATTCACTCATCACGATTCGACTGGTACAATTACATTTCACACTTTTCTTCGTGTTCATTCGCAGTTTATCAGCGGGGAGTTGATCGGAATGTTTGGATTCGTATTTGCCTGCGTGATGACAAGTGTAGGTGAGTTTTTCGATAACTGGGGAAGTCCGATTTCGTCTGCGTCGTTTCAGTGGAGGAGCGGTGACTGCTTCTTCTGGTGGGAGGGCTGATGTGTTAGCTGGGTCCTATGCGTGGCACCATGATTACCCTGGCTCTGATAGATGTAGAGTTGATAAGGACGGCTGAATAGGAGGAGAGGAAGGGAGGGCTAACCAGCCAAATTCTTCTCATAATTCTTCACCCTCGTTTTCATCCTCTCTTCCGCCCTCTTCTCTGGATTAGTCTTTCTCCTCTGAACATAATGACACCAGCTACTCTCCCCCTCGAACCAAACCTGGAATTCCGCCCTTGTATCAAAAGCATACTTGACAGGATGAGGTGTATCATCCCCTCTTTCCGGTCGATCGTAAGGAGCCATATACACCCGTGGATGTCTGATGACATCCGGGTCGATCATCGATGCCGAAGGAATAGGCGGGAGTTCCTCTTGTGACCTTTCCCTCTCGACTGCTTCTGCTTCTCTAGCGTGAGCCTCTGCCAAGGTTGCAGTGAGGGCGTTGGCGGCGACATCGTCAATACCGTTGAAATGACCTTCGGGTAAGAAGAGAGCATCGTCTTGAAGTAATGGATCTATAAAGTCTGGTAAAGTATCTGCTGATATGGCGAGAGAAGGGTCATGATGAAGATGATCTTGAGTATGTTGCATGGCTTTTCGAAGGGTGTTGAGCTAAAGTGGGCGGACAACAAAGTCAACAGGGGGGAGAGAGGGGAATCGGGAAGAAAAATTGATAATGACGTGGCATTTCAAAGTACACGCCACTCACTCCATTTCCTATTTCTCCATTGGTCATTCCCTCTTTTTCTTCCTCCACCTCACTCATTTTCACTCCTGAAACAATGACTTTCTCAGGAGCTTTGGTATGTGTTGGTGAAGTAGGACATTGGGTTTGAGCTGATGGATGATAGACCATAACGGATCTGGATGACTTTCTCACACCTTCACAAGCATGTATCATACCCGTCAGAAATGCAAAACCGGTCAAAGCGGGAAATGGCGATGTGAGTTATTACACACTTTGGGCAACTCGTCCCATCGTCTGATGATACAGACCGATATACATATCGATGCGAACAATAATTATTATGAGGTCTCCACATACTCTTTATCAGATGTGAAAGGTGTGAACGGTGCGGAGAGTAGTAAAACTGCTCTGGAAAAGGCAGAGATCAACCTCAACGATTGTCTCGCTTGCAGGTGAGTCATCTTTCCATCTTGTCTCTTTACTCTGTATATTCATACACATATATCAGGCGTGCTGACTCTGCAGCGGGTGCATTACCTCCACGGAAAGTCTACTCATCACGATGCAATCTCACAAAGAAGTACTTGAATTCATAGCCCAACGTCATCCATCCACATGCACCTCCGAAACCCCTTGTTCTTCATCAGTCAACGGAGGTTGCTCCTCGTCCTCTTCTCATGCACTAGAAACACGTACACCAGTTCTCTCCATCTCTCCGCAAACTCTAGCTAGTCTTTCCGCCGCATATGGAGCGAAACACAATCGTGAACCTATACCCCTGCTGGTTTTGCTCAGACGTATACGAACTTTGCTGGATCTGAAAAAGCATGGAGGGTGGAAAGTTTGGGATACGACATTTGCACGACACGTATCGCTCAAAGAATCCATACAAGAGTTTGAAGAAAGGAGTGAGAACGCAAAGGGTAAAGGAGTGGCCAAGCCTAGTTTACCAATGTTGGCCAGTGCATGTCCTGGATGGGTTTGTTATGCCGAAAAGGCGCAAGGGGACATGTTGCCTTTGCTCAGTGCGACACGGAGCAGTCAAGGGGTCATGGGCGCTCTGGTCAAGCAATGGTGGGGGCAGAAGATGAGTTTAGAGTGAGTGTTCCAATACAAACACAACCCACCCTCTCAGAATTGGTCACGCACACCTGCTCGTCTGAGCATCTATCATTGTGAGAACAATGGAGGGACAGAGCTGACAATGACAGACCCAGTCAGATTTACCACGTCACTGCTATGCCTTGTTATGACAAAAAGCTCGAAGCGTCACGTTCGGATTTCTACTCCTCCGTCCACAATACCCGAGATGTCGATTGCGTCCTCACCACCGGGGAACTCGACTTACTTCTTCAAGAACTCGGGTTCGATCCCTACGAACCCGTTCCCAATGATCATCTACCATCTTCCCCTCTCTCCACCATTTCCACTGCTCAGCTACCCTGGCCTGAACTGCTCAATCATCCCGGATCCAGTTCCGACTCGTATCTCTCTACCATAATATCTCACATTTCCAATATCCATCCCAACCCCACACAGTTGACTGTCCGAAAAGTGCGAGAGTCAGACGATAACACCGAATACTTCCTTGAAGATACCGTCACCGGAGACGTGATTTTCAAAGGTGCTCGATGTTATGGGTTCCGAAACTTGCAAAATCTCGTCCGGCGCGTTGGAAAAGAAACCGGAATCGGCAAAGCAGGTGGACGTGCTGGTAAACTTTCAGCGGCCGTTGCTGCCAGACGACGGAAAGCACGGATCGGTACCGGGGAAATAGGCACTCCTATTACTCCTACGACGGACGGTAGTGATGTCGAAAATATTTTTGCTGCTTTAGGGAGAGATTCGAAGAAACTCGATTTCGTCGAAGTCATGGCTTGTCCAGGAGGATGTGCTAATGGAGGTGGACAAATGAAAGCTGTGATACCATCAACGGAGAAGGATGAAGAGGGATATGAACGACCGATGGAAGTTGATGGTGTCGCGTCTAAACCTCCTGCGGAAGATGAGATGAGGTGGAGATGGAGCACGAAAGATTGGGTGGCAAAGGTCGAAGCTGTATATTGGAACGGACTGCCAACACCACCACCTTCACCTCAATTAAGACCGCAAGAAGGGATGATCGGGCAGACGGGTAAACAATGGGAGGATGAAAGGTTGAAAGAGGCTGATAGATTGACTGCAAGTATCGCGAGAGAGATGTGTGGAGATGAAAGGGAGAACAGATATCAATTTCTTCGAACAAGGTTTAGGAAGGTTGAAGGGGATGTATTGAAGGGGGGTGTGTCACATGAGGCTGTAAGGTGGTAGTTTTATATGTAAGAGCATGTCATTTCTGATCTTATTTCAACTTGACTGATTGCATCATTTATCTACTAACCTCAGTTCAATCAGTTCAAATATGGATAGGATACATGATGTACTACTCACCCCAGAAAAACTGTGGTCGTTCCAGAATATGGTATAACAATATACAAATCTTGTTTCCTCTCTTCAACCTTTGTCCCTCCACTTGGAGTAACAAAAACATGTTCATAACATCTCCCTCCCGATTCGGAAGGATGTGACCTCCAACCATTACATCCTTCCCACGTACATTTCTTCACTGACTCAGAACTCGCCATTCCTCTTTCCCCTCCATCCCTCGAATCTTTTCCTTTGGTAGTACATCTCTCACATCTCCATCCAACGGAAGTAATAACATTGCCACCTATAGCCGACCCTAATGTCCGTTCCAATTCCGCGTCTGAAGTACTGTCCATTGTGGAGATTTGAAGACTTGAAGGATTTTTCATTTCCTCTAGATTCAAAGTTGCGGGGGAATTACAAGATGGACAGGGTCGAGATAAGGGTAGATGGTATTTTCCGTCGTCTTTCAAGTAGACGGAAAGTTCTTCAATGGTGATTTGTGATGGGTCGTGATAATATGAGAGAAGAAGACGGGAAGGAGGAATGATAATGTAATCATTTTGGTGGATGACTTGATCAGACGCCATGGTATGGTTTGAAAGACTAAATGATGATATTGATAGATTGGAAGGGGGAGATGATAGGGATGGGCTGGTAGGGTCGATAGGGCTTGAAGGTGGCGATTCGACATTTTCTAAAAAAGAAATTGAAGGATGATGAGGATCTTCCAGATGAGTCTGCTTGGCGACAGGCATAGAATTAGATTTCCCGTCGCGATGTCTCGAGATCGACGGGGAGGTTTGGGTTGAGTTGGATCGAGGACGACCTTTGTGGTAAGGATTGAATCCTTTTTGAACAGTACTTGAGCCAGCACGTCTGTTGATCAATATCTATCCCCTAGGGTTCTACTCTCCCAGTACTTTCGAGGTTAGGCTCATGAGTGGGTAGTATTGTATAGCACACCGTTCAAAGACGGGGGCTCCGATGAGGAGGAAAGAAAAGGAAAGGAAAGGTAGAGAACTTCGGAGAGATGATGCATTAAGATGAAGAAAGAGTGTTGTAAGATATGATGAACTCACGGTCGACTTGAACCCATTCCTCCAACTCCTCTAACCGGAGATCTAGAGTTATTAGCATTTGAGGACATCTTTTGAGATCACCTATATGATAATCTCTGTATGATAATTAGTATAGTTATATGTTCCACCCGATAGTTGAAGGGAGATACAGTAAGTGAACAGTTTAACAAAACAGAGAAAAAGTTTCTTACGACAAAATATGACGATGGGATAGAAGAGATATGATGAGTTTTCGAAGGCGAGAAAGCTCCACGATTCGTCCGACTATCGGAGTGTACGTTCAGAGGAGGAGAGAGAATCTTAATCTTCACATCTTCTCGCATCTCCTCTCGAATCTCGCCCGTCGAAGAAAGGATATACAGTTGAGATCGTAAAGATTATCGTATATACAAAAGACGGATCCTTTGTTAGTTCTCCACCTCGGTGATTGTATCATTGGGCTACAAAGGTCGAAGGTGGTCGGGTGTATGAACAGTGTGAGTAAGTCGGACATTTGTAATAACTCGGAGATGATGGATGTCAATGGAAAGAAATTTTGTTGAGAGAGGGAAGAAAGAGGAGATTGGTGGGGTTGTGAAATTGATGTGGTTCGGACTTATTGTGCGGAAAGAAAGTGCGGAATTCGAAAATGCGGAGTAGGCGGGGAGAATCGGAAGAAACGCACGGAAATCATCAAGTTACGAATACAAGTAAGTAATGTTCAAAAACTGTTCGAATGTACGACGATTACGATTACGATGATAGTAAAGAGTTGCATCAAAGACTACAAAACGAAATCGTATTACCAACCCCTATCGCAATTACGTGGTATTAGTATTCAACATAAACGAGCTCGTACTATGGTCGTCTTACATTGACATGATTCTCGTGTCACTTCCAATGTGTCCGGGGTCCTAAGATGTCAATCGTAACAGGTGAGACAACCAACAGACTTTTAGGGGTTTTCAGACGGAAATTGAGTCGGACTTTACTCCAAAAGATAACAATAAGAACTCTCAATGTCACGGTCCAAAACATTCACTCCAAGGAAAGGTTGTGAGGTGCCAATTTCATCATCCAAGCAGTGCATCGTCCCTGTCAATGGACACATCATGACAACAATTCCAACTGGACTACCTTGTCCCGGATCTCTACCAACGTTCTAAATCACATCAAACTTTCTCTGCACACTGTATGATTGGCTTTTACAAAAGTGATTTCGGATTGATACCCCCTCACATGGATAGTGTCTTTCGCTCCAAATTGGCTATGATAAATACATTGCCCATCAAGGAATTGAGCCCAATATGGACAACCAGGACTAGAGCATGACTTGGCTTCTCTCTGCCTGGGTTTCAACTTCTGGTTGTAAGGTAGCCAAGTGTCACGGCCGTCGAACGACTACTCTCTATCAGACCGACGGTCGACGAACCTCAGATAACTTGACGCTACTAAGTCGATGTCTCACCCAACCAGGAGGGCGCAGACGTCGAAAGGAGTGTAACTACGGCGTGCTTCGGCGTAGTTACTCTAACTGGGGTTTTGTTCTACTGATGGCGATGTATCTCGATTTGTATATAGCTATCTCTATCTGTCTTTCACTACTGACAACAATCAAGGATCGCTGAAGAACTTCAGCGATCTTCTTGTCACGAACTACGTCGCGACACCTCGATTACTCCACCAACAATGACCCTCCTTTGGCCATCAAAACCCCATCACGCCTTAACCTCTTTACTCTACACGTAACTCAGGACTTCTGACACCAAGTACGGCGAAGTTAGACGGAGTTAGGCTAAGTAGGAACAATGGGAGCAGAAGTACGGCGAAGTTAGACGGAGTTAGGCTAAGTAGGGACAATGGGAGCAGAAGTGCGGCGATGTTAGGCGGAGTTAGTCTAAGTAGGGACAATGGGAACAGAAGTACGGCGAAGTTAGACGGAGTTAGGCTAAGTAGGGACAATGGGAGCAGAAGTGCGGCGATGTTAGGCGGGGTTAGTCGAAGGAGGAAGAGGATGGCCGAGGGCTCGGGGAAGTTGGACGAAGTGCGTTGAAGTACGTCAAAGCGCGAGAGGGTTGGATGAACGTCTAGGAGGAGTAGATAATATTAGCTGAGAAGATCGCTGAAGTTCTTCAGCGATCCTTGATTGTTGTCAGTAGTGAAAAACAGATAGAGATAGCTATATACAATTCGAGATACATCGCCATCAGTAGAACAAAACCCCAGTTAGAGTAACTACGCCGAAGTACGCCGTAGTTACACTCCTTTCGACGTCTGTGCCCTCTCGGTTGGGTGAGACTTCGACTCAGGAGCATCAAGTTAGCCGAGGTTCGTCGACCGTCGGTCTGCCAGAAGATAGTTGTTCGACGCTCGTGACAGTATCAAGGATCGCTCTTACCGACGACCCGTGTGAACCTCGGAGAAGTACGAAGATTCTATGGAACCAGATAGGAGAGTTACGCGAGGTATGAGTAGGGACGGAGACAGGATGGAGGAGAACGAGAGGAGGGCACTGGAGGAGCTTAGCAGAGCGATGGGGCAGCAGCTTGGAGTGGAGGATAGTGTGGGGGGATCAATTCAAGGAGATGAGTTCGCTCCACCATTACCTTCTAATCCTCCTACACCTTCGGGTAATGCCCTCCCACCTATAGGATCCCCAGTTGGATCGGATCAGACCCCGCGGCCAGAAAACACTGGAAGTACGGCGGACGTGAGAGAAGAAGGTACACAAGGGGTGATATTGGCCTTGATGCAGATGGTGGCGAATATGAACAAAGACATGATGGAAGAGAGAAGGCGTAGGGAGGAGTGGGGGCAGAGAAGAGAAAGGGAGACGGTGGGCGGTATTGCAGAAGGAATATCAGAAGGGGTGAGGTACGCCATGGGACGGCAAACTTCGGCGACCCCAAGCGTAGTTGGCGAATCACGGAAGGGAATAAAACTGCCTAATCCGGACTTCTGGAGAGGAGAGAGGAACAAGTTGACCGCATTCCTGTCGGAATGTGAAATCCATTACGAACTGAACTCTCATCTTTTCCCCAACGACACTAAGAAAGTTTTCTTCATGATCTCTCACCGTATAAGGATTTG
>NW_006711225.1:1406845-1410832 GCF_000271645.1 Tremella mesenterica DSM 1558
GTCTAAGGATAAGGAGACCATTCAGAGGATTGTGCTTACAAAAATACACCACTCAGTACCCCCTGTTCATGCAATGTCGATAATCATCTACTCATTTCTTCCACTTCTAGGGATCAACCTAAATCGGACATCTTTATTAATGGAATTAGGCTAACTACGCTCTGGGACACTGGGGCTACATGTTCGTATATAAGCCCTAGAGCAGCGGCGAAGATAGGTGTAGGAAGGAGACGATATCAGGTGAGCGTACCCGTTCACATGTTTGATGGCTCGGTTAGTGTCGCTGGACCTATCACCGAGTTTGTCGAAGTTGGTTTTAGTTTGACGAAGGGCGCCGAAGTGCGATCTGTTCGTCTAGATGTAACAACACTCTGCGATGCAGATGTTGTAATAGGGTGGGATTGGATGAGGAAGGAAGGGGTTGTTCTAGATGGAAGAGACAACTCGATGAAGTTCCCCATCCCAACCCCACCGAGTGCGGCGAAGTTAGCGGCCATAGGGCTGCCAACTCCGACGGACGCGATAGATCTCCGAGACAAAGATGACCAGGATGAACTGAGTCCGGAGGAACAGGGGGAATTGTATCAGGTGGTTCCTGAACAATATCATCCGTTCATTGATGTGTTTAACCCGAGGAAGGGAGGTGAAGAACTACCTCCCTCAAGGGAGTATGATCTGGAATTTGAGCTTAAGGAGGGGGCGAACCTGAAGGTTGCTCCACTCTACTCACTCGGAGAAGATCAGAGAAGTGCGCTGAGAGACATCCTAGATCGCGAAATATCGGCCGGAAGAATCCGACCCAGTAATTCGCCCTACGGATCACCGATGTTCTTGGTACCGAAGAAAGCAAAGGGTCAATGGCGAATGGTCATTGACTACCGAAAGTTAAACGAGGCAACGATACCCGATGCCTATCCACTGCCTCTGATCGGTCAGATAACCGAAGAGCTAGGAAAAGCGAGGTACTTCAGCAAGTTAGATCTGATTGGAGCTTATCAACTCCTACGGGTAAAGGAAGGACACGAGCACCTGACGGCATTCAGGACTCAGTACGGTATGTTCGAGTCTCTTGTTGTTCGAGATGGTCTGCGAAATGCTCCTGCTGTATTCCAGCATTTTCTGAATGAAAGCTTCAGAGAACTGTTGGGGAAGGGAGTGGTTGTCTACATAGATGATATACTCATCTATGGTCAGACGTTGGAAGAATTGAGAGGAACTACGGCGAAGGTGTTCGAAGTTCTTCGAAGGTCGAATCTGTTCGTCAAGGCTAGTAAGTGCGAGTTTGAAAAGGGTTCGGTAGTCTTCTTGGGTTTCGTGGTCTCACGGGAGGGAGTTTCTAGTAATCCAGAGTACATCGACGCTGTTGTATCTTTTCCCCGTCCCAAGAACCTAAGAGAGAGCAGAGGATTTATGGGAGTCGTTAGTTATTATCGGCGCTTCGTCCCCAACTTCTCCAGGATTGCTAAACCGATCAATGATCTCACAAGAAAAGATGTACCGTTTGTCTGGGGTATGGAGCAGGAAAGAGCTTTTAAAGAGTTGAAGGATAGAATGTGTAGGGCCCCGGTATTGGCTCACTTTGATCCTTCGTTGAAGACATTACTACAGACAGATGCGTCGTTCTTCGGGTGGGGCTTCATAATATCGCAGGTAAACGAGTTAGGACAAGAACATCCGGTAGCGATCGAGTCAGGAGCGTTTCAAGCGGCGCAGTTAAACTATACGGTAGGCGAGAAGGAACTACTAGCTATCGTTGAGGCTTTTAGAAGAAGGAGGCACTTACTATTACAGGTAGAGACTACAGTTCTCACGGACCACTTGAACTTGACATACTGGATGGAACCGAAGCAGTTAAGCCCGAGGCAGGGCAGGTGGGTCGAGGAGCTTTCTAACTTTAGGTTTAAAATGGTGTATCGACCTGGGAAACAAGCTACACTGCCGGATGGACTATCGAGAAGAGCAGACTACCACTCTGGAAAAGGAAGTACTATGGTGCAGGAGAGCAATCTTATTCAAGGGTTGCCGAAGTTCGACGAACTCGACGGCACTAGCTCTGGGTTACAACACCTACTTCGTGCTTTGCAAGGGACAAAGGAAGTAAGAGAGAATGACCTTATTGATCCCATGGATCTGATTGTTGGGGTACAGGAAGATGGAGAAGTGGAGGAGGTTAGAAAAGAGCTATTAGGAGTCATTTGCGCTGAGTGTTCCCATCCAACGTGTCACGATGACGTACAGGAACCAGGATCAATCACCGAACTACGCCGTAGTTCGCGATCCCCTCTAATACTTCGGGGAGGATGGAACTCAAGGGGTTTCCTCACGTTCGACGATCGCACTTATGTGCCGAACTACGCCGAGGCTCGGCTAAAGATCATGAAGATGCGACACGATTCGGCCCTAGCTGGTCACCCAGGCTCAGCGAAGACCCTCGAGCTTGTCCTGAGGGATTACGTTTGGGTTGGAGTAAGGAAGGATGTCGAAGATTATATCGCTGGCTGTGCAGTATGTCAGAGAGCAAAGACTAACAGACAGAAACCCCATGGAGAGCTCAAACCATTGCAAGTGGCTATTAAACCCTGGTCAAGCATCTCGATGGATTTCATCGAAGAGCTTCCGAATTCCCATGGATATAATTCCATCCTGGTAGTGGTGGACCGATTGACCAAATGGGGCATTTTTATCCCAACCACGACGAAGTTAACCGCAGCTGGACTATCTGAGCTGATAATGGACTATGTGGTGGCCCAGCATGGGTTACCAGAGAGTATAGTATCGGACAGAGGATCGAAGTTTACCTCGAAGTTTTGGAAGAACTTGACCGATAGTCTCGGCATAAGACTACATCTTTCTACCGCGTATCATCCACAGACTGATGGACAGACCGAACGAACCAACCAGTCCCTCGAATTATACCTTCGAATCTTCACTTCCTACCAGCAGAACGACTGGTCGAAGCTGCTTGCTCGAGCTAGCTTTGCTTACAACAACACCCATCATTCAGCGATAAACAAGACCCCATTCTATGCGAACTACGGGTACCACCCTCGGTGGGCTGAAGAGATTAAGGCCAGTGAGGTCGAGGTACCTGCTGCTACAGTGGTGGTAAAAGACCTAACCGAAATACATAAAGAATGTATTGAGGGAATTGAGAGAGCTAACGAGAAGTACGCCGAAGGATACAATAGGAAACACCGGACTACGCCGAACTTCGTGGAAGGTGACCTAGTAATGCTGTCGTTAGAGAACATCAAGACTAAAAGACCAATGAAGAAGTTAGATGTGAAGCAAGGTGGGCCGTACAAGGTAGTACGGCAGGTAGGTTCTCATGCTTGTAAATTGGAATTACCAGGAACGATGGCAGGTATCCATGATGTATTCCATGTTTCATTGCTTCGTCCCTATCATCCTCCAGTATTCCCTGGTCAGCAAGCTGAACCACCTGGCCCAGTAGAAGTAGATAACGTAGGAGAATCGTGGGAAGTAAAGGACATTGTGGACTCTAGAGTAAATAAAAGATCAGGAAAGTTAGAGTACTTAGTAGAATGGTTAGGTTACGAAGGAACAGACGATTCGGTATCATGGGAACCAGTAGAGAACGTCGACGGAGCTGATGACATATTGGCGAAGTTCCACGAACTTCACCCTACTAAGCCGAAGGAAGGGCGACTGCGGAGGGCTAGGAGGTAGAACGTACTGCATACAACATAGGATTACAGCTACGTACCGCTCACTTGCCCTTACCCTTACCCTTTCCTTTTCCTTTCTCCTTCGCGCTACTCGGCCCCGCGAGATTGGTGTGGACAGTACCGATGGCCGAAGGTAGATCGAGACTGTCAGGGGGGAAAACAGTCGAGAGGGAAGCATTCCATGCCCGGTTCATAGCCCCAAAGAAATCACCAAAGTCCTGGACATCCCGAGCAGCTTGCATGCTCGGAGTCCTCCACAGGGAACGTATGGTCCTAAGACACTCGGACGGAAGACTAA
>NW_006711225.1:1411730-1434703 GCF_000271645.1 Tremella mesenterica DSM 1558
AATGTCCCGGGCAGAGGAAACGGGACAGAAGGAGCAGGGGCCCAGACGTGCATGAAAGCACAACGGAGGGCCTTGTTGTGTGGCCTGACTCCCTTGAGGCCAGGGCCAGTTTGGACGATTATACGTGATAATCTCACGTCTACTATTAGCAGGAGTAACTTCGGCGTAAGTACGATTAGGTGGACTCACCGGCAACGATCACACGCTTCGTCAACACCAACCGCGATCCAACGACCAGGCTCGGACTTCATCTTCTCCCACAAGTACTCTTCTTCCCGCAGTGATCTCTTCACCCGTTTGGGCGAAGGCTCCCCTCTGGGAGAAGGGGGGGGAGCAGCGACGGGGGCGGCGGCAGCGGCGGCGGCAGCGGCGATGGCGTTGGTGGGGGGGAGAACCCCGGAAGAGGAAGAGGAAGAGGAAGAAGAAGAAGAGGAAGAAGAAGAAGAGGAGAGGGAACGGCGTCGTTTCTGGCCCACAATTTGAGCAGGGGGAGGGGCAGGACCGGCTGCGAGTTAGCGATGTCTTGGAGAGCTAAAGAACAGATAAACAGGGCCAAGTTCGGCGAAGGTGTGAGAGGTTGGACGAAGAACTCACGCTCAGGACTATCTACGTTGTTGTCCTCTACACTAATCACCTCCACATCATCATCCGGGTATTCTTCTAACTCGCTTTCACCCTCACTATCGATCCTACCCTCCCCATCATCATCATCCTCACTTTCTTCGGTGTCGGGTCGATCACTCGACTCCGAGCCCCCACTGAGCGAGTCCTGGTCGGAGGAGGACGGAGACTCACCAGGACGAAAGGCGGGCGTCCTACGGCGAGGAGTGGCGGCAGGAGGAGGCCCTCCAGGAGAACCCGTTACGGGGACGGGAGAACCAGACGCGGGGGAGGGAGAACCAGCGGAGGGAGAGGCGGAGCGAGGGGGCGCGGGAGCGCCAGACGGCTCCCCCAGAGAGAGAGTGCCGAGGCCGAGGGAGGAGACTTGGCGAGACCTGTCGCCGAAAGAAACTGAACATCAGCCAAGTTCGGCGAGGTAGGGTGAGTATCGATGAAAACTCACGAGCAGATGACACCATACCACCAAAGTTCCTCATGGCGGCGAAAGGGCTGGGTGTAGGAGTAGAAGGGGCCATGACGTTAAGATATTTAAAAGAGAATAAAACTTGAGGCGATGATTCAAGGTAACAAATCTGTTTTCTAGGTAAGAGAGATAGAAAGTTTTGAAAGCAGATGGGAAAAAGAGAGAAGCTCGACGAACTGCTCAGTATTTAGTATAATCAAACCTAACCCCTCGTCGTCAACATGCAGCAAACTTCGCGTTTCATCAACAAAAGGCATCGCAGGGACGATCAAAATTCCCACGCTATAGTGTCTCATCTCAATATAAGCGAGGGTTACTTCGACAAACAACGGTGTTGTTCGGCTGCCATTCAGGAAGCGTGTCTCACCTACAAAAGACACAGGGCTTCTTACGGCAAACCTCGACGAAGTTAGGGGAGTCTCATTGTCGGGTTGTGGAGTGAAAGGAGGCCCAACTACGAAGTGCGGCGCAAAGAGCAGAAGGGTGAAGGATGGTCATGGGGAGGGAGAGAATGGGGGTACTACGCTGCTAAGTTCTCTTGACACGACAGAGGTGTAATCGCTCACGAGGACGTTCGCGGCTAAAGAAGGGGGCGACTGTCACGAACTACGTCGCGACACCTCGATTACTCCACCAACAATGACCCTCCTTTGGCCATCAAAACCCCATCACGCCTTAACCTCTTTACTCTACACGTAACTCAGGACTTCTGACACCAAGTACGGCGAAGTTAGACGGAGTTAGGCTAAGTAGGAACAATGGGAGCAGAAGTACGGCGAGGTTAGACGGAGTTAGGCTAAGTAGGGACAATGGGAGCAGAAGTGCGGCGATGTTAGGCGGAGTTAGTCTAAGTAGGGACAATGGGAACAGAAGTACGGCGAAGTTAGACGGAGTTAGGCTAAGTAGGGACAATGGGAGCAGAAGTGCGGCGATGTTAGGCGGAGTTAGTCGAAGGAGGAAGAGGATGGCCGAGGGCTCGGGGAAGTTGGACGAAGTGCGTTGAAGTACGTCAAAGCGCGAGAGGGTTGGATGAACGTCTAGGAGGAGTAGATAATATTAGCTGAGAAGATCGCTGAAGTTCTTCAGCGATCCTTGATTGTTGTCAGTAGTGAAAAACAGATAGAGATAGCTATATACAATTCGAGATACATCGCCAGAACAAAGCCTTAGTTAGAGTAGAGTAACTACGCCGAAGTACGCAGTAGTTTACACTCCTTTCGACGTCTGCGCCCTCTTGGTTGGGTGAGACTTCGACTCAGGAGCATCAAGTTAGCCGAGGTTCGTCGACCGTCGGTCTGCCAGAAGATAGTTGTTCGACGCTCGTGACACTTCTTAGCTAATATTCTTTACTCCCCCTAGATCTTCACCCAACCCTCTCGCGCTTAGACGTACTTCAACGCACTTCGTCCAACTTCCCCGAGTCTTGGCCGTCCTTCCCCGTCCTTCGACTAACTCCGCCCAACATCGCCAAACTTCTGCTCCCATTGTCCCTAGTTCACCTAACTCCGCCTAACATCGCCGCACTTCTGCTCCCATTGTCCCTAGTTCACCTAACTCCGCCTAACCTCGCCGCACTTCTGCTCCCATTGTCCCTAGTTCTCCTAACTCCGCCTAACTTCGCCGTACTTGGTCTCAGATGTCCTAAGTTACGTGTGGGGTGACAAGGTTAAGACGTGATAGGGGTTTTGATGGTCAAAGGAGGGTCATTGCTGGTGGAATCTGAGGTGTCACGACGTAGTTCGTGACACGAGTACCCTGTCTCAGTGAGACTTCAACGCCCCGGTACAACATAGTTAGCCGAGGTTTGTTGCCCGTCGGTCAGTGAGGAAGAAGAACCAACATTTGTGACAAAAGGCCTAGTAATTGGCGGTTAACTCTACCGCTGATTGCTGGTTAGATACCCTTCCCCGACTTTTGCCCGGCTTGTCACATCCTTTGTGACACACAAGACATTGGCCCAAGAGGCATGGAGCATTATTGTTGAGATCAAGTCTTAAGAGTGTCAAAGTGGAAGTCAAAATCATGGAGAATCACGGCTCACATGTACGGGAGTCTGGATCATATGTACACATCTGCTGTGTAGCCATTTGTTTCTCCCCATCTCATATGCTGATGGCTCTCCAGCTGGGTCTGTCAGGGGACTCGGACCACTCTGGAGTGGAACGTCACCTGTTGGGTCTGATGAGGTCCGTGAGCTCCGGAGGGTCCGTCTCCAGTCGTGTCCCTAACAGGTTTCATACCTCAATCTTGACTCAACCAAGCTGATTTTTGCGCCTCCATAGTGTCAGAACTCATGGACCAATTTTAAGTGATGATCAAAGGAATTTGGAGTGACTAAGGCAATGATATCCTGCTTACACAACCTTTAGACTTAGTTGAGGTAGACTGACAAGGACAAGAATGTTCTACTAGGTTTACTCACTAGGAAAACAAGACAACCAATTTCTAACTCTGGCTGGGTCCGGACACCTCCAGAGTGGCATGATTCTCTGGATGGGTCTAAGAGGGGGTCTTCAAAGCCATGTGACTCTGGAGGAGTCCATCTCCGGCGGGGTCCCTAACAAAACGCAATAATGAGTTGCCACCTTTCATTCTGGCCTGTAGACTATACATACTGTCCTAGAAACTATCAATCTCAAACCCATCATTACAAAAAGTGCTTAGTTCCGCCTGTCCTTTGAAGTACCGCTTCATTTCGACCTTCGTAGGCCACTGTGTTGATATCGTGTCTGGCCCACTGGCGTGTTGAAGACATGTTCGATGGTCGACACCATTTATGGTCTCTACCAAACCGGGATATTTACTGCAACCTTTGATGGGACAAACAGATGGGACTACTTCACCTGGCTTTGCCACACTATCCCAACCTCCTCCTAGAATGGTGAAAAAAGGATGTTGGCAGGCTTCAGTCACGTACAAAGTCTGTGTCCCGGTCCCTTCACCCTGCCCAGTGCGCTCTAGTCGGACAGTAAAATAACCGGTCTTGTCATCATATTTATCATCTTCGAACTCAAGAAGAAGGGGTCCGGGTTCCAAGTTCGAGATGTGAATGCGGATCACTTCTTGGTTCTCTTGAGTTTCCTCCGGTCCAGACAATGTTGCAGCACCAGTCATTCCGTCAGTTTTCGGCTGAGCCTTTAACGAGTCCACACTGTTACGTGACGAGTCTTCAAGTGGGTGATCAGGAATATCAGTAAATGTGAAGGAAGTCTCGATTGATTTAGTCATTTTGTGTAAGCGGAAAGTTGAAATGACGAGGGCAGGGGGAGGAAAGAATACCCCTTATATCCCTCTCTGAATGTCACGCCTGCGGGTAGACTGCGGTTGCAAAGTACTGCCTTGGGTACTGAAGGGTTTTAGTCTCTGGCTCGTAGAGCTTGATGACTGCCTTAGGTACTGAGGGTACTGAGGTGTTGGGTTAGAACCAACTAGGTGACTTTCAAAGATGAAGTTCAACTTCAAGATGAAGATACATTGCTGAAGAAAGAGGGGGGAGATGTGCTCCTTTTATACCCTTCAAAACTAAAGTAGGTGTACTAAATAAAAAGCGTGTGAGGGATTTTCTAGCCAATCACGTAAATGCCTCAAAGTGAGTGCACCGCGGGAAACTAATTCCAGCCAATCACATAAATGCCTCACTGCTAAACTGCTGAACCTTCCAGGCTTCAGCCAATCACGTAAATGCCTCACTGCTGAACTGCTAAATACCATGAGTCACATTTTCCTTCAATCCTTATCACAGTTCCTAGCATGAGTCATATTTCCTTATCACTATTCTGAGCATGAGTCAGAATTCCTTATCACTATTCATGACACTGAATAATTTTTTTCAACTATATTATGGGAAGAACAGCCATCAAGGCTCTACATATCAAGGGACAGACATGAAAGGAGATGGTGAGAATGTTGGCGGATCTCCAAATCTGGAGAAAGGGGCCGTGTACGAATATCCTTTCCCTTCGAAGAGGCCGAGTTGTCACGGCTGTCGAACAACTATCTTCTAGTAGACCGACGGTCGACGAACCTCGGCTAACTTGACGCTTCTAAGTCGATGTCTCACCCAACCAGGAGGGCGCAGACGTCGAAAGGAGTGTAACTACGGCGTACTTCGGCGTAGTTACTCTAACTGAGGTTTTGTTCTACTGATGGCGATGTATCTCGATTGTATATAGCTATCTCTATGTCTTTCACTACTGACAACAATCAAGGATCGCTGAAGAACTTCAGCGATCTTCTCAGCTAATATTATCTACTCCTCCTAGACGTTCATCCAACCCTCTCGCGCTTTGACGTACTTCAACGCACTTCGTCCAACTTCCCCGAGCCCTCGGCCATCCTCTTCCTCCTTCGACTAACTCCGCCTAACATCGCCGCACTTCTGCTCCCATTGTCCCTACTTAGCCTAACTCCGCCTAACATCGCCGCACTTCTGCTCCCATTGTCCCTACTTAGCCTAACCCCGCCTAACATCGCCGCACTTCTGCTCCCATTGTCCCTACTTAGCCTAACCCCGTCTAACTTCGCCGTACTTCTGCTCCCATTGTCCCTACTTAGCCTAACTCCGTCTAACTTCGCCGTACTTGGTGTCAGAAGTCCTGAGTTACGTGTAGAGTAAAGAGGTTAAGGCGTGATGGGGTTTTGATGGCCAAAGGAGGGTCATTGTTGGTGGAGTAATCGAGGTGTCACGACGTAGTTCGTGACACGAGTCGTCATAAAGGATCGTCATATTTACATCATCAGAATAGAAGCTGTGCACATACAAACTCCTCTCAAGACACAAACACCGTAGGCCGGTGAAATGACATAGACGAATCGTTCTTGCGGAGGTGGAGATGACGAGAAAGCGGTGCACATGGATTTTGACCTTCCCATGGTCAGACCATATTTTGAGTGGTTGAGTTGGGACTGCAAGTACTCGGAGCGATTAAAAACAACAAACCACGCTGGCAAGATCCGGAAGGAAGTGGATACTGTACCAAGTCATGGAACAGCTAGTGGAAGATCACAAAGATGATGGTTGGACGATTGGCAGGAAAATCTCAATTTGATCATACTGTACTTTTTCCTCTTCCACGGGCAAGGGATTCATTCGGCTATAGAGATCCCTCTATCAGAAATGAGTCCATGTTTATATCATTTTCGCATCAGATACACTCAGCATGGATCAATATACAAAGTTGACAGAAACTAGATGAGCCCTTCCAAAAGAAAAAGGAAGACCACCAATCTATTTCCAATACCGACTGTATCCTCTCTCTGAATACTTGAAGCAATGTCATTTTCTGTATAATTGATATTCTGTTGCATCTTTTTGGGTTGATTCATCTAAAGCTCATCTTACCTTCTCATAAAATTAGAACATACTAGCTGAAAAACCCCAGACAAAAACCAATGTTATCCTTCCATACTGTACGTTCGAGTTCTGCCTTGATCTGAAAATCCAGCTGCTTACATCCATCATCTTGTAAACTTGTAATACTTCTGTCAGAATTCAAAAAAAATGCATCAGCCAACATGTGGCCCTATTTACTTTTTCAGTATTACATATCATACATGTATATACTGTATGTGAAGTACAACCAACTACATAACATTCTCACTCCCCTCCATCAAGATCCGACTACTGTACTGCTTGTACTGATATCATGATCCGGACAAAAATCCTTTCCATCCGACCAAATAAGACAAGTATCTTCCTTACATCGAGTCATCATTACCCATCCCCTTTGATTGGCGGTTTGAGCACAAGATATTGCCAGATACTCTACCATGTTCAAAGTAGCTTCCATTTTCAATTGAACATACGACCAACCTGTATGATCTGGTCTCAATGAACAAAGACAAGGCCCGAATAATGGAAAATGATACATCTCTGAGGGATCCGCTTCTGGAAATGATTCGCTGAGAAGTCTGAAACCACGGACGGATATCCATGGTGGTTTCTCATTGAATTGTGTTTCAGTGTCACCATATTTTGGAATGATTGGGGATTGATCTGTTGCCGAGGATGCTGGATTTGTTGGTGAATTGAATGTATGTCCAGAGGAAACTTTGGGTGGGGCCTGAAGTGGGTCAATTGTGTCTGGAAATTGATGCTTTCCATCTGAAGCAGCCGCAATGAGTAAATGATCTAATGAACGACCTGGTGGGTCAGTATACGTGTGAAGTCCTCTACGAGACCGCAAATTCGACAGGTCCTCTGCTAAGGAAGATGATCCGTCATAGAAAGTGGAAGATGCGCTCTTTGGGCGGGACAGAAAAGATATGGGAGGAGATGCATCCCTTGGTCCATCTTTTGACCTCTTGTGATCAGTATCAGGGTTACTATGACTCAGCATTCCATCCTCGACGACAGAAAATGGGTGGCAAATCGTGGAAGAACGGGTGACTTACCCTCTCTTTGGTCCTGAAGATCGTCCGGACGAATGCGAGCTGGGCTCCAGGCGAGACTTCGGCATAATCTGTGATATTTGGATTAGTGGAGAAAGTGGTTTATTAGTATTGTTGGAATCAGTCAATGTTAGGTTTTTGAATAAATTCATACCAAATTTGGAAGGCGTCGGACTTCTTAATCGGAGAAAGGAGATAACGAAGAAACCGTTTCCTTGACAACCTGTACTCATGTCGTCATATTCCCGATTTTCACCGCTATTTGAGTTTGAATTTGACTCATTCGTTATTCATCAAGGGATTATGGTTCGTCATAGTATCGTAGTCATCTTATTAATTGATAATCACTTTCGTCCTAGCACTTCCATGTCCTAACGTTCCATTCCCGATACCACTCCCGGTTTTCTCACTTCTCAAACTTCCTACCCTGAATTCCTGTACCCTAGGATCGTCTTCTGGGACATTGACCCACATGTCCATTGAATCATCCCATACTTTTCTCATTACTTCTTTCTCCTTTCCTCTCACTTCTTCTCCCTCCATAGGCGGAGAAACTTCCCCATTTATCACATCTCTTTTCACCCCGTGTTCATCGACGTGGTGTTGAGACATACGTCCTTGTTCACCTGGTGTTGGTCCCCCATATCCAAGAAGAGTAGAAGTGACACCAATACTTCCCATCACGCTCTGTACTCCCGGTCCGTTCGTATCCACGATAGCATGTCTTGCCCTATTGGCAGATTTCGGCGACAAGGCAGGTAATTCTTGTGACGATTCAGGTCTGATGGGTTTACCAAGTTGCAGTCGATCAGCAAGTGCTAATTCGGAGATTCTCTCTGGCTCTTGATCCTCCGAGACTCGCTGGTTGTCCGCATCGAGATATACCGACTCGCCAGAGTCAGTAGTACCTTTCGAAGGCGAAAGACGACCTTGTTCCATGCTTGGACCCGTGCTCCTACGAGGTTGAGCATCTCCGTTGTCGGGCGCGACAAGAACAGGAGGATCCACCATACTCCATCTTTCATCCTCTACGGCTCGATCATCTCCCACATGGATCGGCTGGGAGTCGGAAGGCTGACGAGAAGACACTTTGGATTCATTCCCCGACGCAGTTCGGTTCCGATTACGAGAATTTTTCTTCAAAAGTATTCCCCGGCGTCGGGTATCACCCTGCGCCGCGTTGGGAATGAGAGGTCGGGCGGAACCAGCACTCTCTGTCCTACGTCTAGCATCTTCTGCTAGGGCCTGATCGGGAGTGAGAGGAGAGATGGGCTTCGGCGGAGTGATCTGTCCTGATCCGTGAGGTGATCCGCCTTCTCTTGGGGACGTGATGATGGACTGCCAGGGCAGTTTGCGATTTTCCGCGTCAACGTTACGAGGGTTGACGACTGATTGAGGAGGGGTCTGGTGTGGCGATACGAACACGGGTGTACCTGGAGTAGAGGACAGAGGCGAGGAGTCTAGAGCTTTGAATCGGAATGTGTCGCGGAAGGTGAGACCGGATCCTGGGAGGGAGGAGAAAAAGAGGACGTCACGACCTTTGGAGAGGGGGTATAGAGGGATGGAGCCGGCCAAGACATAGTGATTGGCAGCAAGAGCGGAAACGATTTTGGTCAAGAGCTGCGGCTGCAGGCTGTGACAGGTCAGCAAAATTCTTGAAATTCAGAACACCGATATCGAATGTTGACCGTGATAGGACGGCAAGGAAAGAGGAACAACATAAACTAACCTGTCAAAAACCTTCCGTTTGACACCATTTCCCAGCCACCTCCTCATTCCATCTATCCAAAATCGATACACGCCTTCATGTACCCAGCCTTCCAGTTTGATGCCTTTGAGTTTTGACCCATGGCGAGATCTAATAGCCGAAGATGGGGCGGTGGAAGCCACACCGGCGGTCATGTCGCTCGATGTAGTGCCAGCTGTTCCGCTCCGAGAGTGTGGTGATTGAACGATGGAGTTACGAACAGCGGAAATGAGTGCAGGAGTTGATTTAGGTGGAGGAGAGATGATGGACACTCTATCGGGGACTGAATTTCAGCTGAGTAGCATGACTGAAGCCTACAGTGATAATACTCACGGGGAAATGAGATAGCAAAGAATGTTGGGGGCGCTATCAGGTGCTCGGGGGAGTAAGCAAAGAGAAGGTTATGTGCGTCTTTCTGTAGGTGGTCAGCGGAAGCCTTGGGGATAAGGAGGAACGACCCTCACTTTGGTGGAAGCCGCCTGAAGATTTCCCACAAGTACCCAACCGTGAACACCGAGCACGGTCAAAATGGCCAGTACCAGTCTAATGGAACTTATTATTAGCCAACCATGTGCTCAAATGGGGATCAACGACTCACTCTAGCTCCTCGGACCCCTTTCTTTTCCACACCTGACCTCTCAAGCTGACTCGCCAGCTGGCCACGTGTCCTTCATTCTCCCCCCTTTGGGCCAAATTCTCCACTGTTTCGCTTCGCTTTCCCACCCCTAAACCCCAACCTTCTTTTAAAACCTCATCTACCGCGATAAGCGTCGTGACCCCGAACCCGGTGAACTTGAGGCCGTTTGGTAACTGGAGAGCCAACAAAGCGTGTTGCCTCGTACGTGGAGGTGGGAGTCGTCTGAACTCGTCCCTCACCATGAGACCTGGACTGTTGAGTGACATTTCAGGAGAAGTTACCAGTTTGGGTGACATCGGTCTGGTGGTGAGGGGATGAATGTCTGAAGTTTTCATTGCTTGTTGGGCGAGGGAGTTAGGAATGAGGTCGAAGGTTTGAGGGACGACTTGTGGGAGAGAAGGTGCTGGGTCGGACCATAAGGGGAGAGGAGGGGGCGCTTGGTCGAGCTGAGACATGGCTGCGAGATAGAGATTTCGTTCGGATGGAGATACATAGAGGGTTTCGATCCTGTTAGGTTTCCATGAGATGGGTCGGAAGCGCTCCTGAGGTTGAGAAGGAGGTGCGGTCGGAGAAGATTTGGGTGGAGAACGAGAGCGAACATGTTCTTTGGAATTGCGAGATAGGGAGAACCAAGATTTCCTTTGCTTCTTTTCGGTCTTTGATTTGGATTCCGGGGATGACTGGGATGAGTCTGGAGGCATGTTTATGAGGTGTGGGGGTGAGGCTATGGGAGAGAGATGACGAGATAGCTAGATCAGTAGTGTAGCAGCACCTGTATAAGAGATATGTGTACTCGGATGGATAGAGTAGTTTGAAGGAGAACAAAGGGAGTGAGTGTGTAGGGCGGCAAAAGTTGAGGAGGGAGGGGATCAGTGCGTTCAGCCATCAGTCATCAGCCAACTTTGATCCTCTCACTGTATCTCCACTCTCGCAGCTGATACCATGACGCTGAGTGGAGTATACAGCGTGGCGACACGAGGCCGGAAAGGGGAGCAGATCACTATAGCAGTTGTCAGAATTGTAGCAGTCGGAATTCAGTGTGGTCATTGTTGGTGACGAGTTGGCAGCTTTTCCACTTGCATGACGTCATTTTGTCTTTCTCGAACATCTCTTCCTCTTCCCCACTTCTTACGCTCATCGTCATGATGCTCCCTCAGCTAGCTCACAGATGCTAATCGTCATGAGCGTGCTCTGCATGCAGCATGCAACAACAAATCCACATGTATCACCCCCTGGCCCCGAAGAAAATCGCAATAACCCCCGAGGCCGTCCTTTGAGGTAGAGTGTCCCCATGACCACCGAGTCACCCTTCTTTCCACATTCCACATCATCATGGACGATGAGCACGATGGAACTATACGACCTATCGATCCCACCCAAGGACGACCACCTCCACTACCCCCTCGCAAAGTGTCGCAATCCCCTACCGTCCCTCCTCCATCACCACCAGTTCAAGCTGCTGCGGTCAACCTCTCGCCACAGCCGGTCGATGCCGCCTCGAAGCCATCACCCCCTCCTCTCCCACCACGTTCCAAGCCAGCACCTATCTCTGTCGTCCAAACTGCACTCGAAGATGCACCCAAAACAAACGTGTCGGTATCGGTCATCCCTGCCACCCCGCCCAGTTCCCGATCGCCAGCATCACCAACTGCGAACAAAGTTATTCCCAGCGCTCAACTTGACGTCGCCGCTGATGGAGGTGCTGGACATGATATGAAGCCTGTGGTCAGTCTTCCTGAGATGAGCGAAGCGAATAAGAGCACCAGAATGGTGTCTATGGGTGATTCTATCCCTCCTGTGCCAAGTTGGGTGCCAGTAGCTTTCCTCGGAATTGCAGCCTATACCCGGAGTTGTCTGCTCATCGCCATAGCACTAGGCTTCAGTGTATGGACCTTCTACGGGTCGAATGCGGACGGTCAAAAAGAGGCACCTCAGAAGTCCCAAGAAAAAGACGAGGGAAATTCCTCGGTAGATTGGATGTGAGTGTCCTTCTATACCTCTTGTACATGATCAGCCTTATCCAACCATCACAGGGATACAGGGGGACGATGGCTGACTTGTCAGAAATCACACTCTTCATGTACTCTTCCCTCTTATCTCCACCGAGGTCCTGACACCCTTCATCGATCTCCTGGAGGACGCATTGATGGAGCAGGTTCCACCTGTCGTTGTGAGTTCAACTTCCTCTCAGTCCTTTGATGGGACCATTCTACAAGCAGCTACCTCATCCGTGAATACTGAGCCTGCCTGTGACATTTCCAGGACAGGTGGTTGATGAGCAGACATCAGTCAGACTAGCGTCTCCTTCCTTAGGCCGCCAACCTCTCCAACTCACATCGCTCAAAGCCCTCAGCGACGAAGAATGGTTCGCAGCGCTCAGTGAGCATCCGACGTCTCAGCCTGACCTGCCACTGAGAGGTCACAAAAAGGGCAGATCATCTCTATCCAGTTTGACACCGTCTTCACTCATCGAAAAGGCCTCTCCACGCTCACGACCTCGCTCCGGTTCATCGGCCAGTCGAAGCTCTAGTTCCATGTTAGAAGGCGAAACGTTGGCTGGAGAAATGCGATCTCGACGTAAACGCGACAGCCTCCTTCGTCGTCTGTCAGGTCGCGACAATGTGGAAGCTTTCAGTAAAGAGTCCGACCCTCATCATGTTGAACCGTCTCCCCCGATAAGCAAGGTACACCGTCTAGCAAATGCCTTGCGAGGTCGTCGTTCCTCCGAGTCTCAACAGAAGTCAATCTTTTCTGGACTTCCCACTTCTTCCGGCGGACCCAATTTCGAGCCTCTCGATGATGATGCTACAGGTCAATATGTCAACTACCAAGTCTCATTCACATACTCTCACTCTGCCCCTTTTCCGTCAACCGCTGTCCCCCGCAAAGGGATGGGTCTTCACGTCTTGGCTTACTTTGGAATCGGCATTGCCGGCCTGAAACAAACGGAAGCACCGGTATACATAGACATTCTTTCTCTAAAAGGCACGATCAATCTTCGTCTTCTTCTATCCGCCACCCCTCCCTTCGTGCGTACTGGCACATTCTTCTTCCCCAAACTCCCAGACTTTGACATTTCGGCCAAACCTCTCGTCCGGAGTGCTTTCAACGCCTTCAACCTCCCTCTTGTCAAACCATATGTAATGAAATCCATCGTCGAAGTCGCTCAGAGTTTTGTGGCTCCTCGATCATATACCCTCGATGTGGATAGATTGCTTCTAGGCAGAGAAGCAAGCTACAGACTCATGTCCGTCGGAGTACTACAACTCATCATTCACGGAGCCAAAGACCTACCAAAAACCGATACTTTGGGTACATGCGATCCATACGTCAGTGTGGGAATGACCAAATTCCACAAACCTCTTTACGCCACAAGGACAATAACCAACACTCTTCTTCCTCAATGGGATGAAACCGCGAATATTCTTGTCCCAGCTGAAGCTGTTCGATCAGGAGAAGGACTCCGTTTGAGTGTGTGCGATTCTGATCGTCTTTCCTCTGACGACTCTTTAGGTGTGGTCACTGTCGATCTTACCGATTTGGTGGAAAACTATAATGGTCCTCTTAAACGAAGGCTTGACCCATTACGAGCTGATAACCCAGGAATGAAAGTTCAAGGAAGTTTAGAATGGAGTATCAGATTTTGTCCTTTATGGCAAATCTCTCCTGAAGAATTAGAAGAACGATTGAAACAAGCTCATCCAAAATCGAAAGGAGAACCTAAAGACGTCACAAAACCATGGTGGATCACTTTGTTAGAGAAGTTAGCTGGAGAAGTTCCAGAATGGGAGAAAGAAAGAAAAGAGAGGAGAAAAGAAGTAATGGAATGGTTCTCAGGTGCAAAAGAGAGAGAAGAAGCAGAAGTTGTTTTGAAACCTAATGAAAAATATCGTTCTGGTATATTACAATTTCATATTCATCAAGCTAGTGACTTAGAGGTAGAATCATTAGATGGGACTTATTCACAAGCTTTATCACCTAGATTATCAGCTGCTGGTGGAAGATCAGCTTTGGAAGATGTTGTGAATAGAACATCTGAAGAAAACCCTGATCCCCCTTCTGCTTATGTTGAAGTCCATCTAAATGATCAAGTGGTTTATAGGACAAGAACGAAGGAAGTGACTCCGGAACCTTATTATAACGCTGTGAGTGAGAGGTTTGTTAGGAATTGGACCAGTTCGAGAATCAAGTTTGTAGTGAGAGATTCCAGGGATAGAGAGCATGGTGAGTTAACTATTCTTGCTTTTCACTCCCTTCTTCCCTTATCCCAGCTCTACAGTCTCCGTTAACATGGCAATGGAAATCCCCTACTTATTAGCGAAACCATTCATCTTCGACATCACCTTTTTTGACTTATTCCTCGATGAGGCTTTTATGGATGGAACGAGAGCAAAAATGAAGGAGGACAGCTGGTCATTGTGTGCCGTAGGATGATGACATGGGGGGGAAACTCATTTTCAGACCCGATAATAGGTCTTGTCTCCCTCCCTCTACCTAAAGCTCTTTCGGAACGATCTCAAATAACTCGCTGGTATCCATTAATCGGAGGATTAGGTTGGGGTCTTCTTCGTATTTCTCTCCTATGGAAACCTGTCGAAATCAATTTACCTCCAACAATGACAGGATACGACATTTCCACCTTACATCTTCTTTCTTTATCTTCCACCGAATTGTCCTTTTTATCAGAAAAAGCATTAGGGTTGGTATTAGAAACCGATTCAGATCGATTATCTTTAACCTCTTCGGGAGATAAAAGATCTTCTGCTTCTTCTAGATTCTCTTTGAACATGAACAGTCCCAAAACTTCCGTTGAGAAGACATTCCATACGAAAAGTTCGTTGGAAAAAACACACAGTTCGAAACATTCCATCGGCAGTATCCAATCTTTCAGATCAATAGACGAATTACGTCCCGTCAATTCATCCGAAACTTCTTTGTCGCAATTCAATATGGGAAAGAATGAGAGGAGCTCGAGTCGCCATGATGGAGCAATTGTGGAAGAAGATACGGTTTCACAATGGGATTTCAATTCGAATAAAATGGCAATTCGGTATCGTCATACTTGTTCTTTAGTATTGACATTCAAGACGAAATCTCAGATGTTGAAGAAAAGTAAGACGGTGGCAATTGCCATTTTACCATTGTACGATATGGTTGATGATGAAGATATCATTCGTACAATTCCGATATATAAAACGACAAATGTGGAATTAGCTGTCAAATCCACTAAAGCTCATCTATCTTCTTCTTTTTCCTTCACTCCCAAATCTCAACTCCCAACTTCAAAAGGAAATTCCAGCGAAGGAACTACTTCTCTTTCTGATGAAATCTCAACTTCAACCGACGCAGCTGCTGGATATGTTAAAGGTCAGGTTGGTAGTACCTCACCTCAACAGAAAGATAGACAAATATCAAGGGAGGGAAATGAAGATTTAGAACAAATCGGTTGGGTGACGATAAGTTTTAAGATTATCCCAGGAATTAGTAAAATACACAAGAGATTTTGTAAGAAGGATTTGAGGTTTATGAAAGCTTATGAAGCTTGGGAAGCAGCTAGAGAGGAGGATAATGAATGTGATTATGATGTAGAAGGGGAAGATGATGAGGAAGATGAAGAAGAAGATGGATCGTCAGAAGCCAATACAATAGATCTGAGAGATGATGAAGAAATGGGTTCACATAATCAAGCTTTACACAAGAAGGTATGTGATTATTCATTCTATTTCGTCACCTTTTCATTTCGTTATACTACTCATCCTCGCCCTTTCTTACCCGTTTCCGGCCTCTTTTCCTGGCTTTCTCGTCTCTTTGTCGCTTTCTTCTCGTTCCATGATCATTTACAATCATTTGACACCGCCTTTCATCCTCGTTCAAACCCTGCTCTCTCTTGATAGAGACAGATCGTGTGTGAATTTTATTACAATATGCACTCCAATCGAGTCAACGCTGACAAGTAGCACAAAGGCATCTTTCAATTGAAAATCGCCAGGACGGGTAAATTGGTCGCGGACAAGATCTCAGCCTCGGTGAGATCGTCAGGTGATAAAGATAGTCGCCCGAGGGGTACAGATGTGGTTGTTGAGAAAGAAGGGACGTCGAGATTGGGTTGAAAGGTGTTTTCCTTCTCATCTACTTCCACAGGGCACATTCTGACGTTTCCTTCTTGATCTTCCTTCGTTTCTCCCCACGACCCACTTGGTCTGCATCTTCATGTTGAATTTCCTTCCTTCCTTGCCTCCTCGCCTCCTCATTTTTTTTCTCTTTCGACCGTCCATATCTTTGTCCTGACCCAGTAAAACGATCTCAGGTATGTTGTGCTCCCATTGCTACTAGTAAACGCGCTTGGACGAACGTGTATTTATTGTTTAACGAGGTGTCAATGTCGTGATCTACAATTAGCATATGCAGCATACTTGTCGTATAGATGACATACCTTTTGATGATATTCTCACCAGTCACTTGCTGAATCATGTCATCCATCTCATCCTTCCCACTTCGCGCAATTCGCTCGGTTCGTTCAGTTTATGCACACTCATAATCGAGCCAGTACCTCACAAAACCCAGTTATAAATAGTAGTCATAAACGCCATCACGGCCAATATCGCAACCATTCCAGTACTCAACCCAATACCTAACATCTCAACAGCATCAGGCCTTTCGAAGACTTGTTCATCCTGTATCTCCATCCTTATCTCCGGAACCCTTCGAGTCATTCCTTCTTCCTCCATACCTAGAGGAACGTTCAAAAGAGGAGAAACGACTTTTTCTCCGTCCTCTTCTACGTCACTCAATCTACGGGAAAGTTCATATGTCTCGTATGCTTGAGAAGAGTGGGCGGAGTAGATGTTGGGGGAAGTTAGGACGGTAGGGGATCGAGCGAGGGATAGGGATCGTGTTCTGGACTGAGGTAGCATGCTGGGGGTTCGAAGTCGGTCGTAAGGCTGGGATTTTTCGTTTCGACTTTTCCACTTTGTCAGGATCACTTGGTGAGGGATGTTGAATATAGTGGTAGTGGGCGGTGACTTGATGGATGGAAGCGAGGATGGAGCCCCACATGATCGAGCTCAAACGCCGACGATATTTCCGTCGAGGCGGAATTTTCCAATCTCTCCTTCTCCCACTCTTCTTACGTTCGTCCAATTTTTAAATTCACCATAAACCTGATAATTCAAAGATGAGCAGAGGTTTTTCAAGAGGTGGCGGAGGATATGATCGTGGACGTGGTGGTAGTGGTGGTTTCCGAGGTAAATCTATTCTTGTCTCCATGTGTGTTGACTAATGTACAGGTGGATCAGGTAGAGGTGGTGGTAGAGGAGGATACCAACCAAGAGATTTCGGACCACCTTCTGAAGTACAAGGTGAGTCCCAATAGCCCTCTCATAGAAGACACAACACTGATACGATCTTTTATTATTGATAGAAATCGGAGCTTTCTTACATCCCGTCGAATCAGAAATGCTTTGTACTTTATCCGCACCTACTAAAATCCCTTATTTCAACGCACCCATTTATCTCGCCAACAAAACTCAAATTGGAAAGGTTGACGAGATCCTCGGACCTATCAACGAGGTTTACTTTACGGTGAAGATGGATTCTGGGATGCAAGCTGCTAGTTTTAAGAAAGATGATAAGGTTTTCATTGGAGGAGATAAATTGTTACCGATAGAAAGGTTTTTACCTAAACCCACTATCCCGGGAGCTAAACGTGAGTTGGATTTCCAATCAAGCCTTCCCACATTCCTTCACCCCTTATTTTCATTAGACAATGCTATAGTGCCTCCTTTCTATTTATAATATCATTGCTGGCAAGCGTATACGTCCCCTTCAACTTGAGGATTCGTCGGGATGTACGGGGGAACCTATTTCAGTTCTCGTGTGGGTCACGAACTTCATGTATGAGATGATCAACCCCAGAGAGAACTCTTACTCTGACGTGTTCAAGTATTTGGGATGTCGCTGACGTATAGCTGAAAGTGAGCCGTCATCATCGTGTCACCCGCACGAGGATTATGCTAACGACAGAACGTGGTGGTGCTCGAGGGGGAAGAGGGGGTATGCGAGGTCGAGGAGGACCACCAGGTAGAGGTGGAGGTCGTGGTTTCTCACGAGGTGGTCCTCCAGGAAGAGGAGGTTTCGCTTCGAGAGGTTTCGGCGGTTCAAGAGGTGGACCTCCTAGAGGTCGGGGAGGTTTCAGGGGAAGAGGGGGTTAAACCCGGATCTGTCTGCATGGCGAGTTTGTGTATGTGTCAGTTATGGGTGCTGATCTCACTAATGTTTCGGGTGTAGCGGAGTATTAACAACCCCGTTTGGCCGTTGGCCCTTCGATCACTAGAAGAAAGGATAAAACCTCTGCTCATCCAGTACGCTGATGAGAACTTTCGCCACCGGGTATCATCATCACCCAACGAACTCCACCCCAATTGGACCCTCAACTCACGATTTTCATCAAAATCATCCATCATCCCTCCGTCAGACATTGTAGAAAGACCTGATTAGTTATATACTCAAGACATCCTCAAGAATGACCAATTCTGATGTGTCCGAATTCGACTTGCAAAGCCTTCTGTGAGTATCTTTCTCTAAGTTATGAGCTACAGTATATCGCTCCCAGATCGCTTACATTGAGGCCGAGACCCGTCCACAGAACATATAGACACGAATGGGTAGATAATCCTCCCAGCTCACGCCCCTGTTCTGCTCTCGCTAAGTTCATCACCTCGAACCACACGACCGATGATGACAACCTTTTAAGACCTATGTCGGCCCCGCCAACTCTCAAACTCACTCCCACGAGTGGATGGCCGGAAGAGACCGCCACTCGGTGTTCCTCATTTCCTACCTCCGTTTATCCTGAAACAACTGCAGAAGGGACACAAGACGGCCCCAATGATGTAGGCCTCCAACTTGATGCAGTAGCCCAGTCCTTGTTGGACATGAGCTCGTTTTATCGGTGGGGCCCTGATTGGCCCGGATACGTCCGAGTCGGGTTATTTCGCCGATGCGACCTCTGTACAAGACTGGGACAGCTTTTTTTCCAAGATCACTACACCATGGGTGAGGACAATGATCACAGGGAAGTCTATGCCATTACATACAGATGCAATCTACATGCTGTAAGTGAGCAAGGTCGCAGATGGGATCGAACAGGATCCATACACACCCCTCGGTCACGCTGCACTGAGAGGTTCTGGGAAAAGTTCCATGAACCAAGGGGACGAGGTATGAGGCGCTATAGTCAAAAAGGGAGTTGTCAGGTATATGCATGTGCGGATGAAAAAGGGGAGGCTTATCGTTCGTTTGTGGAGGGACCGGATGGCCAATCTTTGGTAGATGACATGTTTCATATATGCCTGAAACACTGGCCCAAACAGTGGGAAACGATCACGGACCAGCCTTTGGGGGAGCGAACGACATTGACGACTAGGTTGGATGCGCAGGAGCCTTACACAGAATCTCTATTGGTCATGCCCGCAATGGAGAGGGATGTAAAGATTCTCTCGTCTGCATGATGGGATATTCCTCATCAGGTGTTATATACGTTTCACTACAAGCTCGGTCAATCATGTTAGCCGATAGAATCGGGCCGGGACGGCCGAACCGCCGTTAGAATTACCCCTTCCGTCGAATATTTCTCCGTTCAACTTATCCTCTGAACTTTATTCGATCGTCTCTGGTTTTATGCGTGTGAGTGGAATGTGATAAGTATAGAGACATGTAGAATTGATGCATGCTCTTTTTCCCCTCTGTATTATCATCTAATTATAAGCGTTAACAGATTAACAGTCGGAAGACCACATACCTCTGTGTATAATATAACAAAGGCAAGTTCCCATTTCTACTCTCCTCATAATGACTTGTTATACGACATGGACCCTGAGTCAGTCCGGACGGGGGTCCTAGGGCCGGTCCGGGTATCATGTCGATAACCGAATGTACGAAATTGTGACTCATGCTGCCACCTGAACGCGTTCCAACAATTCATCTCGTTCACTCTTCTCTGTCTTAACTTGCTAACTGCTGCTAATTCTTGCTAATTTGTGCTCATTTTTGCTAATGTTCGTGTTGATGAGAGCTCAAGAGTAATTGATGCATACATATAGAGATATACAACAACTTATGTGTCTTCGGAGGGAGGGGTTGCTGCGACAGGGGCACGACGACGCTTACGGGGAGTATCGGGGGCAACAACACCTTCGGGAGCCATATCAGGCAAATGAATCGCCATCAATCGCTCAATGTTTGATCTGACATGCTGACATTGATATAAGATAGTTTTCGGTTCCAATTCATACTTATGTGTTGCTAGAAAATTAGCTTTGCAGTTATATTTAAGAACGAAAAGTACTAACTCGCTAATTCAGCCTGGATCTCGATAGCTTTCAATTTGCCCAGCTCTTCTCGCATATTTCCCGCAAAACTCGCCTGATCCAAGATGTATTCCGCCTTTTCGACAAAAGTACAGCGAGCTGTCGTACCCCTCGCGATACATTCGGTACATGCTCCTGTAGGGAGCTCACCGACGGTTACACAGCCAAAAGAACACAACTCCTCGCGATTTTGACGAGCTTGACACAACTGACAGCTAAATGTTCCCATTCTGACATGAGAATTAGGCGATACAGCGTGATTATATGCCTCCCGGTAATTTTTATACTAATTGAGTCAGATAAACACAACTTTGACGAAAATTGACTCGAAAACACTAACTTTTGACGATTCATTAGGAGAAATTCCAATCTTAGGACCTTTATCTCCAGTTGCAACCCGAAGAACCTCATTACGACCAGTATCAGACCATTTCCGTAGAGGATAAGCAACAATACCATCCCAATCGAATTTGGCGCTCCACTCCGCTAATTATTAGAATTAATAAACCTCTTAATGTTGAAAAAGCAGCAACTAACGTGAATCGGGCTTAGACGTAACAAGTTGTTTCAAAGTAGCAGGAGGAGTAGGTGGATTCGACATGATATCTTTTCAAGAAGCTTAAAATTCAAATGTCAGTGTGGTAAAGTAATGTAAGACGTTAAAATTTGAAAAGAGGTGGGGAAGAACTCATGACAACGACCTGGTATATGTGACAACCAGCAAATTGACCATTTCGCTCTCCTTGACAACCAAAGGATACTTACCCTTGACAACGACATGCATACCCTCGTTTTAATGGTTTGAGGACGTAAATTACGTTGATTTACAGACCCTGATTTACACTGTCTCAAGTCTATCGTCTTTAGCACGTCTTAAATACATGAAACCGTAAAACGGATCAAATTGTTGATTCCTGCAGGGACGTTCTCTGAACAACGACGTGGTCCTAATTCCTGCAGGTTATATGTCCGTTGTGAGGTTTCATACTCCTTTGACTGTTCTACAACGCCCTTGGCTACGAGTAAAGAAATTTTAACCACAGTTAGCACTCACGAGCAATAATTGGCAGAAAGTAGCAAGAATGAGCAAAAATTAGCAGGAAATTGCAGAATAAAATTTATGCAAAGGTAATGCTACACTAGAAGATACATTACTGTACAATACTAAACAGATATGAGTTCTTCGGCAGATGCTTTACTCAACCAATGTTGTAAGGCGTCTAAAGATGGATTTGGTAAAGTATGTCTATGTTTATCCCAAATCTTCGCTGCTTCAACATCTTCTATTGCTCTTGTCTCACCTAAACGTCGAACTGCTCGAATAATGCTGATACGTCTCCTATAAAAACGTTTTTCGGTCTCGCTTGCATTCTTCAGTCCATTAGGGTTATCTTCGTACTGACTTTTGATTGATGGGCGACCATTAATGCCAAAGAGATACTCTTGCCATAGTTCCTGAACCGTTTGAACTGATCTACTCATAGTAAATGGTAATAGCAGACTGGTTTGGATAGAGGTTTGAACGTTTATATTGTGGGAAGATGAAGATGTAGTTGCCAAGAACGAGTTTGTAGTAGAAGTTGTAAGCTGTTCATTTGGCAAAGTCGTCAATGAAGTGCTTGCTTCGTTTGTATTTGCCAATCCGGAGTTCGAAGACTGGTTTTCACGTAAGATAGACTGTAATATAGGCGGAAAGAGGAGTGGACTGCTAAGACCGTTTTGTATTAATGCAATTCCATTCAAGACCGCCTGAATTTGCTCGTTATTTTGTCTTTGGCTTTTATTTACTTCTTCAATGCGTGAAACCATATCATGTGACGTTTGTTGTTGTGCTTGAGCTTGAGTTTGTAGAATGTCATGTAAAATTGGCAGAGCTTGAGCAATACGATCATCATATTTGTTTTCATTGGCAATCGTTCTAGTAATCGCTTGTTCCTCAAAGGATAAGAACTCTTCGTCTTTGAAAAGGGGATGATTGAAAATGTAAAGCGATGGAAACCATTTGCGAACGTGTACGATATCTTGTAGAAATGATTCACGGAGATGACCCATTGTTTGAAGAAACATTCGACTAGTAAGCTCTTCTTCCGGACGTACGCTAGAATCGAGAATTCCTATCCTTTGAGAGTCAGCAAGAGCACAAAATAGCAAATTTTAGCAAATTTTAGCACAAACTAGCAAGAGTGGGAATCAAATCGCGATTTAAGCTCACCATTTCTCAATTTCAGGAAAAACTTTGCGTAGAAGGGTTGCAGGAGGCGAAATATCTCTCGAAAGAAAGAAACTATTGCCCTCAATAGAAAAACCAGCAAGAGCTCGCACCGGTCGACGAGGAATATGCGTTAAATAGTGATTTTCTAGAACCGAATGTGCCCAATGTCCGGCTCGTGCAATTTCCTCTGATGTTGCACCCCCTTGTTCGGCTAAACGAGCACCAAAACGTCTATTTATATGTGTTTTTTGATATGTGTGAACGTTGGCGGCGTGTAGCGCATCACTAACTGCTCTTCGTTGAGTATCGTATGAAATCGGTTTTGTTCGTAATTTACCATCACATAATAGTGGTAAATCGTACCATTTAGCTCTTGCTGACATATCTGGAAATCCTGCGGGTGAAGAGCCACAATAAAAGCTAGAATTTAGTATATATCGAGGACTTGGGTTTAAATACGGCTTACCGTGCAAATAAGTAAAGACTTAAGTGGAAGACAGGACATATTCTTAAATCTTTGTTTCTGATAAACGCAG
>NW_006711225.1:1434803-1528150 GCF_000271645.1 Tremella mesenterica DSM 1558
ATAAACAAGACGTCGGGCCTTCTCTGCTAGAATTTCAGAGGATATGTCGATAAGAGTAAACTGCGCTGGTTATCACCCTCTTAACATGCCAAATATTCCTAATGATTGCGCTAAAGCATCTCTGATACCCTCTTCGTTATTTCGAGCCATGTAATGCTCAAAAGAACGTTTTAGTTGCGTTGTACTTTCATAGCCATCATAATAAAGCTCTACTTATCAATGCTGACCGTTTTATAAGCAAAATATGTGCACTTACGTTTTCCTTTGTCGGCGAACATTAATCTCTTCCTACGTTGGTCAAATTTGATTAATATGTTCACAATTGTCATAACGTAGATGCTACGGGGCGAAGAAGTCTTGTTGATTCCTCTTTTTGATTGTTGTTGCCAGAGATTAACAAGAGCAGCGACCCATGACAGAATAGTGCTAGGACTAATTGTACAATTTAAGATAACGTCTAAAGCTTTGACTATTAGCTATTTGCTGCTTTAAAAACAGTGATATTCACCTGATTTGGCTGTATTTTTTGATGAAGAAGGAACTGTTTTCAACAGCATGTCAATTTCTGCTTGAGTTTGATGTAAAATTCGTTTTTCATCATCATTTGAGATTTCCTCGAGTCTTTGCTCTGTTGTGAGCTCCTCCGGTTCGATTTCAGCCTCATCTAGCATGTTGTTGTCAATTTCAGCAGCAGAAAGTACATGTTTTTGTTTTTTGCCTTTTCCTTGCAAAACAACCTCATATAAAAACAACAGCGCATGTTGAGGAGTAACGATGTCGCTATAGATCAGCTGACATCCTTTGATTGTTTATAAAGGCACCTCCTTTCTTCATCAAACACGACTCCGCTCAAAATAGCACAATTGAGCAAGAAGTTGCAGGAATTAGCAAATTTGAGCAAGGAAGAGTCCTTTACTCACCGTTCAAAGAAGTTTTGCTTATCAGCCCACTCTTTCCACCTTTGTTGTCGAGGTCTGTATTGTTTTCGACTGTTGGAAGACAAAATAAACTCTCCTAGCTCCACTGTTTCGTCTATAACATGTTGTGCTTGAGGATTGTTATAAGGGTGAGTTATTTCTGAATGTGGGTTACTTTTAAGATGACGAGGCATAGTGATACTTGAATATAGAGACTTCAGCAAAGGATTGAGATTGAACGAAAAGAAGCACTAATTCAAGAGAAGTTGTATTATTGACTGCTTGAAAAAGATTACTAATGCATTAAGAAAACAATGTCGTATAACTGAAGGGCAATTGGCAGTATAACTTCAATTATACGACATAGCTCTTCTAATTGAATTAGGAAATGCAGGCGGACTCATTAGGACGCAGATTATCAGAAGCGGGACAATTGCCACTTTGGGGAATTTTGGGCGGACCGAGCCCGTCCGGGCGGAAGCAAAGTTTGGCCGGGACGCGCGGACGGACGCGGACGGGTCCGCCATATAATGACCTCTGTGTCGTCTAAGATCTCTCTTGAGAACCACCCAAAGTTATCCCACGATCCAGCATCGTATGCTCCGTGGAGGAAGTCGATCGAGGTGTATCTACAGATAGGTGACGTGTGGAATATCGTCACAGGTAATGATACCGAACCTGGTCGCGTAGGGGTTAGATCGGCAGCTGAGAGGGCGGGATCAGTACCTCCTACCACGCCCGTCGAAGGGCAAGTGGCTGGTAGAAGGATTACTGGAGAAGAGTGGAAGGAATGGGAAAAGTGGCAAGCGAGGGAGAATAAAGCGCAGGGGATGATCAAGGGAACAGTGTCGGATGCTGTGATGCTTGATATATCTGAGAAGATGTCAGCTAAAGAAATGTGGGACTACTGCATAGCCCTGCATGTAACAGCGACGATCGAGAATCAAAGGAATGTCCGTCAAGCGTTGTTTAGCTATGACTTAAGGGACGATGCGACGGCCGAAGAAATGGCCAAGCATGTAGAGGATTTCTCGAAGACGATGTCCGAAGCGAGATTGGTAGGGTTGAAGTTTGACTCACAGGAACGAGCTGGGTTATTCCTCAATACCATTCTAGCACCATCCTACAGGATCATTCAGATCGAAGTAACATCCCTCATAGCAGAGGAAAGAACTTGGGAAAAGGTCTTATCGATCTTCAATAAAGAAACGGCGAGACGTAAAGCGCGCCCTGTTGGTAGAACCAATAGGAAGGGATTCGCGATGTTCGTCGAAGGAAATAAAGGAATGAGGGTGAACCGAGATAATATCTCTGATGGTCAGCCCAGAAAAGAAACCAGAAAGTGTTATAACTGTGACACTGTAGGACATCTAGCGAAGTACTGTCGTAAACCTAAAAGAGAGGATACGAACAGGAAGGAAAACGCAGATGGAAAGGATGGAGGTAAAAAGAAATGGAGGAATAATAATAATAATAAGAATAATAAGAAAGGACATACGGTCTCGAAGGATGAGAACCAGTCCAAGGATAACTCCAAAACCTCCTTGATGTATTCGTCATTGGATGGTGAACATGAGGCGTGGGCCGGGATGGCCATGTCGACAGAATCGTGGTTCGATGATGACGAAGGGTACACGAGTAATATCGTATGGCCCGAAGAAATTGAAAACCCGTGGGTTGAGGATAAGGATAATGAGTGGGTGGGGTTAGCTACAGAGTCTAATGATGTAAGCCACACTCGTGTAATCCCCACTTGGGTAGTGGACAGTGGTGCTACTCACCACATAACTCCTCACAGGTCGATAATGACGAATATTAAAAGACTAGTGGAGCCGAGAGTGTTCGGACTAGCATCTGGCAAGTCAATGACGGCTTGGGAAACAGGTGACATTAACCTCGAACTAGATTCAGGACAGAAAATGGTACTGAAAGATGTACATCACGTCCCCACAGCGAAGATAAGTCTTCTATCCCTCTCGAAGTTACTCTCATGGGGATGGAAGGCGAATCTAAGCAGCAGTGGTGGATGGATAGGTAAAGGTAAAGAGAAACTAGGTTTGAGGAAACATGACTCACTATGGTCGGTACGATTCGGCAGAGCGATGTCTGCCGCGATGATCGTGATATCGACACCGAAGGCGACTTCACCACTTGAATCTGAGCATCAGCGACTCGGACATATAGGTGTAGATAAACTAAAGAGTCTAGGTAGACAGGGACTATTGAAGAACGACTGGGACACTTACAAGAACGATCCCTTTACAACCGATAAATGTCCCGCCTGTATGCAGGCCAAGATAACACGTCTACCGAAGAATAAAGAAGCACCAATGTTAAAAGGAGATGGTGAAGGAGTAGGAATGGATGTCGATATTGCTGGCCCGTTCGGTCCGGCGATAAAAGGCGAACGATATTTCTTCGTTGGTGTAGAAAGGGCGAGTCGAATTGTGTTCGCCGTACCGATAACGACGAAGAACGAATCGTCAGATATCGTTCGACAGTGTATCTCGAAATTAGAGAAACAGCTTGGTGAAAGGGTGAGGGTGATTAGGTCTGATGGGGGAGGTGAATTCGATAGCCTCGATATGAGGGAATTCTACCTATCAGCAGGGATCAACCACTACATCACACCAAGATACACACCAGAATTAAATGGAGTGGCGGAAAGAATGATACGTACCTTGAAGGGGATGGTATCAACGATGTTATTCGACTCAGGACTACCGAACGAATATTGGTCCTATGCTGTCAGATACGCCGCCATTATAATTATGAAAACCTCGATTGGTGTCAGTGGTAAATCAGGCTGGACATCACTCACAGGAAGAGACACAAACTTAGATAGCGTGTGGAGATTTGGTGAACGATGTTTCGTTCAGATACCAAGAGAGATAAGGCTGAAGTCGAACTTCACGATACCTAGGGGTTCGTCAGCCATTATACTAGGTCAAGATGAGGGTGTGAGCGGTTGGATCGTTAGAATGGACGGATCAGGACGAATCGAACACTCACGAGACGTTCGTCGCTCGACAGGACGAATGGTGGCTACTAGAGAGTCGCCAGATGTCATCCAAACCCCTCTTGACGCCATCGAAGTGGATCTAGACCCCGTCGTCAACGAAGAAATTTTCCCTGACGACCGCTCAGAAAGTGGCGAACAGGAAAATATCGATAATGAACAAGGAAATGATGTCGATAGAGACAACTCACCTAATACAGGCCCACAACCTACTGAAAGACGACGAGGACAGGGCATTTGGGGAGGAAATTGGATCTATGAGAACGATATCGTCGAAAATGAGAGAAATGATGAGGAAGGAAGAAATGATGGGGATGAGGGGATCCTGACGACACGTCACGGACGAATTATTCGACCCCCCCACCGTTTTGCAGGCCTAACAGACTCGTTCCTAGACTTTGGTCGCGAGCCTAATAAGTTAGTCTCACTCGCCTCTATCGCAGGTATCGAAAGTGATACTTCTCTCATTGATCCTATCTCTCCTGAAGAAGCAGTAAACGGCCCAGATGGTGAGAAGTGGCTGGAATCCATGGAGAAAGAGATATCTAACATCGAATTCAAAGAAACATGGGTGGAAACGGTGTTACCACCGGGCCGTAAAGCCATTGGATGTAAATGGGTATTCAAAGTGAAGACAGATTCAGAAGGAAACTTACTAAAGTATAAATCCAGACTAGTAGCTCAAGGATTCTCACAGGTACCAGGTGTCGACTATGAAGAGACATTCGCACCTGTCGGTAGATCGGGGTCGTTACGAATACTCTTGACTATAGCGGCCACCGAAGATCTCGAAATTCGTCAGGCCGATGTCGAAGGGGCGTATTTAAACGGTAAACTCGATGTAGAAATTTACATGAAGTATCCCAAGGGGATAAAACCGAAGCCTGGATGTAATACCTTGAAGTTAGTTGAGTCTCTTTACGGTTTAAAGCAATCTGGCAGGACATGGTGGATAGAACTCGGCGAAGGATTATCTCACCTAGGTTTTTCAAGAATCGAATCAGATTGGGGTCTTTACTACAGACCAGAAGGGAAAATCGAAGGAAAGGGAGCAGCAATACTGCTAGCCTATGTCGATGATCTGGTATTAGCCACGAAGTCGAAGGAAGAAGCGAAGGAAATTTTCGATGGGCTAGGTAAAAGGTGGATAATAACCGACCTGGGGGAGATAAGTACTATCTTAGGTATGAAGGTAACAAGGAACAGAGAAGAAAAGACAATATGGTTAAACCAACCAGCATATATCGATAAGATAGTTCAGAAGTTTCCAGAAAACGACTTACATCGAGACCGAAAAACGCCATTACCCCTTACTGCGAAAAATCCATCGATGTCGGAGGTGGAGAGTGAAATTCGACCATTTCAAGAATTAATAGGATGTCTACAGTGGTTAGCCACATGTACTCGACCCGACATATCATATGCCGCCTCATACCTTGCTAGGTACCTCACTAAACCGACGAAGAAAGTATGGGAAGAAGGGATAATGGTAATTACCTACCTTCGGTCCACTCGTTTACATGGTATTCGTCTCGGTGGCGAGGCTAGCGATCTAGCAGGATGGGTTGATGCCGATTGGGCAGGTTGTAAAGACACACGACGATCAACTACAGGTTGGATATTCATGATGAACAACTCACCGATAACCTGGAGTTCAAAAAGACAAGCTACAGTATCGTCGTCGACAGTCGAAGCAGAATACATCGCGATGGCTGAAGCAGCGAAGGAAGCTCAGTGGTTGAGAGGATTATTGAGGGAGATAGGCTACGATCAGCTAAATCCTACTACATTAAACTGCGATAACCAAGGATCGATATCACTGGCGAGAAAACCTGGTACTCACCAGAGGACAAAACATATCGATATTCGACATCATGCTCTTCGAGATCTAGTCAGTAATAAAGTTATTGAACTAGCATACGTCAGCACTGTCTATCAGAGAGCAGATGTACTTACGAAAGCTTTAGGTGGACCAGTACACTCGGTGAATATGTCAGCGATACGTGTAGAACCACCGAAGAAGAAAAACACTGGTTCAGTATACGTGACATTAGATGATGATGAAATCATCGATTACGATTATTCTGATTTCGAGGATCTAGGAGATCTGTCAGGTGGTACAGAGAACGAAGTGGTACCAGAGAGAGAAGTAGTACCAGAAGGAGAAGTGTGGGTGGAAGGAACTTCAGAGAAACCCACCGAAGGAAAAGTTCTCGTGAGCCAAAATGTAAAATTTTCAGGTGTACCTAAGAATGTGAGTAATTCGAAGATAGGTCAAAAACCACCGGTAGAACCTAGAGTCATTAGAGAGATGAAAGAGAAGAATAATGTAACGGTACTGGAAACACGACGACTAGGTCGCAGGTTGGGTCGAACTCGATGGATGTCTCGTGGAAATCTAGGGGCTCTGGTGCTAATGGATCGTGTCTCCTCTGCAATCGATGTAGCCAAAGAATGATATTGAAGAATCAGCAAAGTTGGTACTTTGCTGATTGTACTATATACTGTCTACGGCTATCTTTGTCCTCGTCTCCTTCCTGCTGCAAGCGTCTACGTACATACTCGGACAGGTGAAAAACCGCTTTGAGCAAACCCAGTGGGGAAAATCTCGAAAGGGGAAAACCCGTCCCTACCTACTGCAGCACTGCCTCCAACTCCCGCTTTCCTCCATCCTAATCCGTCGAACTCGATAGAGTTCCCTCGATTCGTTGTTACCCCGTAACAAATAAGAAAAGAGATAAGATGATACATAGTGGAGGTTTTACTCAACCTCCATCGTCAAATCCACGAATTTCAGGAACTTGGGCTGGTAACCAGCGACTTTATAACCACCGAGGACAGCCTCGATCTTTTCGTGGAGAGAGTCAACAGTATCAACGATCTCTTGTACCCCCGCATGGGTACCACCGTCTTCCAATAGAGCGTTCCCTAGCAAAAGGAAATGTTTATCGAGGTTCGATTTCAAGATCCCCAGTTCAAATTGTACCTTCTGAGAAAGATCTCAAACTCAATAAAGTTCATGACATGACGAGCAGTAATAAACTTACAGTCGGGAGGATTGCTGGGGAGCAACCTAAGGACAGGACGATCAGACGGTCCAGGAACCGAGGGAGTAGCGATAGTCGCGAGAACAGCAGGAGAAATTTGGGACATGATGATTTCGCTACTAATGATAGATATCGTCAGCCTGGTACTCGAAGCAATATCATCGATTCTCGGGATCCTACTAGCAAACCTGAAGTTTTAAGAAGCAGACAGGATAAAGGGAAGTTCAGAGAGTCACAAATGAGAGATAGAAGTGGAGAAAGACGAAAGGTGGACATACCGTCAATTGGAGGTAAAAGTGATGAAGTAAAAGGAAAGATAGAGAAGAGTCAGTCGTCAGTAGTGAGTGGTAGCCACGTGTCAGAGCGGAGCCCCGCGGGGGGCCCCACAGAAATTCATTTCACGATTTCACCTACCACTACTACCACACACATAACACTCAATATTTCATCATTACTACCTTCTACATCATCACAAACCTCGCCGTCGCCATCGATAAATCGTCCGGGACTACTGCAGAGTCGTGCATTGTCCCGTGGGGGAGTGTTAGCCGATAGAATCGGGCCGGGACGGCCGAACCGCCGTTAGAATTACCCCTTCCGTCGAATATTTCTCCGTTCAACTTATCCTCTGAACTTTATTCGATCGTCTCTGGTTTTATGCGTGTGAGTGGAATGTGATAAGTATAGAGACATGTAGAATTGATGCATGCTCTTTTTCCCCTCTGTATTATCATCTAATTATAAGCGTTAACATCAACTACCATCGACGACCATGGCCCACGTCCAAGCTCTCCACCTCTATCCGCCCTTTCAAACCACTCACTTTCAACCTCATCACACCACTTCGACGGCTCGGATCCTACGCTCACTTCCTCAACCCCCGTCCCACTTCTTCATCTACATACAAGCCCAGAAGCCACGGAGAACGGTACAAGCAGTCGTCTCCTGACACTTCTTGCCACTTCCAGGCTGAAAGCTATCAGTGAATGGGCCAACCAAGACGGTCGCTTGAGGGATACTGTGGAAGTATCCCAGCCACGCTCAAAGGAACAGGAGGATGGATGTCATATCAGTTGTATAAGTTGTCATAAGCCTATTGAGATGGAAGAACAGGTCTACATATTGAGCCAACTGGTACAAACATCATTCCCCTACTCCCACCCTGTGGTTCCCAGTCCTTCTTCAGACATGATGTTAAGTCCTCTACCGGGGGGAGAACAGGTAGAGAAAGTGGCTTATGTTCACCGGTATTGTCTGGCCCAGACTCCGGCTGGCACTCATTATCTATCACCCCCGGAAGATTCCCAATCATCAGATCAAAGAAGGAGTGAGGTTGCAAACAATTCCCGTGCTCTAGATGAGGACCGCATGCGCTCAATCTGGCCACAATCAAACACGGTTTTGCAAGACAAAACAGTAGGCGGCCCGGTCAGGGGGTTTCAGAATATATGGTAATCCCCTCCTGTCAAGGCAACATCAAAGATGGGTAGAAAGTCTGGTGAAGATTCAGCTTGAGCTGGTTAGTGGAAGTGAGCAATCATCCGATTCAGGAACACAAACCAGCATGGGACCCCACCAGATGTAAAAACGGGTCGCATGTCTCACTGTGTATACGAATCGGTCAAATGATACAATATCTGATGTCATATGTAACTATCATATCCTGTCCATCAATCTCTCTCCTACACTAATTATTTTGGAAGATCTACCAACCGTGAAGGGGGCGAGTTCATGATTTCCTCGTATATCAATCCTGATGATCAGTTCAACCATGGTGCTTTTTAAGCTTGAGACGCGTACGTTTTAACAACTTCCTGTCCTTCTTAGCTGGGCCATACTCGAACTCGAAGAACTCGGCTTTGATGAGAGGAGCGGATGGTTCGTCGTTGGGATCGTGGTAAGGCTTCAGATAAGCAGCGTCAATGTCAAGAAAGAGATGACTTACCTCGAGGTAGGGGTGAGATAGAGCTTCTTCCACTGTTATGCGTTTACTTGGGGAGAAACTGATATTAATATCGACAGTTTAGAAATAGCAGGAAACTCACGTAAGAGTACGTCGAAGAAGATCGAGACCTTTTTTCGTAGCGTTTGGGACGATAGCTCTCAGATCTTGTTTTCGCTGAAAGGGAATTCCCATCTTCTGCATGAGCTTAGTCGACTGTGATTTGCATGACTCACAAGATAGTCTCTGGGTGTTGTCAGCGTCAGAATAGCATTGTGACTGACTTGATAGACTCACTTTGATCTCTGAGCCGTAATCTCATCCATATCTGCCATCTGAAAGGTCAGTCTAATGATCTAATAGAGCAGGATGGAGTGGCTCACGGATGGTGTGCCCAAAACATCCAGTATCAACTCCAATTCTGGTCATAAGTCAGATGCAATAGACAATTCGTGAGAACTGACGATGATGATAATCTGTAATTAGCACAGTCACCCTCGTGAATAACGTGTACTCACCTCTACCGGGAAAGATGGGCGCTGCATTCACTACAAATCAGCTTCCTACTAAGAAAAGCACCAACTCGAACTCACACATCTCAGCAAGTATACATCCCACACTCCACATATCAATAGCCTTGCTATATTCTTGGAATGCTTCATCGTCAACCTACAGATCCATACTAGAAACAGTTTTACGTACATAGCATGACCTCTGGAGCACGATACCATCGAGTTGCGACATATTCAGTCATAAATCCATTCCCACCTCCAGGACCTGCATTGGGTGGGTCAGCAGCCGCCGACCGAGCTAAACCAAAGTCGCAAATCTCCGTAGTGAGCGACATTCTCATACCAAATTCAGAAAGCTGACCTTCAAATCACAATTCGCATTGAGGAGTAAATTGCTCGGTTTGAGATCTCTGTGAAGTACACCGGCAGTGTGGATAGCTTTGAGTCCACGTATAGTCTGGAACAGTCAATAATCAAGACTGAAAACAAGATCTACAGACTGACTTGATAGAGAAAGTATTGACAATGATCGTCGGAAAGCTCTTGAGTCCGGATCACCCGGTGCCTATCGAATCAGCACGGACCAAAGACAAGGAAAAGAGACTGACAAATCCGTTTCCATCAATTCCTATTTTGTCAGCTCTGACTTTCTTCTTACCAAGAGATAGCTGACCTGGACGAGGTATACCTCGTTGAACGTATCAAGACTGTATGGTCGATGAATATCCATGATGCTGATGATATTTTCATGTCTGATATGAGTAATTTATCGCGATTTTATCTACTATCCTAATCTGACAATCAAAATAAGTGGGGGCACACGAACGACAACGTGCAAAGTGGAAAAGAAGGCAAGGGAAGATGACCAACTTACTCAAAATGTTTCAACAACTTTATTTCTCTCAACGTCCTCTGACAAAACATGGAATGATCAAAAGGGTTGATTCTTTTGATAGCTACTTTAGTACCAAATTGTCGATGTTGAGCAGATCTACTCGTTAGTTCATCTTCTATCCAATCCCTCTTCCTTCACTTCACCAACCGCATTCTGTGAATAAATAATGTCCCTCTGATTATATATCACTTCGTATGAGTAATATCGTGTGGGAAAAGATCGATAAGGTCCGGACTATAAGAATGTGGGAAAGAGCCAATTCCAACCATAAAAAAAACAGAACGGGTCGCTCGCGATCGTTGATCTTTCCCCCGTCCGCAAAGCAGGCAAAGTTGTCTGGTAATCACGACTGTGATGATGTGATGAAAAAGCCAAAGGACCTAAGTGGATTCCCAAGGAATGGACACATCACCCCTTACTCTTCCTATCGTCCATTCAAAGTATGTATCACACGAAAAGAGAGAGGACAAATTGGAAAGAAGAAGAGAGAGACAGAGAACTAACACAACAACACCATAAGCACCTTCACCTATAACTTCCAAAACTTCATAATCAGGTGTGATATCACGAAACATGACTTTGACATCTGTCGAATTCGGTATGTCGGCCGGAGGTTCAGGTGTGAAATCGATTGGAGTTGAAGGACCAGAATAAGTTTGAACTTCTGACATTATGTTTTCGTTTCCTTCTGTATATTCTAACCTTTGAGCTCTTCAACTAAATTGTCTCTTGATGTCTATAATCGCGGAGAACTTGTCGGGGAAAGAGGAAGTATGATCGAAGAGAATGGGGATGATATGGAATGTGTAGTGTCGAATTCAGCTGGCAATGAGTTCGCAGACCTGATTTGATCAACTAAGAAGACTCACTTTATCCTACAGGATCCAAGTTGGGATAACGAGAATATGGTCAAGAAAAGGAAGGAATGTGAAGGGGGTTGAAATGAGAGATAATGTGAAAGAAGGGGAAAAGGTCTGTGCGACTTTGATGTAGATATTCACGGTATAAACCGGGAGGTCAGAAGTTGTGGAATGTAATGTTTGGTACGTAGTGTACCAGGCACCAAATGATGAGGTAGAACAATAAGGATGAGTGATGTTAAAGCAAAGAGAAGAGAGATGTGGTGGGTGGTGCTCAAAGTGAGGTACTTAGGTGGACCGGCAGTGAGACGGACCGGTTTGAATCCGCGTTTCGTTGCAAAGTTAAAAAAGGCTTATTGTTCATCGTTCCCAAGTGTCACAGAAAGAGTTAGATGATGACCACTGTGCCCGACGGCTTTGACATGACATGAGATACATGAGGGTCAACAGATACATAATGTATCGTTTCATATTCAAACATGAGATAAATATACTTGGTGTCGGTCTTTGACTGATAGATTTACATCTTGAAGAGGAATCCGAGCTGGTTGTCAGCGACATCCTTCATTCCCGTTCCCAGATGATACGCGAACATAGACGATTCATGATCGGCGAAATAGCCAGATAGGAGTATCAGTAAGAAAGCAAGAGTTGGTAGCGAAGAAGGAAATCGGATGAATTGAAGAAGGGGGAAAAAGCCACTCACATCCTCTTCGGTCAATTTACCCAGGGCGGAATCCGGATCCGTAGACAAAGCAGCTTCAGTCATAGCTAATTTCTTATGCTGCAATTGAACAATCTGATCCTCTATGCTATCTTCGATTACGAGTTTAATAACTTTGACAGGTCGTCGTTGACCCAGACGATGAATGCGGTCCATGGCTTGATACTCGACCGAAGGATTCCACCATGAATCCATCATGAACACCATGGATGCTTCAGTCAAGTTCTGAGAGTCAGTCATAGTATCTCCATGAACGTGTCGGTGAAGAAGACCTCTTTACGATCGTGTCGGGGGACCTGAAGGGGAAATACGGATAGGATGAGCACCTACCAAGGCCACGCCACCCGCTTTGAGGGATATGAGGAACACTGTGACTTGAGGATTGTTCATAAAATGTTGAATGGTAGCATCCCTTTGTTGAGGGGTCATACCACCTTCCAGTCGACAAATCTATTTGTCAACAACAACCCATACAACGAATAATCACTCACGTTGAAGCCGGCTCGCTGAAGACGGAAAGCGATCAGATCGAGGAAAGAAACAAATTGCGAGCTACAACATTAGCACAACAGAATCGGTATAACTGAATTGCCTACTTACAAAACAAGAGATTTGATAGTGCAGTCTTGGCCTCGAAGTTTCTCCAGTTCCTCGACCAGGGCTTCGAGTTTGCTAGAAGACCGCCAATTCTGAACCGTCAACAAGGAAGTTGTAGAGGGATATGAAGCTCACACCGAGGTTCAATCGACTGAGGATACCTTGCCTGGCCTTGGTAGTGCCTTCGCTCAAGTCGATTGCCTCCGCTTCCAGGTCAATGGAAATTTCGATGTGACATACTGGACATTCCGGCTAGAAATGAGCATTTGTCTTGAAGCATGATAGTCCGGTTGGAAGAAATGACGCACACGTCGTCCTCGAAGCTGCTGGATCTCAAGATATTGTCTGATACATTCCCGGTCGAACACGTGTTTACAAGCGGAAACGATAGCGTCTTCGGCCTGAATATTCAGCTTTCCACTGGAAGTTTTGTCCAGCTAACTGACTCACCGTGTCGTTGCAAAGTCTGCACACCGTACCCTCTGTAGCATCATGAGCAGCTCCAGCCTTTTTGTTTCTGAGCACCAGATCAGGGTGACAAGCCATTTGACGCACTGTCATGAGTACAAAATCTTGATATGAGAGACATAAACTTACTTCTGGTAATGAGGGAGAAAATGTTGGAGTAATCTTTTCGTCAGTCACACTCGGTTCAGATACTGTAAGGGTGATTGTGCAGACTGACTATTCAGAACAGTACCGGAATCTACGTATGTCGAAAATTGTCGTCTGGCATTGGTGAAAAGACTGGCATAAAGCTCCTTTTCAGCAGGAGAGAAGTAATCTCGTCGAACGACAATCGTACGCGGAGGAAGACCAAGATCGTCGGCGCGTTCGAGCTTGGTACGACGTAACATCATACGATCAAGAAGTATTTTGAGCTTTTTGAAAGCCGTATGTCCTGGATTACCAGCTTCAATACCGTATCGGGCGATCGGAGTGAGAATCTTGCGATGTCAGTGGCCACCTCAATCTGTTTATATCCACTGGAATCGAAGATGATTATCTCACCTCGGTGTTCCAGAAACAAACATGGTCCATAGGCTTATGACCGCAATCGTCGCAGTGTCTCCTGTCGGAAAACTGCATGTCAGTGACATTATCACGATGAATTGATTGACTTACCTGCCAATGCAGAGATTTACAATCACACTTCTTACAGAAGTAATTACTATAGTTCAGTCGGACATTCGTCTAAGCAAAGTTCACTCACCTGAATGGTTCGGCACCTAGGAACCTGACCAAAGAGTAAAGCTCCCCGACCCTATTTTGCAACGGTGTCCCGGAGAGACACCATCTATACTTGGCTTGAAGGGCAAAAGCAGCTTTTGCAGCATTGGTTGATCGTTCTTTGATGTTATGCGCTTCATCCAGTATCACACTTGACCTTTAACTTCCGGCAAAGAGTTTGAAACGTTCAGACTCACCGATGCCATTCAAATTCGTGCATTGGACTTTTCTCCTTGATGAGAAGGTTATTCTTCTTGAATCCTCGCTGCTGGCGACGGAAAGAGGCCTCGAGAGTTCCGTAAGACACAAGAACCTGTCCTGTCAGCGCAGCAAACACCTACCTGTTGGCTGGCATACCACATCGAATTTCTTCAGCTCGGCAGCCTTTATCCTACCTGAGCCATGCCACAAAGTGACAGAAAATCCCTCTGCGTGGGTCTCAATCTCATGTTTCCACTGCATGAGAGCCACCACGGGAGCGACGACGAGACTAGGCTTTCTCCGTGGTTCGGACAGTAACAATGCAATCGTTTGAATGCTGACTCGTCAGCACTACTAAGAAAGCTGAGTATCACTGACGTCTTGCCCATACCCATCTCATCGGCCAACATCCCGCCTTTCCAAGGTCCCTCTTCTTGCTTCTTCATCCAACACAAACTTTCCTTCTGGAATGGGAGCAATGTAAGCTTGAGTGACGGATGAGCCTCCATTGCGACCGGTTTGACCGGTTCCAGGTTGGCCTCGATGTTCCCCCAAATACCGATCAAGTCAGGATGATGCTGCACATGTCAGTTGTCTCTCAGCTACAAATGGGCGTCAACCTACCTTTGTGAGACGAATGTAGTTGCGCTCGCCGTTGGTGAGCTTTCGTTTCAATTTGGCCTTGAGTTCCCGCTCTTCCTTCTTGATGGCTCGCTGAAGCTTCTCTTGCGCCAAACGCTGTTCATATTCTTCCCCGGTTCCTTCGAAATGTCTCCGAATGACAGTCTCTTCTTCGTCGTCGGCCTCGGACATATTGAAGTCCGCGTCCTCGTCGGGGTCGACATCATCCGTGATGTTCATTGCTTTAGACTTTCCCTTTGCTTTCAACGTTTTCTTCTGTTTACCCTTGCCTTTAGACTTAGACTTGGCAAGGGGACGCTTGCCTTTGAAAGTCGCCCTCACCGGCTCTTCAAAGTCTGACTCTGGTGCTGAAAGGTCAGAGGACAGCGGATCTTCATCAAAAGACAGATCGTCCTCGTCCAGATCGAACGCCGACCCATCATCGAAAGAAGCACTGTCTACCGGAGTGTCCAAGCCCATGTTGGCGGAGGAAGGTGAACCTTCTCCGACTAATTGCTCTGCCAGTCAGCCAATATCCCAAAGAAAAATCAATACACTGACGCTTGGCACGACCCTTGAGAGCAGCCTTGATGTGCTCGAATTTCTTGGTGCCCCTTAAAGTCTTTTTCTTCTGTGAGGCAGGGTCAGACATGGAGCTGCCGGAGATCGCATTCACCACGCCAGTATCGGTCATTGTCGAGATGGCAAGAGCTTTCTGAAACTGCTCCTCCTCTTGGTCGCTGTTCATTGCGTATTCTAGAAGGCTGTTTGTGTCTGCTTCGCTTTGCGCTACTTGCTTTGCTTTGCCCTTGGCGCGGCTCTTCCTTCCGTTTGGCTTTTCTTCGTCCAAGAGAAGCGCATCGGGCGGAGCTCTTTTGACGGCAGCATGTTTTCCGATAGTGAAGGGTTGCTGTGGGTCGGTTTCATCTTCTGTTTCGGCCTTTCTCTGAGACTGCTGTTGTCGGGAAGACGAAGCTCCGACCGTTTCGACATTGACCATAGCCTCTTCCTTCATAAGCCCATTTTCTGTCCGCCGTCTCTTGCTTGGAGGGGAACCGAGAGTCATATTATCGTTGCTCTCCGTCTTGACCTGACCTAATCTGGAACGTCGGGTGGGGATCGCGACCTCGAGGGTGTACTTGTGGGCAGTGGAAGTGACGAGGGACGTATCCTCAAACGGAGATTCGTCATCGGAGATGACTAAACTTGTCAGCTTGGAAGACTCAAAGGAGAAGAAGCTGCGCCTGAGAGACCACCCAACGTCAAAACTGAGCGACCCGGGACACGATACGTAAGAGAATCATTCCGATCGATCACTCCGACTCACCTTTTCTCTTCTTGCCCCGTGTCTGTGGTCTACTAACCGTCTCTTGCTTGACTTGAACTTGAACTTCTTCTGTATCGGTCAGACTAGCAGGAGTCTGAAGGCCTCCGCCGTCACTCATCGTCTTACGCCTTGAGCGAGTCACTGGAGTCGATGCCGCCGATGCGGCTGATACGTCATCGCCATCCCCCCGTTTTGAATGGGCAGGAGTGGGAAGAGAAGCTCGAGGTGCTCTTCGTCGGGGTGGCATCTTCGGTTCCACACCTGAAGACTGTATCAGATGGTAGAGGTATACACGGTCACTTTCGAGAAGACCGTGGGTTTGGGCAGTCGTAGTGGGGTGGGGTGAGATGGAGTGAGAGGAAGAGGAAAGAGCTTCAAAAGTGAAGTAACGCGTCAGGGGGATCCAGTCAACCGCCACAAGTGAAAATTCAGGAAAACTGACACGTGGGTAGACCGGCGATCGCCGCCTGTCGAAAAAGTTGCAAAGATCTTCAACGGTCAGAAAACCTGCCTTTCACAAGTCACAACATATACAACATCATGTCGAGAGAAGACGCTGATGTCTTGACCGCTGAGCAGAAGGAAGAGAGGAGAAGGCGGAAAGCAGAGAAGAAAGCCAAGAAGGCCGCGGCTGCGACCGTCGCTGCTAATGACACTGCCAAGGTGGTCGCCAGCTCAGACGGACCTGTAGCCCCAGCGTCAGAGGGCAAGGTCAAGAAGCGGAAGAGAGATCGTGGTGATCACACTTCGGAAGAGAAGCTGGAGGACGGGATACAAAAGCTCACTCAGCTGCGACCAATGGAAGTGAAGAAAAGAAGAAGAAGAAAAAGAGTAAGCATTCCGTAGAGACGAACCTCAAGGTTCCGGACGAACTTCCTGTCGCTTCCTCAACAACTACCGTTGAGCAGCCTGTTCTATCCAAGAAACAGCTGAAAAAACTTGCAAGAGCCCAAGAAGCATCCTCTTCGGCAGCTCCATCGTCTAATATCGCTACTCCCACCGCACAACCGCCCCCTAGCGTCTTCAGCACCGAGCACACCGCCTTCCTCAACGAGCATGCCATCACTCTCGAACCTCGTCTTTTCCCACCTCAGCTCTCGATAGCTGATCTTCCAATCGATGTGTCGTTCAGACCGTATCTCTCACAATTTACAAAACCCACACCGATCCAAGCGTGTTCTTGGCCACCTCTGTTGGCAGGACGGGATGTGGTAGGTATCGCGGAGACTGGTTCTGGAAAGACTTTGGCTTTTGGAGTACCTGGATTACAAAAACTATGCAAGTTATCAGAGGAAGGTAAGAAGGGTAAGGGACGGGTACAAATGTTGGTTCTCGCCCCAACCAGGGAGTTGGCACAACAATCACATACCACCCTTCTGGCTTTGGGCGAGAAGGCGGGCGTGGGCAGTGTCTGTTTGTTTGGTGGAGTGGGCAAGGATGATCAACTTCGAGAACTGGGCAAGAAGACCACGAAAATAGTCGTTGGTACTCCTGGTAGAGTACTCGACCTCGCCGATTCGAAGGAGCTGGACTTCTCAGGGTACGTTTTTCATCACCTCGATTGAGGGAAATGGCTGATCTACTCCAGGGTGACTTATCTCGTGCTTGACGAAGCAGATCGGATGCTAGATCAAGGTTTCGAAAATGATATCCGTCGGATCATTGCTCATTGTCCTGAGAACGCCCACAGACAGACTGTCATGTGTGAGTGCCGTTGACTACCAGTTGCTGGAGCTGACATCAAAGTCTCTGCCACTTGGCCAGAATCTGTTCGTCGCCTTGCTAGCACCTTCTTAAGAGATCCATTGAGGATCACGGTGGGCAGTGACGAGCTTTCTGCAAACAAACGTATTGAGCAGGTGGTGGAAGTTTTAGACAATGGTTTCCAGAAAGAGTCAGTCATTCATTTTTATCAGAGAGGCTAGCTCCTCGACTGATACATAGCGCTCGGATGTTACACCACCTCCGTGCTCATCTAAAGGCACATCCTTCAACCCTCAAAGCTCCCACTCGTATACTTGTATTTGCCTTGTACAAAAAAGAAGCTCAAAGATTGGAATCCACCCTCCGACGTAACGGCTACAACGTAGGTGCTTTGCACGGAGATATGGGTCAGGACGCACGATTCAAGGCGCTTGATAAGTTCAAAGAGGGAAAAGTAGAAATCTTGGTGGCTACGGACGTGGCTGCTAGAGGGCTCGATATTCCCGATGTGGGATTAGTGTTGAATGTGACTTTCCCTTTGACGACTGGTGAGTGCTGCAATCTCCCTTCGTCGTCGTCCCTCTTGGTGTCGCCGCGCACTGTTCCAGCTCACGCTACGCGGTTGTCATGTCTATGGTGTTCCAAATCGTCCAGCAGTCTTGTGCGAGAGAAGAAACACTAATGAATCAGAGGACTTCGTTCATCGATGTGGTAGGACAGGACGAGCTGGCAAATCTGGCAAGGCAGTGACATTCTTCACTGGCGAAGCGCATGAAAAGGCCTTGGCAGGGGAATTCATGCGTGTCTTGAGGGATGTCGGGGCGGAGATCCCCAAAGAGATGGATAGGTTTCCTTCGACAATAAAGAAGAAGGGTGAGTCGTGTCCTCTCGTCCTGCCTCTTGACCATGACTTCCGGTCCAGGCGGTCTGACATGCTGGATGAGGAAGAGTGTGTGGTACGTGGGGAGAAACTTGACTGATGATTAGAACACGGCTCTTATGGTGCTTTTTACAAAGACATCGGTAATGCTCCACCACCGACTAAAATCACGTTCGATTAGACTGACATCATCTGTATGCATTTTTGCGTTTCTTTCCCCTTCCTTCTCACCCTTCGCTGACATGTGGCCTCCGTCTGACGTAAAATGCCGTCACTGACACAGTCCGAAAGGTCATCGTAATCAGTAATCTTTTCATCACATTCCACTTTTACTCTTTCCTCTCTTGTCTCCGTTTGTTAATGTCTTTCTCTCTATCCTCTCCTACGTCCCCTTTGTTCCCTTCTCTCCTATACTTTTTTCAAATATTACAGTCCCTCCTCTCTCACATCTTCTTTGTGTACATATTTGGGTATGTTTACCCCTCGTCAGGAAGTCATCAACACCGCCCCTCTTCAATCCACCCAGGCCAATGGCCGAGTTCGATTGCGACAACCTCAACATCCACAAGATATCGATAATCCTCCGTTAAAGTGGCCTCGCGTTCCTCTGGAGCCTTTCGATTATCGGAACTTACCTCCTCTACCAACTCTCATTCCGTCCTTCTTTACAAAGCTAGGACAGTGTAAGAAGTTATGGTATGAATCTTTGAAACTGGGGGGTTATGCGATCGATCGTGGATTATCGAGGGTGTCTGGAAAACTCGGTTTGGACCAAGATGACACGTCTGTGAGTATCTCCGTTCAGAACACTCCCTTCCGTTCATCATTGACATATGATTGTGGTATCCACACAAAATCGATTCTTTCTTCCCATCGTTTCCTTTGTCCGTATCTATGTGACCCGTGCTCCCCTGTTGGTTCTTCCCTTCATCAACTCAGATGGAACCGATATAGAGCCTGGCAGAACGTTCCGAAGGAGAAATCATATAGGATCCTCTCCAGTCTTGTTCTGAGGAGAAGTTTCAAGACATATTGTCATTAAAACTAAGAACTTTATTCAGAGTCCTCACTCACCACTAGAGAATCTCACAAGCACTTACAAATCCAACAACTCTGGGATTTCTCGCTCTCTCTTATCGTCTTTTTGACCATACCAATCCGACTGATTCCGGTTCAATTCCTATTTCTCATTCTGCCAAACTTTTCAAAGCCTACATCGGTGCTCTTCATCTCTCAACGTGTACAACTAGAAATCGTCATAAAGAGGGAATTATTGTGATTCAATTTCTAGATGATTTGTTTATTCCTTCAATTTGGAATATATTGAAACCTTATAAATCCAACATTGAACAACTCCTTAATAAACAAGAGGTTTCATCCGACAGTGAAGAGACATTCAATGATGTACCACTCGCAATGCAATCAAATACCCATCATGATAATCGATCGAAATCCCAAAGTTCATCTATCAACGAAAAAGATCAAAATTGTCCTAGGAAGGAGGGAAAATCCAATGGGTCGAAATCGAAATCAAACAAAATTCTGTCCAAAGGTAAGGAAAATTCTCAACATGAGGAACTTCTAATGTCTGAAAATGGAACACGAACTCCTTCTCGAAATCCATTATCATCCAGCAGCGATGAATGGGAACATGCAGAGAACGATGATCCATCCGAAATCCAAGGTTATGAAAGTGATTTTTCTCAGTGGACAGATCACGAAGATACCGAAGAGGAGGAATATACGGAATTGAAATGGGCAGAGATTCGGGGAGAAAATGATGATTTTGTTCATACTTGGTTAAAAGCAGTAGAAGGAGAAGGTTTTACCATTGAACCTAGGATGAAAGATTTAGATGTTGAAGGTATTCAGAAATCAGTAACCAGATTTTTATCTTACGATAAAAAACCTGTTCAAACAATTTCTACCAAACCTTTCCCAGGGAGTTTGTTTGGATTCATGGGTCCTACTGTCCCTGTACACCCCGGTATCACTTCTTACACCAATATGAATACCAAAACGCACACGAACATGAACACGAACATGAACACGAACATGAACACGAACATGAACACGAACATGAATACGAATATGAACACGAACATGAACACAAACATGAACACAAACATGAACACGAACACGGACACGAAAATGAATAAGAATATGAACACGAATGTGAACATGAACACTAACATGAATATGAACACGAACATGAATATGAACACGAACACAAACACAAACACCTTCCATCCAATACAACCTTCAAGATCTTTCGGTGATTCATCAGAAATGACCTCCAATCAATCTCTACGTACTTTAGTTCAATTCTCACCGAATGAATCATTTCGAACAACAAATATGAAACTTTTATCTGAACCAATCCCATATCATAACTTCCACATTCGAGGAAGTATTGACCCTAAAATTATATCCTTTTATTCATTCAACACATTTCCCTCTTCAAAACTCGTTTCTTACAATCAACCATTTCCATCAAGTTCATCAACACAATTTCGACTTCTCACGAGTCCTTTTTCACCCATATCAAACTTGTTAAATACTCGTGCCTCGATAAACCAGACAATGGGATCTAGGTGGAATAAACCTGATTCATTGAGAGAGTTGGATCATCCAGGTTCCTCGACAGGTTTTATGTTCCCACTTTCCAATCATGACAATAGTCAACCTATAGGTAATAATCAACCTTGGGGTAATACCCTACCTTGGGGTGTTAATCTGCCTTGGGGTAATAATCAACCCAGTGGTATCAATCAACATATGGGTGATAACCAACCTAGGGTTATTAATCAACCTATGGGCCTTAATCAACCTAGGGGTATGAATCAACCTATGGGTATTTGTCAACCAATGGGTAATAACCTACCTTGGGGGACAAGTCAACCTATCGGTACCAATCAACCTTGGGGGATAAATCGACCTATGGGTAATAATCAACCTTGGGGGATAAATCAACCTATGGGTAATAATCAACCTGTGGGTATCAATCAACCTTGGGTAATAAAACAATCTATGGGTATCAATCAGCCCGTGGGTATCTATCAACCCAGGGATATGAATCAACCTATTCAACCAAATCAGTTTATCATACCAAGTACCTTCACCCACGTTCCCAGTATACCAACTTTCGTTCCAATGGAGAGTATGAGAGGTCTTTGGGATAAACCAAGGCGTCATCGAAATTCAAGAAACAGTAAACATTTTCATCAAATAGTTCAAACCGAACAAGAGAAAATTCGTTTGATGGAATTACGAAATCTCAATAACCAGTATCAACATGATGATAATCTACATTTCAAAGATATGAGTACTTCGTCTTCATCTGAATATATGCCTCATCATGTTTTCTCGCAATCATCGAACACACGGACTGTACCTTCTCCCATTAGACATGGACTAGAGATTGGTCCACTCGGACTTCCTAGTGGACAACAATCACATGATTCAAATCATTGTAAAGTTCAAAACTCAGTATATCCATTACAGCCATTCCCGGTTTACACTCAATGTCATCAATATCAAAACCCACATGGAGGGTTACAAGTTCAACTACAAAACCCATATGGAGGGTATCAAGTTCAACCAGAAAATTTCATTTCGTATCCGAATCAGAATCAGAATCAAGTTTTCAGATCTCACAATCCTCGGCAAATGTTTATACCCCAGAACATGGTGCATGGTCAGTTTTCATCGAAATCTATACCAAACGGAGAAAGATCAATGTCACATGGTCTACTCCAGATATCATCTTCATTACATAATGGACTGTCGACCCAATCGTCTCAGCCACATGTTAAAGCTGTTTATCATAATCCCTCTGGACGGGATCCTTCACCATACTATACCATCCCCCCTCAGGATGTACCGATTCCTTGAATACTTCCGCTCACCTTCGTCTTACTGGCAACTAACATAGAAACCGGAACCCGAACCCTTTCCCCGCCACATTGGTTCTGTGCCGTTCCGGTTTTCATGTTGGGTGCAAGAATATATTCTCTCTTTTCCCATCACCTGATGCTTGGCTTGTATGTCCTGAGACTTAGGGGAATGGGATGGATCCTCTTGTCTTGCCATACATACAGCAAGGAGCTGGTACTTATTGGGGTTGGTTTCCTGTCAGTCTAGTGATCTGTCCGGTGCACATGTGGTTAGTAGTGGAAGGGGGTGTTATATGGTGTATTCACAAATGATGTCTTGTGCGCTCATCCCATATCTCAAAAATCAATTCGAGCATGTACCAAAGCGGACGAAGTATCCTGCGAAATAGAGACAGATGCATTTTTTTTTTCGAATTGACTACCCACAACTACCCTCCTTCATGTCCTCTTCCACTTCATACGTCCCCACAGCCGTGATCAATCTTTCGCCGATCTGGTCGTCCTCTTCTTCACTGTGGTCTCCTCTACCTTCTCTTCTCCGGCAACGGCGACGGATTCCTTCTCATCCTCGCCATCCACAGTCGCTGGAGCGGCTTCAACAGGCTTGATCTTTGTAGTTTTGACAGAAGGTACTTTCTGCGCCTGATCATTAGTCAAGATCCACTGAAAGATCAGAGAACATACCACAGGTTTGGACCCGATCAAACCAAAGAGAGCAGCGAGCATACCGAGGACGGTGAACAATGCGGCAGCAAGACCGGCAGCCACTTCGGGCATTTGTTTGACAGCTTGTAAGACATCAAAGCCACAGAGGTCTGATCATCAGCCAAATCCCTCAAGTCGAGGGTGTGAATGCCGATAATGAAAGGATGGAGGGGATTGACAAGACGCACGGATAAACTCATAAATCTTCAATCTGATCTTGTCCAGAAGGGTGGAAGGTTCCTCATCCTCGTCCTCGGCCGAACCCTCTGCTTCCTTCTCGATGGGCTTTTTAACGTGGAAGGTCTCCTTGGCGAATGCTTTGGCTTCTTCGGGATCATGACTGATGTAGATGTTGTCAACTGACTGTCAGCTGACGCGTCCTCCTCCCCCATCCAGACCGCGACGTAATCTGCGGTGGACACTCCGAGGGGCCAAATCGGCAAAAGCTACTACAAAGAAGGCAGTAGATGACTACTCACACATGATATCTTCGGTCATGGTCCAAAGCTCGATTCCGATACCTGCAATCTTGGTGAAGTCCGCAGGAGTCTTGTCCTCGAAGTAAGCCGGGTTGAGAACTTTACGTGGAGCCCAAGGACCCTTATACGCGGGGTTGGGAATCTTTGGTACGGTCCATTTGCCCTACACACGTCAGCTAAAGTCAGGTGGGAGAAACAGGACCAACTTTGTATGCAGGATTTTTGATCTTGGGCTGACTCCAAGCACCACAGCCAGCAGCCTCCTCACATTTTGGGTTGGGAATCATGGGAGGGATCCAATCGCCATCTTCCTCGTCCTGCGTGTCAATCATGACTCTTTCATAAGCAAGGAGCAACTCACATCCCATTCTTCGGGCTTTTCCGCTTCTGGATCTGGTATAGTCTCCGGTTCATCCTCCAGCCAATCTTCGGGCTTGACGGCGACTGTGTCCGTGATCATGAGGGGAGCATCTTCGTCCCAATCATCAGGCTGTCACATCAGCTCAGTCTGAAACGCTTGCAAACTACACCAAACTGACCTTGGTCGCAGTCTCGTCATCGATCTCTGAGATGTCAACCCAGCTTTCAGGCTTGAAGTCGTCAGGGTCATCTGTCTTGTCAGTCCTGAAGACGTGCCGCCATCTTGATGCTCACCTATCTCGGCAGGAGGGTTGACAGGGGGATCAAAGTCTTCCAACAAAGATCCAGTTCGTACAGATTCGTCGTTTATAAGGATTTCGAAAGTCTGATCGGGTCTGAAGTGGGTCAGCTACCAGCTGGGATCTGATGAGGATGACCTACTTCGTGATCAGAGTGTATAGAGTGGACGTTTTGACAATCTTCGGTTGAGGTGGATTTGTCAGGTGTTTCTCCTCCCACTCGCCCGTGATCGGATTTCGGTGACGGAAGATGAAGTGAACCTTGTTGGTAGAACCACACTTGTCCGGACCAAACATGATTGTGAAAGGAGTCTATTCGTCAGCCGTCAGACTGTACCTGATGAACCTGTTCGACTAACTTTGTCTGTGTAATCCTGACCAGCTCGGAGACCTTGACCATCTTCTCCTTCAGTCAGCAGTTTGATGTAGGCACCCCCGCAATCCAGTCCTTTTTGCATCTTCACTTCATATTGCACCACGAGAGGTTTACCCTTGGGGTCAATCGGTTCGGGAAAGAGTGATGAAATAGCGTGGTGGGCTGCTTTGGATTCTGTCTTGCGTTAGCGTAGGTCGGCCTTAACGAACAAAGATCTCACTCATGACAAGCCCCATGTCACCCTTGATCCCAGGGTAGACCTCAGCCTCCTCGATTGTCCATATCCCGACATAGGAGAAGGTCTCGTCGCCGACAGGTGTCTGCTTGGTGGCACGTGAGACTGTCCATTTGGATTCGACAATGGGGTCTATGAACTGATCGATGAAGGGTGGATGTAAGGTGGACGCCTGTTCGTCAGCAGGGTGTTCAGGGGGAGAAGGGAGTCACTTGGCACCTCGGACAAAGGAGTGGTGGGGGGGGGGGGGGGGGGCATTTGAGTAAGCAGAGAGAGCTGCACTTGAGGAAGATATGGCGTGCGTGCCAAGCAGGATGCTACTGAGCCAGGCTGGGCTACTTCGATCATGAGACAACGTCATGTTCAGGAGGCGGTTGAGAGTACAGAAGGGTAAGGTGACGTGAGAGAAACAGTGTACCGAAAGACGACTGACCTGAAATTCAGCCTCGGCGTAGGCAGTCGCAGCTAGCAACAAAGCCCCCGTTCCAGCGGCGGCAGCTACGTTCTGAGCGCGCATTATGATGAGGTAGAGAACTTATGAAGCGTCCAACAACTGAATAGTAGCTAAGGCAAGGCGGTAAATCGATGAAGAGAAGGAAGTGACGGATCGTTCAAAAGTGAGTGACTTTACAGAGTCATCTAGAAAACTCGACGTTGGACTTGTCGACGTGGCACCTTACGCGACTGTTTGGAATTTATCTTTTATCATTCCATTTATTTTATCCCAAAACCTCCCCGGGAGCTGGGAAGGAAGGAGGCTCGTCGTCATCCATGCCCAACCGTCATCATCGCACTTGCGCACTTGCTCATCCAACACACACTCTTGCAGCACAGCAGCGACGCACACCCACCTACTGTACTACTGTACCCTTCTTCTCACACCTCTCATACTTCTCAACGGGAATACATATATATATCTTGAAGTCGGTGACTATAACCTTCTCGTCTTGCCTCTTCATATCTCTTGAAGCGTATCCGACAAAGCCTTCTTACAAGCTCCACAACCTACCCCTGAATCATGTCTAAACTTCCTTACTCTGCCACCCACGCCCATCCGGCTCATATCGAGATCCCTCCTTCTGCCTCTGCCCCACGAAAGGGTTCCGATGATATGTCCGAAGCGTTAGACAGTCCAATCATGCATACCCCAAGCTCTTCTCGACCTCCTCCCGCTAAAGGTATTCTCAAAAATGCCGTCAGGCGTCCGAGCGGGCCATTGACAGGTGATGAGAGACAAGGTGGGAGCGAGAGGAACCAAGATCAGTACGTTTCTTCTTTCATCATCTCGTCATTCCCCCTCTCACTCCGATAGTAGTCTTTGTTCAGGCAACGATGCATTCACGCATCATCAAATATTATACCATCAAGATACCACTGGATGCCAGATGTCAGAGTGGAGTGATTGGAGGAACTAATTCACATACAGTCTCACATGGGATGAAGAGATGATTGCTCTACAAGAAATTGAAAAGCAAGAAGAACAAAGAATGTGAGTGTCGTCATCCTCTTCACCATGGCCAGTCGCAGGACCAACGACTGACCATTTAGGAAAATTGACGAGCCTAAAACGCCTTTCGTGCGATACGACGCCTTGAATGATGTAGTACTCAGTGGTGAGTCTTTTTTATCATGTTCGAATACAGATTCTGACGGTAGATGTACCGAAGTTCGATTTGGAACAAGATCATCCACCTCGTTCTCCATCCACGCCTCGAAGCAGGTAAGCCGAGATAATCCCTCCTCCTTTCATCTTCCTGATCTATCTATTACCCGCCTAGCTGATATTTCTTCCACCACATTCTATCATCTTCACACTCTATCTCACTGGATCTCTTATCCTCTTTCCTCATTTTACGAGGTATCAAGCTGTATGATCGCAATATGAAACGAAATATTCTTAAAGGTATATTGAAAAATACTCATTCCAGTGCACCCGGAACCCCATCGACGACGTCGTCTCATCCTCGTCGTCCTTCTTCTTCCTCCTCCACATCCTCTCGTTCTACATCTTTCTCTCTTCCTAATCATCCAGGAATCATCCGACCCGGTCCACGTTCCACTTCACCGGCCGTCCCCGCTGTCCCTGGACCTAAACCCTCTGCCCCACAGGCCCGGTCGGGAGAATTGGAAGCTCCTATCTCTCTCGGAGCCACACATGCAAACACGGCCGCCAATGCTGGAGAGGTATTCACCGATTCTGACGAAGAAGATAAGAGTCCGGAGGCTATCGCTCATAGGGAAGCGTTCAAGAGGATGAGAAAGGGGCATTATGCCAATGAGGCAGATGCTATTGCTCGAGCAAAGGCGTTGATGGAGAAGGAAGAAGAATCAATGAATGTTGATGGTGTGGAGAAAGCAGAGACGAAGGTGAATGGGTCTTAGTTCGTCTTTCTCATCCTTCAATGTGAGGGTGTGGGGTCTTTCAACTAAGGGCATGAAGCAGGGAGGAGAGATCCGTTGAGGTAGGTTGCGGTGAGATTGTGGGAGAGTGTTGAGGAGTGTGAGTGTGGAGTAACTCAGGTTATCAAATCCATACAAGATTCTAGGGAAAGACATGAAAAGAGAAGGATGGATAAATGTATGAGATCGTGTTGAGGAGAGGAAGAGTGTGGAGGGTGCGGCCTTCGAGAGGTGATTCTAATGGTAGACCCCCCAAGTCGGTTCCGTGTCAAAAACCATGGTCAGTGTATATACGAAGAAAAGAAGTATACTTGGGAAAATGATGTGCATGGGATGCGGGGGAATGTGAATATGTATTCATTTGAATGTTCATCATGCGTTTAGTTCATGATATCAATTCAATATTTCAAACCTTGAGACATTCACAAGGTATTGATGATCTTACATTTTGCGTGTCTTTTCCACTTGTACCTACATTTGATACTTCAATTGACCACTCTCGTGCATGAAGATCAGGATGATATAAGATCGGTGCTGCATGCTAAAAAGCTTCAGAGACCAGGTTGTCATATGTCGCTCAACTGAAGGACTGACGCATGACGCAGCTGGCCTGGAGAAAGGGAATATGCAAGATAAAATATAAGCAATGACATCAATAATCACATGCAGATGAAGAGTCAAGTTATAAAAGAAAACATGCAAGTCCATCCCTGATGAACACATTTTTATATACACAACATATTTTTAGATACACAAAAGTAGATGAATGAGGTGAAGATTACTCTTCTTCTGGTTCTTCCCCCACTGTAGATCAGTAAGTGTGAATTGTCCTCGTCCCCAAAACCCTTCGCTTACGGGAAAATAGAGGTCGGAATCGGGATCGGGATCGGAATCGCTCTAAGCAACTAGGATGAAGACGAGTGAAAAAAAGGAGTAAGGTAGGGTAGGGAAAGTGAGGACTATGGGAGCGATGGAGAAGATGGAAGAAAGACGGACAAGATAAAAGAAAGATGGAGAAGATGGAAGAAAGATGAAGATGAAGAGAAAGATGGAGAAGATGAAAGAAAGATGAATTATGAGGGTAAAAACAAAACTTCAAAACGTACCAAATTGAAGTGGTTCACCATGTCTATACCTAGCTGGACTAGGTTCTCTACCAGGAGTTAAATCAAATACTCTTGTAGGTGGTTTCAAAGCTTCTTCACCTTTACCCACACTCTTATTCCCAACTTGTCCGATTTTACCAATCTCATCTTGTTCCCCTTTATTCATTTGTCCAACCATACCCGATTGATTCATTTTATTCAAGTTTGAAATTTGATCACCTTCATCAGTCACACTTGATCCTGTCCCATTATCCGTAGTAGAAGAAGGTTCTTGAATCACACCGACTTCAGACCCATATTCATATTCATCAACAGGTTCGAATATAATTTCAGAATCTCTTGTTCCACCATCCCCCGGAACGTAAGCTGTATCTGAAACGTAAGATTCTCTATGACTTGGTGCGTAATGTCCGACTATATCATTGATCGTATCTCTTTGACCACGTGGAGATTTTTGAGGACGAGGTGAGAGTATTTCCAATTCGCCCTGTTGAGAAATAGATGGAGATGGGTTTCTAGGTATTGGAGGTAAAGCACCATGAGCAGGATGAGGAAGAGGAGCTCCTAATGGGATAGGGGGTAAAGCTCCATGAATGGGAGATTTAGATCCGGGGATAGGAGGTAAAGGATTTCTATTTCCTGGTGATGAAGGATTAGGTAGGAGAGGTAATGGTCTAGGAGATCTGGGAGGTGAGAAAGATTCATCATATGATGATGTTTGTTGAACTGCCGCTAATGCGTTTTCGGAAGAAACGTCTTGAGAAGGTGAAAAACCTGTTGTGGTGGGCATGGGAAGTGATTCCGTGCGTTCGGCAGCGGGACGTGGGAAAACGGGAGGAGATTCATCTGATGTTTCGGGGGTATGATAAGCTGAAGGTTGATGAATACGAGGAGAGGGAGATCGACCTGGTGGATGAGGTGATAAGGGAAGTCCGAGGTTTTGAGGTGGAGGAAGAGCAGCTTGACGGTCCATACGTCTTGCTCCATGTGCGATGAGAATGTCTGAGTAGGTCAGCTGACACGTTCTTATCGACCAGCCTCTTCTTCAAATGACGTCCTTATGTGGGATGGAGAAGAAAAAAGAGTGCAGGGTGGTGTATGAGAGGAACTAGCAGGAGAAGAGAGTTCATTTACTCGTACGACACTTGAGCGTGTTCAGTAAATGATATGGAAGTGATCGTGGGTGAAATGAAAACCCAAATCGACAGCTTTATGACGGGAACGGGCAAATTCAGTAGACACGGAGCCAAATGATGACAAGTAGACTGTGAGTACAAAAGCCAAAAACAGACTCACCCATCCACTTATCCTCATCCTTCACACGTCGATGTCCCGCCTCTTGCGGACTCCCACCACCCGAACTCGCCCCTGAGGCAGAATGTAACTCATAATCGACTTCTGTCTCTCTTTGTCTTTGTCTTCTAGCTGTTTCTCTCTGTGACTCATCAGTCTTGACCCTTCTCACCGTCTTCGTTCCGAAAAAGCTCGCTTTGCCTTCATGGACCTTAGCTTCTTCCACTGAATCTCTTCTCACTCCCGATCTAGAACGAGGACGGACAGTCTTGGAGGAAGTATTTGTCTTTGATGGAGAAACAGGTTTGGTAGGTGATCCAGGATCGGCATTCATATGATATACAGTGGCTTTGGGAGCTGCAGAATCCAGTGTGAGTTTACGTGTTTGAGATCGAGACATGAGCATTCTGTCAAAATCGTTTTCTGGCGTAACGGGGAGGGCGTGAAGTTGTGAGGTGGTACGTTTCTTCGATTTGGGTGTGAAAAGTGTAGCGAATGTTTTCTTCATTTTCGGATCGGCGATGGCCATTTGATATTCCTATCATGTCAACTCTATGAATGTCGTGAAGTGATGAGGACTCACGAAAGGGACTCTCTCTTCGAACAGAAAGTACAGGTCGGAAGTTCGAGGATCTTCCCTTGGATCTAGGGAGCCCGATTCTGGTCTACCAGGGCGAGCTTTGTATTCAATCTTGCTGTCAGCTTCTCCTTTCAGCTACTTGAACACGCTCTAAGTACGATGCACAGAATCCGTGTCACTCTTAGGAAGTGCGGGCCATATGTTGGGGAGGCCGAATCACTCACCACAGCCCAATTTGCCTCTTTGAACGTCAACTCATCCCTGTCCATCCATCCCCCACCCATCATCAAGTCCGCCCATACATCTACGAAAGACTCTTCGATATATACCCTCCCCGTACTATCGGCCCGAGCATGAGGATCCAGGGCTACCTCGGTGCCAACTTTCGGGGTGGTGTCGTAGGCGAACGGGACAGCTTCTTTCTGAGATTTTTGAAGCTTTTTACGTAGTTCGTCACGTTCTTTCGGCCATTCGGTAATGGATACCGCGATGGGCTGTGAAAAGGTGAGTGATATGTCGAGTAGGGGGTCGGTACGGTTGAAACCGCCTGTACTGGAGGCGAACTCGGTCCAGTCCATCGTATCTCTTCTAGCTTTGAGACTCTGTAAGTTAGTTGATGTGCAGACCCTGACCGATCCCATAGTCCAACTGCGATCACAATGTTCATAGTCAGTGGTGGCATCAGCCAAGCAGAGCAGATACAGGCAAGTGAGGTGAAAGAAGAGGGCTCTCACGTTCTTTGCACTTTCACTCAGATCAAACTGAAGTTTACTCCTAATATCCTCCTTCTTCTCCCCCGCAGCAGCATCAAAACCACCCTCCTCGAACATGCTCCATTCTTTCCCAGCCAAACTTCCCCACCTCGCGCCATCCCCATCTTCCTCGAGCGGTCTCCCATCCAGCTTGCCTTTGATGGTTCCTGGTCGTGCTGCCTTACCATATGAGATTTTTCTACCCAGTTCGCTGCTGGAAGCAGGAAGGGGAAGCATGTCCTTGACCAACATTTTCTTTCTATAATCTGACGAAAATTTTGGTCTAGCCGCATTGCCCCGTTTGTTCTTCAGTACGACCCTTTCCCATGCTTCCCATTTCCCCGGAACGTCTTGAGCCCATAGCTCCGCCTGTACGACCAGATCACGGGAGTATGCTCGAACTTGTCGCGAGGCACGTTCGCAGCGGACCACACGGGCACCTCGTCTTGGTTGGCCTCGTGCTAAATCGGCATCTGACGCTACCATGGATGGATAACCTCGGACCCACTCTTGAAGTCGAGCGGGAAGATCACTAACTCCAAGACCAGTCTTATTCGAGCCGGAGGAACGTATGTGGGAGAGGAGAAGATGTTCCGTAGCACACGCTGCACGTACGTATGCGGCGTGAGCGGACATGGCGGATGAAGATGCTGGGATGTCGAACAAGAGAGGAGCGAAAAGAGAGGATAAAGAATGAGGGGTGAGTCCGGAGAGATGGGAGTGAGCAGCGAATCTTGCCAAGAGTCTAAAGATCGGGTGGAGAATTTTCGAGTAGACGGTCTCCGCTACGAGAGCAGCGAGGGAGGGGAAAGCGTCGGCAGGGTAATTGGCAGCTGTCAAAATCAGTCGTGATTCTGAAGGATAAGGGTGATAAAAAGTCACCTCGTTCACGACCTCGCCATTCTTCGTAGACCTCCCATTCTAGCACACCATGACATAGCTCCCGAGTTCCCTCTCGGATACGGGTAATACGACTTAGTCCCCATCGAAGAAGCCAAGCGAGTTCGTGTTCTTTGGCGAATTTAATATCCTGTGCAAAGTCTGATGATTTTGTGCGAGAACCATTGTCTCTCAGACTATGGTAAGTGTCGGATACTTTAAAAGAGGCAACTCACGTCAGAGAACTCATGTAAGACTCTATGAGCATCTTTATTCTCGTTTGATTGACATCCAATGCTTGATTAGAGAACAGTAAAGCGGTTGCCAATCCTGGATTTTGAGCGGGTTCCCTGATGATTTGATAACTCACCTCGTTTCTCAAGTTGCTTCCCTACATCCTGTATGAGCTGCCCTACATCTTCCAAGCTCAAGATTACCCTCGCGCCAACTTCCCCTAGTATCCCATACTTCCTACCTGAAGTAACCTCATCGGTGCTGTATCCAAAAGAATCGATCGAATTGGACGACGAAGTGGTAACGGGTGGTATCCGAGTAGGTAGGAAGGAGTATTTGGGAGGTAGTAAAGGTGGTGATTCTTGTCGTGGGGAAGTAGGAGGTGTCGGAGGTCTATAAGTTGGTCCACCGACTGTACTTCTCCCATCAGCATTGCTCTCAATAAGCAGATGATAGAAACTCACAATGATCTAGGAGCTGGAAGAGCACCAAATTCTGCAAATTGACCGGTCTGTCCTCCTGATGGTGAGGCTTGACCTTTGGAGGGAGTTTGAGGCAAGACCTTTTTGAACGGGACGGTTGACGCATGGGCGGGTGTACGATCCTTGTCCTTTTTGTGACCGAACAGAGAGTGCATCTCGCTCGGGAGCTGATCCACCCCTCGAGGGCAGTACTATCGGTAAGTGTTTGTGAGGTTCAGGGAGGATATGTGAAGATCCGACGATCTGAGAGATTGAAGATTATGAGCGACAGAGGGAGGGATGGATGGATGTCTGTGCAACGTGTCTTTGAGCTGTGGTGTGATGACAGAATACAGAAAGAGCGTCGTTGACGACGTGAGGGAGAAGTATGGTGCAAGGCGACGGTCCCTGGGGCGGGTCGGCACTTTAGAGTGAAGTTTGAGATGAAACGTTTTTGAGAGGAGGACGAGTTTTTTGTTGTTACCCCTGGACGATGGGCGGGTGATGGTCGTACGGTTGGGGTACGAGTGAAAAGGATGGGCGTGTCCGGGTGCCGATGGAGTTGCTCTGGAGAGGCAGCTTGGGGAGTTCCTGTGGACAGAGTAGGAGGGGGAGAGTACACGTGCAAGAGTTACTGGGTTTATAAGTAAGACTATGATAGGGAGATGTCATGACACATAGTGAGAGGTGAGTTAGATGGTTGGGCAAGGAGGTAAGGAGGCCCAAGCGCGGTTCGGTACAATTGGGTGGTCTATGCGTCACTCCAACTTGATCTCTCCTTTCCTTCCTTTACAAGTCTAGGCCTTGTCTTGGATGAGGTGACAAGTGGGAGATATAGGCATAGTGAAAAGGGGAGATGCTGAAAGAAGTACAGTGGCAAGACCATGCCATACCAAGTAGACCGTGGACCATGGACCATGGACCATTGCATATGACCGGATGGTTTCAACTTTTCTTTTTATCCGAGACGTACTAAAAGCGGTGAAACTTGACCAAGCAGCCACGTCATTCATGTGACAATTGATAAGGAAGCTTCCGCTCTTACGCTTGAGGGAAATCCCCGCGTTGATCCTTTGATCTGCTCTCGATATTAACAACATCTCTCCCACCAACCACTCTTTTCTTTCCCTAACAAAGCTGATCCTCGTCCCGTCCTCCCACCTTCATATGAGCGACTCATCTCTTTGAGCACATTTCAAAAAGCAATCACTATGTCTCTCTTACCGAACCCATTCCGGCGTTCTTCTTCAACAACACAAGATCCCATTCTTCCGATTCATGATGACACACAACCTCAAGCATCAACTTCGAAACCCCGTCCGCCTCCCATACGTCCTATCGCAAATCGATCCTTCTCAGCTCGAGCCACTCCGAATGATGGAAACGGTCCCAATGGTAGACGTGTCAGCGTCATCTCACCTCCTTCATCTGCAAATCCCGCCGGTCAGAGTCCAGGAAGTGGCGGTCGGAGACGAGCACATACAGTCAGCGTATCTCTTGCATCCGCCAGGAAAAGTCAGTTTGAGGCTGGCCGTAACTCTCGTCTTGGGACTATCGAGGATGGGACAGAACTGAGCAGTGTGGACATGGATAGAAGATTGAGCTCTGGGTTAAGACATAGGAGAGATAGTAGAGCCAGTACAGCCACTCCGGTGTCTTTTGATATTGGAGGTAACGTCAAAGATAGACCTGCGGATCTGCAAGATGAGATTGTTGGAGTTTTAGATTGTATCGATCCTCATGTATCAACAGGTAAGATCTGTCATGTCGAATCATTTGTGGGAGTAGACAAAGAGCTGAATAATTAGTTAATCATCTTCAAAACATGTCAAATTCTATTTTCATACCCCATCTACCTCAATTATGGAGTAGAAGACCTGAAGTTATTCTGCCAGAAACCCCAGCGGCTAGTATCGCCCCTGTCGAGTGAGTCGCTATTGTTCATCCTGCGCACGGCATCTGACTCACAGTGAATATAAGAACCGACAAGAACCCAACATCCCTCGTCCTAGACGCATCTCGATATCTCGTCCTAGATCAGCTACAGTCTCACGGTTGTATCCTCCCACCGCTCCACTATCAGCTCGTCCGATTACCGCTCCCATACCCGAAGCTCAATCTGAGGCACCGGACGAGGCAGCTCTTCCACGACTGGATCAAGACGCAGAGAACGAATACGAACTTGAAGATGATATCTCTGAAATTGAAAAGGATCACGAGCTAGATCAACATGTCCGACATGTTCTATCTGCTGGTAGACGGGCGCAGTTGCAACGTGTGGCGAGGGGCGTTTGGACTTTCCTCAAAACACCCATCGGGGCATTTGCAGCCATTTATGGGTTTTTATGTGCGTTTTGGGGAGCAGCGATAGTGTTGTTCTTGTTGGGGTGGATAAAGGTCGGTAGTACGTATAATAAAGATGTGTGGGTGGAAAGGAGCAGTCAGATAGAAAATGGGTTGTTTACCTTGACTGGGGTGGGGTTGATACCATGGAGAGTGATTGATACTTATCGTGAGTTGAGCTTTCCTCGTCCAATGTCAGCTCCAGGTCGTAAATTTAATCCGCGTCCCACGTCGTACCCATCCCCCTGAAACAATGTCACATGCAATACCTTATCGAAGGAGCGACAAAGATTGTGCGAAAGAGGTACGAAACTTACATCTCAGGGATGGTCATCATTTGGAGATTGAAAAGATTAACTACGAAGTTGAGAAAAGAACGTGGGCTTCCGCCAATTGATGATCCCAATGATCTACCGGATCCTATAGATGTTCAAGATTACGTATCTGTGAGTATTCTTATCCCTTCATATCATTCAAAGTCGTACCGAGCACCACTTCCACTATCCTTCCCTCTCTGGAGCATACTTCCATGTATTCGTTTTTGGATAAAGAACTAAAATGATTGAAGAACTACCAAAGGGATACGTATGACGCTTACTTGCCAGGTTCTCACGGAAAAACAACAAGAACAACTTCGTCATCAACAAGAAAAGTTTGCAGCTAGTCAAACTTGGTATCGTCCCCATGCCACTGCTACACATACAGCCTTTCCGATCAATTGGGCGTTGTGGAATACCATTGTATGTCGAGTGTTACTCTTCCCCTCCCTTGGTTTTTGCTTCTGTACCTGATGTGAGAAGTGCTTACCTCATAAGTTGATGGACGGTAATTCAGCTTTTCAATGGTGAGACTTCCCCTGCCCCAAAACGGAGAGATAAGCTGATTGATAGTATGTTATGGTATGTCGCGCATTCTCATAATGAGCTAGCTGACGTGTTAGTGGAGTAATGTGGGGTCTTAGTGAGTCTCTTCATGTTTCGGTTGAAGAGCGTAAATGCTAAGTGACAGATTGGCACGTTAGACCAGCATGGACTACAGGTTGTCTTATACCCCTTTCTTTCCTTTGCGGTATAGGGTGAGTTGTTTCCTCACTTCCTCCTGCTCATCCTGCTCCTTGAGCTTCTTGTGTTGCTTCTCTTCCGGGAAAACACTGATCGATACGGTAAATAAACCAGAACTAACATCAAGCGCCGCCATTCTCATCTGGCGTGGATCAGTCCGTACCAAAAAGACAATTTCTGTAGAACATAAACTCCGTCAAGCACTAGGTGTTCCATTATCCTCTTCAACCCCAACCACGAAAGACGGTACTATCGTCGTATCTTCAAATTCAGCACCTATACTCTCTGATGAAGAAGGAAGAACCATAAACCAATTGGAAAAACCTGAAAGAAGAACAACAGTGACAATGGGATCGACTAAAGAGAATTTAAATATTAGGAAAAGAGCAAAGACTGTCGCTGCTCCTGAACGTATGGAACCTACTTTATCAGGTACAAGGGAAGGGGATAGGGAAGGGGAAGATTGGATGGAAAATGGAGAGAGAAGGGATAGTAAGGATGATACGAAAATTGGAATGATACCTCTTGTCAAGAGATAAAGATTTGAAGATCTTTCAAATGCACATTACTTGTTTTGTCTTTTGAATCAGAAACGAGCGAATGTCGAGAAATGGGGATTGAGAAAGAGATGGGGTCTGGAATGGAAATGTCTTTTTTTTGGTACATCTGGGGTGTATGGTTAGTTGTTATTGGCTGAATATCTGTAAAGGTGGGTTTTGGATATCTTGATCATCTTGTCAGAAATTAATGAGTTTTCTTCCTTGTATGGAAATATGGAATTATGTTAGCAGATTAACATGCATCCACTATAATTTACTATGCGACTCGTAACAATAAAGGTGATACGGTGATATGGGGATATGCATGAACGAATTGCTTGAATATTTGGTGATATCGAGATGGACAATATTGTTTTACATTGACATTTGAGGCATTTTACTGGTTTTCACAGGGTTTTATCTTTTCCTAATTTATTTTTGGACATGTGTTTTCGTCTTTGGCGAGACATATGTGACATGAGTATATACAGCGCTGTACTTCAGCCCGACTTCAACATTGCCAATATATAGTAGTATCTCCATCCGCTCTGCGACCTTTGGGCCTTATTCTGGACGCAACATTTGAGCAAACGACAGCAAAGAGTTCTTCAACGAGAGGAATGACAGAATTATATGTAGAATACGTAATGTGACAAGAATTGAGAATCTAAAGGAGTATCGTGATGAGAAGATGCGACGGTGAAGAGTTTCAGTGGATGAAACGCTACAACACAAATGATGGTCATCGACCAGTTGATACGGATTGAGAATTTAAGATGAGAACTCACAAGGCCACCAAAGGAAAAACAAAATCAATCTCAATACTTCCATCCAACTCCATCTCATCTTCATTTTATCCTCCAATATACTTTTGGTAGCTCTCCACAAAACCGCCCTGCCAAGACTACTCGATATCAAGGCAGTACGGATGTTAGTTGGGAGATGAACGAGGATTGTAGAGAGAGATGAGAGAGATGAGAATAAAGAAGGAAGATGGAATGTTGAAAGAGGAGGAAGAGTCGAATAAGATAAGAATGCTTCGGATGAGGCACCGACAGGGTAGAGAATGTAAAAAGCGTTGTATCTTTCATGTCAGTCTGTTTTCTTCTTCAAATTTGTGTGCAATCCGTGTGATAAAACTAGCATCTTGTCAGAACATAGATATGGTAGTCTATGCTTGACATGATGGGAGTTAGATGTAATGTTGTGCAGGGAGGGTAGGTATATAATCTGATATGAGACGAAGAGGAGTGAAAGCCGTGGAGTGAGGATAGGTCATGGGGTCAAGAAGAGAGAATTGGAACTTAAATGATATCACTCACCGTAGCCAATCGATAAGCCCAATCTGGTAACCAAACAAGGACGATGTGTAAAAACTGTATCGCAATACTTCAGCGACAGACCAAGCGAGGACCATGGTGGCGTATAAAGGGTGATTACCACTCTATCAATCAGTGTATCATCCTACGTGAACTTCCTAGCATTACCACCCCTGCGTGATTCATATTCCCTTCTGGTGAGTTTGTGAGAGGTTTAAGATCAAATAGAGAGAAATAAATTGTGTAATGGGGAATGGATAAAACACACAGGAAGAGGAAGATTCAAAGAAGAACCAACATACACTAGGCACAAGCTCCACAACACCCCAAACGGCCCATAGCCTACTTGCGACTTGAGACAAAGCCGTCCCCGGACTACTCCTCACTAATCCCAGTACAGCATGTAACACGTCAAAAACGGCAAGAGTTTGAGTCCATTTTACCGTTTCGCCGAGATTATGGTATTGACAGCTCCCACCAAAATGTGCGTATAACCGATCTACCAAGTCACTTTGAGGGAAGAGCCATCGTGATGGGATGGATATGGGTGAAGATCGGGGTGTGAGGATGAATGTGGTGATGACTATGAGGATGTAAGTCCAGAGGAGGAGTGAAAGAGCGTTGTATATTATCAGATATATTTTGAGGGGTGTGAGATGAGCTGGAATGGTCAGCCATATCCCTATCTCACTATGAGGATGACAGAACGAGGGCGAAGATGAGAGAAGGGGTGGAAGAGAGGAAGAGAGGAATGGAGAACGGACATGTTTGTACTTGAGATTGAGCTTGTCTGACGAGACGATCTTTCTCTTGCTCTGCACGAGAGACGGCGGTGTTGGCTTTACGCTTAGGACTTGTTGCAGACATTTTGAGCGACCGAGATGTTAAAGTGGAATGTACTTATGGGTAATGTCAATGCGGACGGCTACTCGGGTCCCCGCTAGGTGCTGCAACGGAGAGCAGATAGGCTCGCGAAAACATCGGAAAGTGACTTACAACAACATACTCTCTCCATAGGCATGCAGGCTCTGTAACACACCAAGTTAGGCCTGCCCCCTCCACTTTGGCCAACCAAGTCACTGCCCCCACTTCTCACGGTCTCCTTCTTCTTCTCCTTCTCGTCTTCTGGGCACTCGACGTACGTAGACGGTCATACAATAGCTAACTCGGATCTCTAAGCCAATCAAGCTGTGCAACATGCAACATCTAGATCTCCATACACGTCCCTTTTATGTCCGTCATCATTCGTTCGTTCCCTTGCGTCATCATTCCCAGGCTTCTCCAGGGTCTTCGACTTCTGACCTTAAATTATATTGGGCAGAATATTTCATCACCGCGGTTGCTTCTACGTCAACATCGCTCCTCGTACTGTTTGTGCTCATCGACTGCCCACATTCCTTACCAACAACATCCCTATCACTCGTATTGAACGTTCTCATGGATCACCCATTTTTTAGTAACGTGGATCGAAGCCACCTCAACACATATCCAGCTGAACCTATAATGGACCATGATACCTTGCAACCCCCATCACAATATTCGCAAGCTCTCACGCAACTCACAAACCTGATTCACTACGCCCATGATCTCTTCCTGATCAAGTGTGATGGGGGATTGATCCCACCCTCATCCCTCAAACTGAATTGGGAAGACGTGGGAGACTATCATGAAAATGTCAGCGAATTTATCCGATTGGCTTCACCACTGACAGCATCTCTGCGCGGTCTCGAAACCGCCTCTTGGCAAGAATATGGCTTTTTCACAACCATGGCGTTATCGGCCTTGCAAGATGGAGTGGAACGTATCTCCAAGGCTGAGGCGAAGCGAGATGAAGAACTTCAGAGAACAGGACTACGTCTAAATCGAGTGTTTTCCACCTCGGAACTGGCATCACTATCATCACCATCATACAAAGCGACCGGGATGACACGACCAGTCGACTTTGACCCATCACAAAGACTTTGGACTGTTTGTCTGATGGAAGATCTCATGAAAACTCTCTGTTCTATTCAAGATACAGGTTCAATTCCACCCTCATGGACACAACATACTCTTGAGTGTGATATGACGGCTATTCCGCGTCGGGCAGCACTCGAGTTTGGTCATCAAACTTCTCATCGTCTCTCCGATACTCCTTCCTCCTTGGGCAGCTTCTGCTGACACCTAATCTGAGAACGCCGGACGACGTGGGGCCTGATTCTGGGAGCAGTCCCATCCCCAATGACTAATGCTACGATCCGATCTATATCAAAGACATATACAACCATCTGCCTATGGGCGATGTTTCATCCGATCCCCTCTGGACACTCGTCATGATGTTTTGCCCGAACCCGATCTTGACTTTTCCACTACTCGTACACTCTACAGTGAGTACAACATCCAATCTGTTAGCTGCTTCCAGTATGATGCGTGGGTTACCGCGAAGTCCCGATGACTTACCTCCCTACCGAAACAGGCAGGTTTTGTGGCTCACGATACTCTACTGTGCTGATGCTGATCTGGTACTGTTGAGCATGCAATGATTGACGATAGTAGACCACGAACGTAGTGCTCGTATGTATCTGCAGTTGGCAGTGACTGAACTAACCGTTCTTGCTGGAATAGGAAATTGAGTGAGATCAAGCGCAAAGGGAGCGTCTCCGGAAACCACGTCCTTGTTCCTGCACTAAGTCCATGGAATGATGGCCCTTCCCCAAAGGGGTCCTGACGAAATGAGATCCTGTATCCTTGACGACCGTCTCTCATCTTCACGTTCAATGTAGCCAGCTTTCACTTCGATTTCCATATCTGAATTCTCTCGATTTTCTGCGAAAATGCTCTTTTACGGGTCCAGGACCAAACGATCTCCATTGTTCACGGTGAGTCATACTGTCATATCACACTGGACGCTTGACTGATGACAGACAGCTTTTTTTCATACATGCTGAACAGCTCGAGAATCACATCAGTCCAATCTTCCACAGGCTCTATCCTTCTCTGTACGACGTCATCCTAAACAAATGAAGTAAGTCGTTGTCAGCACTCTGACAGAGTGAACAGGAAAGTTGATGTCATCTCCAGAACTCCGCACATCGACTTTGACCCCTGCTTCCTCTCTTTCATCCCTGAGATCTCCCTGGACTGCGTCATTGGGTCTTCTGAAAGCTAGAACCCCGCTGATATGTTCAAGGAAGAAGATCAGCCGTCATCGTTCACAAAGATCCTCCCTTCATCCTGAGAAAAGCAAGTCAGTTGATGACATCACCTCAGTCCTCTTTCATCATGGTGTTTTCTTGCTGACGAGGTAGAATAAATTTCAACTGACGATAGCTCTGTTAGTGGTGAGTGGAATCGCAATGTGTGAGGTGTTATCGATAGTCGCAGAGGATTACAGCAGTAAATATGTATTGACTTTGACTTCTTCTCAGGTCCACCGCTGAATTCGAGATGGTCAGTCCGTTATCGAGGCGTGATGCAGAGATTAATCATGCAGACTCCATCGGCTTCTGGACACGTCCATGGATGTCGTCGATGATACATGCTATTTATTCGTCAATACGCACTTCTTCCACGAACGTGCGAGCCCAGCCTCGAACCGCTCCAACTGGTCACTTAACATGATGACATAGTGAGTTGTCTGGTCTTCATCTTGGTAGGAGAGTCGTCAACTGACACATCATCAGTCTTCACATTTTCAGTCCCACGTTACTCAAGCTATCTGCTCCACTGCTCCACTGCTCCACCGCCCTTCCTTCCCCTCTCAAAATGAGAAGTTGTACGTCGCCCTTCTCCCATGAAGTCTCGAACCACGTCGCAATTCCACAGCCTCATTTACGAACTTTTCTCACGTACAGAGATCACAAACTTCGACATCTATCCTCACGCTATCTGCTCCACTTTCCGGCCCACTTTGCTCCATGACTCCACTGGTCCACCTTCACCTCGACTAACATACGTCACCTGTATGTTCAAATCTCGAACGATAACTCCCACGACACCACTGCTCCACTTACCGACTCTTTCCAAATGTATTGGTAGTTGCCGAATTCGACATCTATCTTCACACGTTCTACCATATTCTAAACACCCCATTCACTCCACTGGTCTACGATTTCCTCCGGCAATTATACGTCACTCTCTTCACTCACCAATCTCCACATCTTTCCCACGACAAAGTCACAGCCTCAATCGTCCGTCGCTTATATGTGATGTGTGAAATGTTTGTCAGCTCAGGTCGTCCACTCCAGGCCGCGGTCAGACTCGCCCGTAAGGATTTGGAGTATCGCCCGACTCGTGGATCCACTAGCGAGGCTCTCACGCCATTGATTGCCAAGCATACTTGTCATCAGAGAAGACGTTGCACCGCCTGCCCGATCCGCGGGTGGTGGAGAGGATGAAAGGATTGAGAAATCACCAGAATGAGAAGTTGCGTGTGGGCGAGTGTAAGGACCAGACGTCGGGATAGTCTGCGTCGATGAGCTATGACAATGAGGCCTTGTAGGGAACAAACCTAGTGATGTAGTGTATCGAAGAGATCTGTAAGATCGATGAGATGTATGTCAAATGATATAACTAGGAAAACACAAAATACATTCGACAAGACATTGCTGAGAAAAGACTACGTCTATATACTAAAAAGAGAGCGGAGTGATACCGATAAGAGCATGCGTAGTTTGGAATGAAGTCGAGGTAGAATAGGAGAGGAAGAGCGATGATAGTTACCGAGACGGAGATGTGAAAAAGGGTAGAGGTGTCGAATGAGTGGAACCAGGCGTAGTAGCAAACGGAGTAAGCCCGGACGCGGGAATGGAGACGGGGACGGGAATGGAAAAGAGTACGACTACAAGGTAAGGTACCCGTGGTACCGCGTGATCCTGACATTACTCCCCTCCTTCGGTAGACGTCGTCTCGACGTCATCGTGATGGTTGTTAAGAGAATTTGATGGTTGTCAGGAATTCCACGTGGTCATGACGTGTCATTACTTATCAAATAATGTTCCCCTCGTCGTGTAGTTCGATTCCTTCTCTTCTCGTCTCTTCTCTTTACCTCTTTACTCATTTCTTTTCTGACCTTCTCCATTCTAACAACACTTTTACTAACAATGGTTACTCGTAAACAACTTGCGTCCTTGAAAAAGGCCACCGAAGCGTCTGTGAGTACGAGTACCATGATCCGTGCGAAAGAAACGAAAAAAAACCTCGATTTTGTGGTGGAGGACTGGCTGACGAGATAGGCTAACAAGCGTCGCCGTTCTGGATCTCAAGGTCGCCGTTCCGGATCTCAAGTCCCTCCTGTTCGTTCTCCTCCACCTGTTGCCGTCGCCGGTCCCTCCAAGCAACGTGTTGGTCAAGGTCGTAAAGAAACCCCCAATCCACGTCATTTAACTCCTTTTCCTCATGATCCTGATCCTCCTGCCGATCTTCCGATTCCTTCTACCGATGCTCCGTTTCCTTCTACACCTCTCCGGGAAGTTTCTACCGCCGTCGAGTATCAAACTCCCCGAAATAAACAAATTAAAGGTGGTGTTGAGGCTTCCGGACCTCCCTATCGTGAAGGACCCCTCATCGTTGTTCCCAAACCGGGTGGTCGACAGAACTCGTACCACGATATTGTTCTTCAAGCTATGGACGTGTCTTCTAACAAAGTCCAAGTACGTCTCCTACCACACGTTGTTTGTTTTGAATATTGACTAGTAGAATTTTATCCATTACCTTCGTTTATGGAAGTCGACGAAGGCTGAATCCACAAGGGCCAAGGTCGATCTCGTACTTTCTGTTCTTGGTACTGAGCAGACCATCGTAGGGTACGCGTCTGAACCTTGTAATTGTTGTGAAGACATGCTTTCCAAACCTTCCCGCTGGCAGGATTTCACTAAGAAGTGGCCGTGTTTGGTACCCGTTATCCGCTTTTCGGGTTCCGAGCAGTATCATATTTGTGGACAGTGAGTTCTAAATAGTTTCGTACCAGGTGTAGTTCGTTAATTTCTAGTTGTTACTGGTGCCTGGTCGACCGTGGTACATGCTCCTTCGCTGTTGATTCCCGTATAGGTCCCCGTGACCAATTAAAATTTTCAATGACCCAATGGAAGGCTATGTACACGACACTCGATAAAGCCATGGCGAATGCCATCCTCTTGTCTCACCGTTATGGTGTAAGGATCGACGAAGAAGATGCAGTTCAGGTTGCTGTCAAACAGCAAGTTAATGATGTTTATTCCAGTGTACTTGATCTTTGTGTAGTGCGTGTTTGTTTCCTACCACACGTAGTTCCTAACCTTCAGAAGCTAAACGAATGTAAAATATCTGGTCCCGATTTCCGTGTACCCATTCCCCATCGTTTCGGACACGTAGTTGGTATCCAAGTCCCCGATTACTGTAATGTTCGGTGGGCATACTCTGCTTTGCCGGACAAGAAACGAAGACCGGTCCCCATCGCCAAAACTGGTTCGTCTAAGAAGAAGTATAAGAAGTCGAAAGGAAAACAGAAGGCTGTAGACGATTTCGAGTCTGATTCTGAACCAAGTGAACCGTCGATTGAGGAAAGTGACGAGGATGAGAGTAAATCCTCTCATACCACCACCGAAACGGAAGAAGTGGAGGGTGAATCCGGTAACGCTGGCGAGGAAGTCGAGGCATAGATTTTTGTATCAATTATCGTGTCCTTTGTTGTGTGGTACGGGTGGAATGAAGCCTACTACCTGTAGATAGCATCAAATTTGTTCATAGAAGAGTATCATCATGCAATCTTTTCTCGTCATGTCGAAGTATTATTGAAATTTGTTATTTGCTGAGCCCCTAAAGGGTCTCAGCAAAACGCAACTTAGCAGTTGGTTTTCTGTGTCGTTTTGTATGAAGTACATTGGTACCCAACGACGTGTTGTTGGAATCCATCCTCGAATTGTTGGAATTCTTTAAGAATTCTATAACTTTTGGGTTGGTTTTGATGGTTTCCAACGGTTGCCAAGTGGCTTCCCCTTCAGGGAATCCAGTCCAGACAATCTTAAGTTGTTCTTCGGCCTTGTTACGACCAGGTAGTCTGATTTTCCTTTTCCCTATCACCTTTTCAACCTCGTAGAGGTCTTCCTCCTCTTCTACCACGTCTTGTTTGGAAGTTACCAAGGCTGGTTCTGATTCAATCACTTGTCCTTTAGATCTAGCAAGTAGTTTTACGTTGAATACTGGGTGTATCTTATTTGCTAACATCTCTTTTGGTAAATCTAGCTTGTAGGCATTATCATTGATTTTCTGGATAATCTTGTATGGTCCCACGAAGCGGTGATCCAATTTTCTTGTGGGTCTTAATGATTTTAAGTTCCTTGAGTCCAACCAAACCTTGTCACCTACGTCGAAAACAATATTTCTATGTTTTTTGTCGTATTGGTGTTTATAGTTTTCTTGAGCACGTTGTAGGTTTTCTTTTAGGCGTTGTTGAAGTTTACCTAGAGCTGTAACTCTTGCGGTAGCACGTGGAGAAGGAAATGGTGTAGCCTTGTCGTAAATAGGCTGCATCATGTTGGTTCTATAGTCCCGCCCTGAGTAAGCTTTTAAGGGGGACATCTGAATGGAGCTATGCCAGTTTGTATTGTAGCATAGCTCAGCAAAGTGTAAAAGGGAGCTCCAATTATCTTGCTCCGTATTGACATAGATTCTAAGGTATTGTTCAAGCCATTGGTTTACTCTCTCCGTCTGTCCATCGGTTTGTGGGTGGTACGCTGTTGAGTACTTCAAGTCCGTTCCCAACAATGTGTTGAAGGTTTTCCAAAACCTAGAGACGAATAAAGATCCTCTGTCAGACACAATTGAGTCTGGTACACCAAATCTTGTGTACACTTTCTTGAGGAATAATTCCGCAAAATCTTCTGCAGTTATAGTGGTAACGGTGGGAATAAAGACAGCCACTTTCGTCAACCTATCGACAACTACCAAGATTGAGTTAAAATTGTTTGATTTGGGTAGGGGTCCAATAAAGTCACAAGTAATATCAGCCCATGGTTTTCCGGGTACTTCTAGGGGTTGTAGGAAACCAGCAGGGGCTTGACGTCTTGCTTTGGTGCGTTGACAGATTTCGCACTCTTCACAATACTTTCTAATATCTTCTTTCATCCCAGTCCAAAACCACAACTCGCTAATTTTTCTTAATGTTACTCTCCAACCAGGGTGTCCAGCATCCTTTCCACCATGTTCATGTTGGATAATTCGACGCCGTTCCTCCTGGGTTTTCACGAAATGTTTGTCCCCTTGTAGTTTGATCATGGAGAGAAGTAGTTGTTCGCTGGTAAGCAGTGGATGGTTATTATGATCATTGAGTTCTGAAGATAATGAGGTCTGTTTAACATCCAACGGCCTGTAGTCGACTCTGCGGGACAGCGCGTCCGGTTTCGTCGACTGCTTGCCGGGTCTGTATTGGATAATAAAGTTAAACTCCGACAAGAATTCGTACCAACGAGCTTGCCTTCTTGTGAGTTGCTTCGTGGTAAGGAAAACTTGTAAACTTTGGTGGTCCGTAAGGACTACTACCGGTACTTCGGTTCCTTCTAGGTACTGGCGCCATTCCTTAAAGGCATATACTATTGCGAGCAGCTCCTTTTCGGCCACCGGATAGTTAAGTTCCGCCGGTGCCATGCTTCGTGAAGCAAAAGCAACTGGACGTAGTACGTTGTCTTCATGCTGTGAAAGGATTGCACCAAGGGCATAATCCGAAGCGTCGGTTTCCACAATGCACGGTAATTTTGGATCAAAATGCCGTAATATTGGTCCTGATCCAACTTTAATTTTAAGTTCTTCGAAAGCTTTGTCACATTTCTCGTCCCATGAGAATGATATCCCCTTCCTGGTAAGTCCATGTAGGGGTTTAGCTATATGTGCAAACCCTGCAATGAACCTTCGATAAAAATTAACAAACCCTAGAAAGGATTGAACTTCCTTGACCGTTTTCGGTTTAGGCCATTCTTTTATTGACTTTTCCTTCTTCGGATCCATTTCTATCCCTCCAGGTCGAATGACATATCCTAGGAACTCGACCATTTGAACATGAAAATCACATTTATCATGTTTGGCGAACAGCTTGTGTTGACGAAGTCTTTCTAACACTTGTCGGACATCTTTAACGTGTTGTTGGATATCTGGGGAATAAACAAGGATGTCATCTAGATATATAATGACGTTCTTGTCCAGCATATCCCTAAAGATGTGGTTCATGAGGTGTTGGAAGGACGCAGGAGCATTCGTGAGTCCAAAAGGCATTACCCTATATTCGAAAAGACCGTATCTTGTACGAAAAGCCGTTTTCCATTCATCCCCTTTTGCTATGCGTAGTAGGTTGTAAGCACCACGTAGATCAATTTTGGAATAAATGTTGGCGGATTTAAGTTGGTCCAATAGGTCTCCGATAAGGGGTAGAGGGTAACGATTCTTGACTGTAATTTCATTCAGTCTGCGATAGTCCACACAGAGCCGTAGAGATCCATCTTTCTTTTTAACAAACAAGATTGGAGCTCCAGCAGGACTTTCTGATGGAGTGATGAAGCCCTTATTCAGGTTTTCTTCGAGATAATTTTTGAGAGCTTCTTGTTCAATATGGGAGAGGGAATATATGGGTCCAAAAGTAGGTGTTTTGCCCTCAACCAGGGGTATACGGTGATCAAAAGGACGATGTTCAGGCAGTTTATTTGCTCCTCCTTTAGAGAAAACATCTAGATAGTCCCAATATTCTTTTGGTACGATTTGCTTTGGTTCTGTTTCGTCTTCTGGTACAGTCCGTGCGTAAACAGCACCCCTAATATCGGTAGGTTCTACCTCTTGATCGAAAGCTTCTGGGCTAATAATATTTAGGAATTGAAACCTGTTGTTGGTTTCCAACGAGCGTGGAATCAAAGTCTGTGTTGACCAGTCGATAATTGGGTTGATCTTGTTCAAAAATGTGAGCCCAAGGACGATAGGGGCAGGGTGGATTTTTGTGACTGTGAAGGTTGATTCGTACACCTCAAAACCTTCACCCAACAGTATTCGAAGACGTATTTCCTTGGTCAGAAGGCGTGTAGCGCCATCTGGTAAACGGAGTCGTTCGACTTGGGTCTTTGTGGTAGGTTTGAGATGAGAACGTTCAATAAATCCTTCGTCTACAAAGTCCACTGTTGCTCCACTATCTACCATGGCTCGGGAATGTACATTTGGTTGACCGATAACAATAACAGGAATTGTGATAAGTGATTGGTTGTTGTTTGGAACGGAGATGGGCGTGGTTGGAATACTACTAGGTGTAGTTGAAATCATTGATTCCTTGACCATGGACGAGAAGTGGACATGGTTCGTTTCCTCTGTCTCCTCCTTCAAGGTTTCCCTTTCCAACAACGTCTCTTCCCTCCTAGGGTACCCATTATCTACGGTAAGGGTGTTCAGCTTGATTTTATTTGACCCTGTTACTGGTGGTTTCTTCTTTGCTTCTGGGCACGCGCTAGCCATGTGGCCAGCGTTGCCACAGTATAAGCATAACCCGTTGTCTCGTCTGTATTTCTTCTCGTCGTAGGTGAGACTTTTCCTACTAGAGTTGGATTTGGACTTGTTGTAGTCTGTTTTCTTCACATTCTGGTTGTTGGAATCGCGCTGACCATATGTAGATTTCGGAGAAGACGTAGTAGGATTTCCTTTAGGTGTGTTTGTCCTCTGTCTATCCCCTTCTTTGTTACGGTTGCCCTGTCCACCAGAATTATTGTTCCATTGATAAGAAGTTTTGACACCTTCTAGATGAACGTAAAGACTAATTGCAGCGTCTGCAAGCTCTTTAAGAGTTTGAGGTTGGTGTTCCCGATTTGCGAGAGCTACTCGAATTTCTGTTGATAGTCCAGATTCGAAAGCATCCTTGAGTGCTCGGTCATCCCAATCGACATCAGCCGAAATTGAAAGGAACGACGAGTAATAGTCCGATACCGACTTGTCTTGACGAAGACGTTTTAGACGTTGTACCGCGTAGCGGTGTCTATCAGGATCTCCAAACATCCTTTTCACCTGTTCCAAGAAAAGGCTCAAGTTGAAAGCCCACTCTGGCTGGTCCTTTTCCGACTTGACGTAGTACGCTTGCCACCACCTTCCTGCTTTCCCCCTCAAATAACTAGCCGCCCACAAAACTCTAAATCTATCGTTCATGCCTCTTCCCCTAAGATCCAGATAAAGCCTTACTTCAGCCACATAAGCATCAACCTTGTCCCCGTTCCCGTGAAACGTGTCGGGGGTCTTGATATCAATCTTTCTTATGTCTGAACCCAACAAGTCGTAGTTGGAATTCATATGTTCACCTTGCCTTTCGTAAGTCCCCTGTCTGAACCGTTCAGGATGAGTCTGAGAGAATGGAGTACTAGTAAATGGGGTTCTGAGGTGTGATTGGCCCCGATGTGCGTTTGTCGGAATTGGAATTGGTTGAGTATGAATTGGACGTTGCTGATTGACAGCTGGCAACGCGTCATTCAAATTCAACGACGTGTGGTTGGAATTTGGTGAGGAGTGATTGGAATGCGGGTCGGGTTCATTTGTACCCATTACCGCCACGTTGGGAGAGAACCCGTGCACTGTAGGTTCTTGTCTCAGGTTCTCGAGAGTCCCCTGTCCTTCTGCAGGACGATTCCCCGCTTGCGGCGCTGTTCGAAGAGCGGCAAGTTCTGCTTGAAGCTGAATAATGACTTGATTTTGTTCTTGGTGATGCTGACGCATCTCTTGGAGTTCAGCTTGGAAAGTGCGACGATCATGTCGAAAATCGCGAAGATTGGCGACAGATGTGCGATCAAAGGTGGGTGAATCAGGAAGGGACATTGTTAACAACCGATAACGTGTTGTTGGTAATCACCTAGGTCTTGTTCGGTACAAGTAAGGTCGAATGTATTTTATGTAAGGACCAGACGTCGGGATAGTCTGCGTCGATGAGCTATGACAATGAGGCCTTGTAGGGAACAAACCTAGTGATGTAGTGTATCGAAGAGATCTGTAAGATCGATGAGATGTATGTCAAATGATATAACTAGGAAAACACAAAATACATTCGACAAGACATTGCTGAGAAAAGACTACGTCTATATACTAAAAAGAGAGCGGAGTGATACCGATAAGAGCATGCGTAGTTTGGAATGAAGTCGAGGTAGAATAGGAGAGGAAGAGCGATGATAGTTACCGAGACGGAGATGTGAAAAAGGGTAGAGGTGTCGAATGAGTGGAACCAGGCGTAGTAGCAAACGGAGTAAGCCCGGACGCGGGAATGGAGACGGGGACGGGAATGGAAAAGAGTACGACTACAAGGTAAGGTACCCGTGGTACCGCGTGATCCTGACAGCGAGGGTGTGGAACGATGAATGATTGGATTTCAAGTGAGACGGCTTACGTATCCGATTACTGAAGATATGTCGTGGAGAGTTTGTTCCCACGAGGAGCTCGTAGTGAGTAAGTCGAAGGCAGTGTGCGCAGTTTCTCAAGATCCACACTAGTCCCGGTATCGTCATCTACCTCTCACGCCCATGTTCGAGTAGATTTCGCCTGATCCGCCATGACCCCCTCGTTTGAGAAGGAACTACGTCATGAGCCAAATTGAACCTCAAGCGTGTATATAAGCTAACTAGACTCAGATATCCCAATCCTATCACACCACCCTCTCCACAGACACATACTAGTCCTTACTAGACTGAATGTCCTCTACTGCTGACGGACTGCTGAATTTTGAGAGAATCCTCCATCGGTTTGAAGAAATTGAGGGAGCATATAAAAGCAAAGATTTTGCCCCAAGTATACGACATATCGAAGCGTCATGGAACTCCCTTCGGCAATTTGTCGATCGCTTCCGAGGCCTGTCGGACGAAAGTCGTACCAAAGTGTACGATAGTCGACGACAGGGCAGTCAGCAAACCGTGAAGCATGTGTTGCTCCAGCTCACGAAAATCTTTGATCTAGCTGAGGAGAGTATCAAGACAGCGTCTGCTGCCGGTTCAGATAGCAAAACGTCAAATCAAAAGGGGCTCGCGACATTTCACGGCTCCCTACGACACATGACTGTGAAGCCAAGGCCAGCCCAATTCCCGTCAAACGCAGAGATCGTCAAACAAGGGAAGGAACTTGCAACAGTTGTCCAAAAGTACAAAGATACTATGAACGGGATCTACGACTTGATGCATGCACTGGAAATGTCCAACACATCTTGGGCAGAAAGGAGACCGTTGACTTGGCAACAAGCGGGGGGATATCATCGAAATATCACAATTCTTGCCAATACGGTGAAATTCTTTTTGGGTGAAAGTTCACCCTCTCAGATGTTGAAGGAACGACAGTTGTTTTTGACAGGTAGACTCGACTCGAATGGTCATCCACCTTCATATGACATCAACGAATGGATATTGGAAGCCTGCTTGAGGCTCACAGTTGATGTTGACACACAGCTGCAGCCATCACAGCCAAAATACAATTATGAGCAGAAAACATATCTGGATGATTGGGAGCAAAGTAGTTTCAAGGATGGCATTGCACTGAGTCCAAACTCATGGGGTCAAGTACTTCCCACCCTACAGCAAAGGCGTCGTACCTTGCTGTGGCTCGACGGTCTCCTCAACGAGATTGAATCTGAACGTGCAACAACACTACTGACAGCCTCTCAAGACAGATTTGACCCAACACTTTCCACTCCTACTCAAGCTTAGCATTAGTTGCCAAATGTCTTACAGCTTATGTGATTCATGTTCTGCCGACCTGACATATCCCACAGCGGTTCATGAAGGCCATACACATGAAGAAGAAGAAGAAGACGATGATGATGATGATGATGATGATGATGATGATGATGATGATGATGATGATGATGACGACGACCATGCAGATTTCGACGAGACCTATTGCTGCGCATCAGTATCATACGCATAAAGCATAGAAATTCTGATTAGATACTGACAGAGTACTCCATTCCAGCTTTTGTAGCCACCACGGTTCTGTTTTGCCAAACGGTCCTACAAGAAGCCTAGTATCCACACCCTGCAATATCTTCCTACTTAGAGACCCTTTGGGAATTCATGCGGGCTTGACGAGAGCCAGGCGTTGAGTTGCGCGTATCTTGAGTTTGAAGCTGTCCCCACAACCATCCTGTGCTATCTACTTGTCGGTATCGCTCCAAGTGTGGGACCCGATCGAAGGATCGTACGTGTCCCCGTCCCATCATCCTCGCACTCCTTGTGTTATCGGTTCCTCGGGTCGAGTTCGAGACTCGTCGGAGCGGTTTTGGAGCGGCAGTCGTACTCCATGGCCCGATCGGGGTAGCTCCATAGTGGATATTATTGAGGGTGGAGAAGCAGGACAGTGGTTATTGATTGGTGGTGCTCTGAAGTATAAGTACTATCAGGAAGATGTGTTAAGCTTTCAGCATACACACAATCACACATCATGGAGTTGACAATGAGCTCAGATCGAATAAGTCAGTTATCAACAACTGCCTCAACACTGATCTCCAAGTACGCTGATGCCCTGAAGTATGTTCGAAGAGTCTATGACAGAGAGACAGTACCCAACACCCCCCCCCCCCCGATCCTGTACGCCAAAGACACGGAAACCGAAGAGGCCAAAAGTCTCCATGGAGAGTTGTTGTCCATCGTGAACACGCTGGTGTCGGCAGGATACACCAAAGACTTCTCTCCCGCCGATAAGGAACGTATGGCAGGTGATTTGGGTCTCTCAAAACCAGATGGGGACGCCATGTGGGATGCCATAAGCACTGTTCAATGGACCAGCGATCGAGGCGCTACGATTTTCCAAACTTACCAAGAGGAAAGGTACTTCGAGAAGGCGCGGTGGCTGTTCTTCGACGAACTTTATAGAGAGCTTCTGAGATGGGACGCAGGAAACATCGTCCCACCAGGCAAGGGAAGTCTTGATCTGGGGTCAAGGCCAACTCGGCATACAGATCTGCTCACCCGATACAAAAATCAGCAGAGCCCTGCCATTGAAAGTAATTACGACCGGATACGCCGCGAATCGGAGGAGACCAGGTAGTCAAACAGCTATGATAGATGTATGCGAGTGACGGCCATGATATGATTCTACTTCGTCAGTCACAGCAGGTAGCGTGAGACTGAGAGTTCAGCTGACAAACGACCTACCTCGATACCATGGGAGTGCCGGGGAGAATCCGTACTGAGCTTGAGGGAGAAGTACTCTCCGTGTAGTGTGGAAATTGACGTACTCTCGTCGGTTCGATGGATGGAGCGGGCGGAGTGGAGAAGCTACGTGGTCAGCATGAAGTCCTATCATGGAGTGGGAAGAAAAAGTGACCTCTTTTGTGAGAAACTTTCCCACTCCACACTTTCTCCACACTTCACACTCCCTTCAAACGCATCATTTTGATGGGTGGATAGGGTCGTAGCGTCACCTACGAGCAAACTCCGATGTCCCCTTGGATATTCTTCTTGTAAGCACCCCCATAATAGGAAAGTCACCCCCCCAGACCCACTAGATATCGCTCTCCAATCAATCGGAACTCCTACGACCCTTTAATTGACTCGAAAGGTGATTCTGTCGAACTCACTCCTGTTATCAGCAACCTGCCAAGGGAATGTCAGAGATAACCACTCACCCACAATTTGAGCAGTCATCCACGTCTTGCCTGCACAGGCGTGGTTCGATGACAGAGGCAATCGTCGATTCCATTCTGTTCCGCATGAGGGATGCAAAGATCAGCATGTTAGCGAATGAAGCAGGCAAAATCTTCTTGTTGGCGAGTATTCAGTACGATAATCAGGTCCGGACGAATACAAACGAAAACAATGTTCACACAGGCAAATGCGTAGACACAGAAAATGGAAAAGACGGTAACAAGGACAATGAACCAGCCTTCGAATTATGTGGCGTAGCGTGGTCAGCGTTAAGGGGTTTAAACGATAGTCTAAAACAATTTCAAGCTTGCATACCTAGAGAAAGTGACACGAGTGACGTGGTAGATGCCGCACAGCAGGGAGGGCGGGGCAATGTAAGAGGTGGTAATCTCAGAATAAGTAAGAGTGCTACAAGGCGGAGGACGACGACGACGATCAGCAACGACCGTGTTTGGGGGTATTCGGTGGTATATGACATGCTCACTCGTGTCATCCTCGCAGAGGAGATGGCGGAAAGGAAATTAGCCACGGCTGATTATTACCGGCTTTTGAGCAATGAGGAGAGAGGAGCAATCCATTCAGATTATCTCTCGGGAAAGGGGTGGCGGGAGTATGAGTACGATCCCCCGCTAATTGAGAGGCTCACAATGGTCATTGTGATTGATGGTATGATGAGCGCTAAAGAAGCTTTGAATCGGTCCGGCATCACCCCTAGGGGATGGAAGTATTACGAGATGACTTACCCACCTCCTAGAAGTGCGATCTCCTACTCTACTCAATTCAAGAAAAACATGCCAAAGACACAATCATGTCCCGCTCCAACCATCATGCCCTGATCTGTCCATTCGCCGGTCCCACTTGGGGACCAGAGTGGGCTTACGAGCCATATTGTCCTGGGTAAGCTGTGTCGATTGAGGTTCAGATGAGTGAAGGATAGTCATAGCATGAACAATGAACCATAGAGAGCGATGAGTGAATGAATGGATAGAGTGTCCGCCCACTTTTTCAATTCCGTCTGTCCATCAGCTGTACTGTCAAGAGATTGACGTGTCGTCGTCGCTCACAATTGATACTGCGGCCGATTGCACAAGTAACCCAGATGGTGTTGACGTTTATGAGGAAACTAATTAGTCAGGTCAGCAGTAAGGACAAGTTGATATCGTATACATGTGCAATGCAAGTGATCGTGTCTTTTTTGTTATTAAGCGGCCTTGATTCTCTTCCCGATCTGCGCTTGATAACCTGCCTTGATGGCCGACACCGACAGACCTGATAGTCTCAGCACAGGTTGGACCTCCGAAGAAGCACTCACGAGATCCACAAGATTCGCACGTCATGAAATACAAACGGTTCTCCTTGCCCAGTAACGTATCGGGCGACTTGCAGATTTTGCAGGTGACATACTCGGCTGACATGTCAGTGACATTGCTTCTCCACGTCCAGCAACCGAATAACGCACTGATGTATTTCCGCAGTACATTCTCGATCTGTTTCTGTGTATATCTCCCCTTCATAATCAGTCGCTGAGCACCATCGACCGAACCTTGTGTGCCCAATTCGGCGTACAAGAATTGAATGAGATGTTCGGGTTGTCGATGCATTCTTCGGCAGATGTCGTAAATGTTGGAGAAGACGGTTTTCTTTGTACCTTCTCTGGCGACTTGAGGGGGAACGATGGTATACCGCTTCTTGTCGCCGGCGAGCTCTGGATTATGTTGGTGAAGAAGGCGGAAGAATCTATCGAGAAGCTAAATGTCAGCTGGGCAAGGTGTTTCTTTGTGGATTCGCTTACTTCCGCATATGTCGGGTCACGTCCCTCTGACACCCATGCCTCTTGCCCGCTCTCAGCGGCTTGACTTTCTTGTGGACGTTCGAATAAGTCATCTCCGGCATCTCCATCCAAGTCGTCAGGCACTGGCGCATCTTCACCTTCACCATCCAAGTCATCCAACTCTTTTGCAAAATCCAGTGCCTGTTTTCTGCTTTTCTTCTTTTTGATAGGAACATCGATACCATCTAAAGGGGCAGGCCCAGGGGCTTCTTCTCCGGCTTCCTATTTGAATCAGTCTGACAAGTCATGTGAAGCATGAAGGACACCTACTAGGTCAAGAGGGAGCTCCTTCTTCTTCTTCTTCTTCTTTTTCATATCCGCAAACAGGTCCACATCGTCCGTAGGAGCTCTCTCAATGTCTACGGGGGTGGCAACTCCAGAGCTGATCGGCTCTTCTACGGGTAACGCGACAGGGGCCGGTTGGGTGACTTCCTGCTCAGGAGAAGGAGGTGACGCGGGCGTGGGTTGAGATACTTCAGCGAGCTCCGGAGTTGGCTCGCTTGCCTCTACACCGACCTTCTTCTTCTTCTTCTTCATTCCGGCGAAAATATCTTGAACTTCTGGATCGGCCACTGAGATGTCAGAGTGGTCATGCAGGAAGTGCGCCTGACTTACTCTTGGCGCGGTCTGTATGCTTGAAGTGACGGTGAGATGTGGTAGGAGTTAGCTGATAAGATGTGTGTGGCTGTAAGAGGAGTAGAGTTGTTGTTATAATGCAAAGAGTCGAGTCGGAACAAAGAACACGCTCAAAGTGGAGGAAGCTTGAGGTTATATTCGGCGTTTACGGTGTTTGTAAGGATGACACTGTGGCACCCTCTCTCTCCCTTCCGCCCCCTTCCCGACAACTCCATTCCGTCCCTTCTCTCTCCACTCTACACTTCCTCTCTTCCCCCCCAACAATCCGTCATGTTCTCCCGGGCTATCCGACCCGCTCTCTCCTCGGCGGCTCCACTCCGTGGGGTTCAGCAACAAAACGGTATGGCCACATTGAGGGAGATTGAATCTCGGTGAGGATCTCGTTTCTTTGCTTTTATCGATTGCATCCCTTGCGTTGAATGCAGGATGGAAATCACCAGGACCGACCGGGAGAGATCTATATACTGACAAAACAGTCTCAAATCGGTAAAAAACATTGAGAAAATCACAAAGGCCCGTCATATGTTCCACCTCATGGCTTGCAAAACTGACTCGCAGTCCATGAAAGTCGTGGCTTCCACCAAACTTACCCGTGCCGAAAGGGCAATGCGTGAAGCCAAGAAGTACGGAGCTGCCAACAACGGTGTGTCTTTCTGTGATTGTCTGGTGGAGAAAAATCAGAGGACTGAAACGTAGAAATCTTTCAACACTCCAAACCCGATTCTCCGGATCACAAACCCAAGATCCTCTATCTTGGGATTTCCTCCGACGGTGGACTTTGCGGCGGTATTCACTCTTCCGTATCCCGTCTCGTCAAAAAAGAAATGGCCGAAGCTCCTGGATCCCTCGCAGTTGTGGGGGACAAGAGCAAGGCGCAATTGAGTCGTGCCATGCCTCAATCCCTCAAGGTGTCTTTTAGCAGTGTAGGCAAGGACGTTCCAACTTTTAGTGAAGCTTCCGCTATTGCCGATGAAATCATGAAAAATGGTGGTGAATGGGACGAGGTGAGGTTTTGTCTGATACTCAAGATCATTTATCTTGGAGGATAACAAGTCTGGTTATTGGCGGACAAAGACCTCGCTGACGCCCAGATTCGTATCGTTTCCAACCATTACCTTTCCGCTATCTCATACGAATCCCGTATGGTCTCTGTCATTTCCGCCGAGGCGCTTAGGGAATCCGCCGGGTTCAACCGTTATGAGATGGAAGAGGATGTGTCGAAAGATTTGGCAGAGTTTGCTTTAGCCAACGCTATTTACACTGCTTTGGTTGAAGGACATGCAGCGGAGATCTCGGCAAGGAGGACTGCTATGGAGAATGCGTCAAACGTGAGTGACCCTCTCACGATATGTCTCTTCACCTCTGACCTCTTCATCCTCCCATTAGTCATGTCATGTTTACCCTGTTGGTAGATCGGTTGCAACTGAGCGTGTCTCATACGGCCTCCATCGTCCTCTTGTGTTCAAGAGAATTATGCTGATTTTTCAGAACGCCCTGGACATGATCGGTTCCCTCCAGTTGAAATACAACCGTGGTCGTCAAGCCGTGATCACCAACGAACTCATTGATATCATCACCGGGGCGTCGGCGCTGTAGACGTGGCATAGAGCGCTTGAAAGAAAAAAATCCTGGATGCAGCGAAAATGAACCAAAGCAGCCTGATTATGACCTCACTGAATACTCATGTGATGGTCTTGACTAACGTTAGAAAAGAAGCTTTAGTCAGACAGTCTACAGACAAAAGAGACGTCAGAAGACACGATAGTGGTCATTACATGCATCAACAAACAGAGTACCGCAGTCCAAGCAAACAAAAGAGCAAAGCACAAAAAAGCCACTGATCGTATATCCTCGAAAGGGTAATTCGGACATACGTCAGCTGAAGGGGAGGGGTGGGGGGGGGGGGGGGGGGGAGAGAGACTTGAGAGCTGGTCGAGTCGATCGTTGGGAAGCGATTGGACACGTCTTTGGTAAGCCCGGTGTAGACCGCACGAAAGACATCCATCAAAAGATCGCAGGATGTAGGCGAGGCGTCGACGAGGAAACAAGTTTGACGGGGCAAGGATTAGGAAAGGCGAAGTTGAATGAGAGTATATCGGGAGGGTAATATCATAGTGGTATATGAGGTATCCACGTCACATCCGAGGAATATGAAGAAAGGTGAAACTTGAATCAAGGAGGCTTATCGAAGGAACGGCATTGTGGATTTCGGAAGAGAAATTTGAGGGTGTAATTGTATTTGACTGGATTTGGAGGTAAGAGGTCGGTGAGAAATCCCCTCTCTAGTAAGCCCTTCCAGTCTGACCTTCCTCTTCACGTCCATTTCCTTCATTCTCTTCAGGGGCGGGGTTATAAATACAAGGAAAATCGATGATATCGGCATTTGGAACTTCTGGTAAAGTATAATGATTACCAGTTTTCAACCTTCTTCCTGCATTTTTCCCAATGGTCATTTGACCAGCTGTAACAGGTCTTTGAGGTTTAATAACTTGATCATTTTTGACTGGTTGATTTTCAATACTTGCTTTTTCCACAGTCAAACTTGGTAATTCTTCTGAATCTTGATTCGAAGGTTGTTTTACGGTAGGAGGAACGAAAACTGCTCCTGTAATCAAAGGAGATTGTTGTTTTACATAAGAAGTTTGAGGACGTCTAGTTGAACTTCCAAACATTCTTTTAATCATCGGTTCTTCTTTCTTTGATTCTTTTTCAATTTGACGATATTGTTCACCATTACCACGTTTGAGCATAGTTAAGAATCTAGACATTTTCCCTTGAGATGAACGAGATCGTATGGAAGCAATCTCAATTGGAATTGAAGGTGATAGATGATTTCCCCCTTCTTTCGAAATGATTTTATTTTGATCTTTTCCGTTCATACCATCATTGTTTGAAATCATAGATTTATCTTTAGGATTATTGATTCCTTTGACAACAGCAGTGGTGAGAGTTGGAATTTCTGTTGGGGATTGAATAGTTTTCGATTTTGATGAAATAGATGAAACTATAATATCTTTATTCGGTTTCGTTGGAGATTTCTCTTGTTTTCCAACATCTTCATTGATAATATAATCCGTTTCTGTAAATGCTGTAGTTCCAGATATATTGGCTTCATCACCATTTGAGCTTGAATTTTCAGATCTTGTAAAATGTGAAAGAGATCTTTCATCTTTAATCAAATCTCTAGGTATTTTCAAACCTGCTAAAGTCCAATAACAACCTTTTAGATAATCCGGAAATGTGAGATCGAATTGAGGTGTTGATTCTATATCTTTTTCACCATTGGATAAATGATGTGCGTAACGTAGAGGAGTTGATGTAGCTTTAACTTTTCTTACGAAAGCATATCGACGAGGATGATAACGTTTAGAGCGTAATGGATCAAAAGAATCTATAGTCATTTCTTCTTCTTCTATATGTCGTAAATGAGCAATAGGAATAGGGATATTTGACATGTATTTGATTTGACTTTGTGTATATGCCGTAGTGAGTAACAAATCTTTTGAAGGTGGTGAACCTCTTGATGGTCGAGCCCATGGTGCGGGAGTTATGGAAGATGCGATAGGTGAAGAAATTGTGGAATTGAGGATAGCTAGACAAAGGGATTTCATAGTGATGTCGATTTGTAATGGTGTCATATCGAATGTACCGGTTGAATGATCTATGAGACCGATGGCTTGAGATTGAGAAGCGCTCATTGGGATGAGATCGGTGAGAAGACGTTCGGCCATGGTGTCGCCAGTACGATGATTGTATGTGAACCTGAGTGAGGTTAGCCACATATCTTCTTCATGTTGGATCCCCCCCCCCCCCCCCCCATATCTTTGTCCGATGTTCCACGAGATCATCAAGTTGCCATAGAAGCAATGGATTGAGCATATATATGCAAGTTGAAGTGAGGAAAGATCTGAAACGATGTGGAAAAATGAGGAGCAGGTCGAGAGAAGAAAGCAAGAAATTCAACTCACGTATGATTCTCAGCACCAGTCAATCCAATACCTTTATAACCAGGATTGAAAACCGCCGTTTTACTCCCAATGACAAAAGAACAATTGGTAGCCAATGCCACACCTCCCGCTCCTGCATTACCTTTCAGACAAGCCATCGTCATGATTCCCCTTTCGGCCAAACTTGGACCAGCACCGATAATGGCGGATTTATGAACAGACACATCGGAGAGAAGGAATTCGCAAACGTCGTCCATAGCAATGATGTTGCGCATGGTTTCTTCACCTGGGGAATATGCAGCTTCGATAGTGCAAAGATCGATACCGTTCGAAAAACAAGTAAGACCACCCTATCTCGTCAGCAGCTGATTGACTGTTCTGTATCGCTACAGCTGAGGTAAATATGACGAAGAAAGAGACGTACCATTAAGACTAGAGCGCGAACATTACCGCGACTAGGGTGGGTACACCATTGAAGCATTCGAAGGAGATTGTGACATTTGGTGGTTGACATAGCTCCGTTACTGCACGTCAACATTCCTTCCAGGGTTGGATTAGAACATGAAAACGAAAGCGTCAAGCGGCCCAATCTGACTTTGGAATAACATGTTTATCAGAGAAAGATGGAAAGATAACTCACTAGAAGTTGAAATGAACAAACTGAACGATGCTGCGATCTTGAAGAGAGACAGAATCAATGTAAATCTCTTGATAAGTCCCTGGGACTTGGTACATCATATATTGCGGCCAATCACCAACACCTTTCAAAAAAGCACCATGTCCAGATCGTTGAATGGCGAGTTTCAAAGGAATCTTCGGTTCCAAAGGTTGACCAGCCTTTTTAGGTACACGTCCCATCTCTACCCAAACAGCAACACCACATTCGGCACAGCCAGATTTTGAACATGATTTAGTTTTGAAACACAAAGCTCCATCTCTCGAAGCGATGATACGTCCAGCAGGAACATCTTCCCAATAATGAACTCCCAAACTACTCCAGATGGAAAATGGAGGAGGAGATAATTCCACATGAGCTCCATAAATCAAGATGGCAGTTGTTGAATCTGTAGTAGGGGGACTGAGTTGTGCTCCAGGTTGAGAATCGGCAGAAGCGATGATCCTTTTAGCGTCAATGGCGGTGATCAGGGCGAAATCGATTTTCCTATCTTTCGGACGAAGGATTGGTCTATCGCATAATTTTTCCGGTAAAATACTTCCAGAAACTGATATGTCGTGCCATTTCAATTTAGCTTCTGGAAATTCCATTTGTTTCAGTCCACCCATTCCACGAGATTGACGGAAAATTCGACACATTGCTTTGATGAGAGCTTTGACGGCTGCTGGACGATGATATGATTGATAAAGTTGAGATTTAGTGATGGATCCTATTACTGGAAGATCGTAATGTTCCCATGCCCATACGGCACCAGCGTCTAGTTCTTCATTGGCTTGAAATACAACACAACCCCATTTCTGACGAGGACGAATGGCGTTGTGAACCAAGGAGCCGGTCATGAGGTGATTGAGAGCATCGGTCGAAGGAAGAGAACCATCATCACCCATCAAAGCCCAATCGAGGGAAGAAGGTCCGACATCTCCAGGTGGACCGGGATGAACAATGAGCGTCAAAACCTATTTCAAAGTCAGCGATATTCCTTTTACCGACAGCTGTTGGATACGTTTGAAAGACTTCAAGGGCGAGTTTGACTCACATTCTTAAACACTGACTCTGGAACTTTCATAGTCAGGAACGTGCCGATCACCAACTGTGGTTTCCAAGTTTCGACAGCCGCCACCACATCTTTTTCGTTCGTCGCCATTTGGATAGACACCGAGTTGAACTTGAGCATAGATAAGAGACAATGGAATTGTTGAGTCATACTATTGACAGCGGTACAAACGATCAAGATCCTCCAATCCCTCATAGCTTTGTATTTCTCGGGTACGGTAATCCATGGACCTAAAGAAGCTTGGTTTGAAAAGTTGAGTTCTTTGATCGGAAATGGGATTCCTTCAGTCGATGGACAATCGTATGCAGTTGAACGAAGGTAAGATTTGACAATCTTTGTGACCTCTTTGTTTTCTTTGTAACGATGATTGTGAGGGACGTGAACTTTTTGAGGACTGATATTCTCATTGGAAGAGATTTGTTGACCTGGGGACTCTTCCTGTGGAATAGATTCGAGAGTATTTATCATCTTGCTTGGATGAAAGCGAGAGGATACGACTGTAAAATTAGAAGATAAAGAAGTGTCGAGTGAAGGAGAAGTGCCCAAGAGTTCACTGGCTTCCAAAGCACGCCTCACCAGCATACGATTGTAGTCGTATATGTTGATCTTATCCGGCTCACCAAACTGTGGAGGACTCCAATGTGGGTTGAAGATACGTTGTTTACAACTGGTCACTGGTCTTCTTTTTGTGTTGCCGTATATAAAAGGTAACCTCCCTTGAATCATCTACCAATCGTCAGCCCGTGATTCTTATGGGTCGTAAAACTGATACAATGAGTGATTTTCCCTTAAGACAAGAATGATGATTCCGGTCGGGTGATGTTCGGATCTACAAATGGACGCCCCTTGGATGAATTTTGGATTGGATCAGGTTCGGTCCCGAAGAAGTCAAAAGTCGGGTAAGTGTCAGGGCGAACAGTGGGAAATGAGAACGGGCAGGGTTTGGGGGAAAGAGGGTAGTTTGGGGGTTATTAGGATTTAGGGGGCGTGGTTTTGAAAGTAAGGGAAGAGGGAGGGATGATCGTATCTTTTTGGAAAACTCACTGTAGACAAATAGGTTGATGAGAGAAAAATCATCCACTCTTTTTCAGGTATCTTATATCTATTCTCAATCAGTCAAACTCAAGTCACGCATGTCAACAAATAAACAAATAAACAGATCATCATATCAACATATCAATCAATGAATGCCCATCTTGTACTTTCAACGACAATCATGAATTTTTAAAGTGTTAGATGTGAGACCTTGCGATAAGTAGAAAGTTTCGTACATACTCTACTACCATTTTTTGATCACACATCACACAATTTGGATGTTCTAGACTTGTCCGGATGATGAAAGATGACGAATGACCAGGTAATTAGACGATTGCTCCAAACAGGTGTGAAACGTTTTTGATGGTGGGGTTAAGTGAGTAAAAATGAAGTATATACTCGATCTCGTATATCTCATTAGTCGATCAGTAGAAAAGGGAAAGAAAATGGTGGTAGGCTAATACTCTTTTGGTCAATATGCCGTATGGTAATTGTCATGATCCTTACATTCTATGTTCATCTTTGTGTCAGTTAATTTGGACTGAAAGATGTGAGAAGTACGACTTACCGATGATCAACGACTTGTACGACGGCCACGGTAGACGGGTGTATGTGAAGAAGAGTAAGTACGGATGACCGGGTGTTTGTCACGTAGGTATGAGAAGAGAAAACGAAGAGAGATGATTAATAATGAAGATCCCGCCAACGGCCAGCAGTCCGTTACCCTTGGGCGGTCAATCCTCAAGGCGTAGGTAAAGGTATGACTTGACGCCTCTGAAGGGGTCGGGCGTATCTTTGTCGTATGTTCGTATGCGAGCCCCGGGGGCCGCCGGCGGAAGAGCAGATGGTAGAAGTGGCGAACACCTCAGACTACATGTCATCAACTAGCAAGTAGCACGACAGCTACCTAGCTGTCAGGTATGATATCCATAATCGACAAGGGGCACGACGTTACGACTTGAGACTATGGGAGCGGTACTCGTAACGTGTTTGACGATTGACAACTGACCAACGCAAAGATCCCAAAGAGGTAGGAAGCGTGTTCCCGGTCAAAGCCTCGGGGTTGCATCGATACTAGACTCCAATTTGCAAGCAAGCTGTCGGACAATTCGGTAGTTTCTTAGAAGGTTTCGGTCGGAGCAACATGGACAACACGCTGCAAGCCTGCATATGCAGGGAATCGTAGTCGATGTGAAGAGGAGAAATGAGTGGAAGAGAGATGATCCGACCGTCTGAACGGTGGCGCCTCGCTTTCGGTCAGATTCGGAAGAAGAGGGACCGTCAGACGGCGATGGTGAGCGGCGTACGGCAAATACGGCGACAACCTCTGCTCATCCCTCCTGCTACCATGCTGCCCAGTGTCACCTTGTCATCATGACCCTATGTGCGGCCCACTTATGATTTGAGGTCACTACTTGCCAGCATATGGTCCAATCTAACCCTCATGATCCCCGGGCGAGACTCATTTCCGAACGACCCAATGGTCCAATGACCAGGATGCATATGCAATGCACGACATGCGGGATGCTCAATGATATTATACACGTGTCCTTATGATACATCTACCCGCATTTCCCAGACTCAATCATCATCGGACAGTTCAATCTTTGAGTTAGCTTTCATCACTTCTCATTTCGCATGACTCGCTGGCTTTGCTTTTCCCGTCGGCTTCTTTCCGAACCTATTCAGTCAACTTGAGCCATGGTCAAATCGTATGGACTCACGTCAATTGTGCTTGTTTGGTATTTGTTTTAGCTGGAGTTTTCTTGGTCGTCGTTTTAGCAGGAGGTTTGGTCTTGGATGTGGAAGCTGGGACCTTTCTTTTGACGGGTACGACCTCTTCTTCTTCCTCTTCGTCATCTTGGTCAAACTGCGGTCAGTTTTATCGACGAAAGACGGCATGAGAAACTGACTAATGGTTGTTTTCCTTTGGCCCGACTTTTCGTCCCGGTAGATGACGTGGTTCTCCCACGACCTACCGCACTGCTTTGCTGAAACGAAGCTTCAGAGTCGACTTCCATCCTGCCTTGTCAGTATGATATCATCGAGCTAGTTGCTCACATGCTATCTTCAGCAGCTGTCGTGTCAGCTCGCGGTAGGCTAACAGGGACGGTGAGCTGACCCATACTATCCTCGTCTGAGTCTTTCGGCCTATTCTTGGCTTTCCTTGATTTCTTTTAGATCAGTTGCGATCTCTATCTTAAAGGAGGAAAACTCACCGAGTTATCTTCCCGACCTTTGTGCTCCGTCTCCCATTGAGAAGCTACACTATCCGTCAGCAGTCATAACCGGCTTTGAGACCTCTCATACATCTCTTTCGCCCGAACCATCTGACTCGATTAGCATCACCTCAACAGATGTGCGAGACACTCACATGCTCTTCCACGTCATCTTCATCCACTTCCTTCGTCCGCATATCCCTTCCCACAGTTTTGACAGTGTCCACAACAAAACTACATATCAGCTCATCCGACATACGAATCATAGTCAGGGGCGAGCTCACTCTTTGATCGCATCCCTATCGTCTTTGTCAACGAAACGCATGATGGCGTCCTCCAGCCCATTCTCCACCAACACCTCCAGATTCTGCGCTTGTAGGTATTGCCTGACAAGCGTCGCCATCCTCAATTTGGACAATCGATCGTTGGTCGTCATAGCGGCCAGATCATCGGGTCCCCAATCTTCGTCGTCGTCTTCGATGTCTGGGGCATCGGGCCGGTTTTGGGGCTCTACGATGTCAGCAATGTGGGGCAGCGATTAGAATGGGATCATACATACTTCTTTCAGCTATTTTCTTCTTGCGATAGTATTGCAAAATATCGCGAGGGTTGGCAACACGGCCTACGAAGTCTTGACCGAATCGGACTGGATTGGTCATTTCCTTGACCTCGGACGTCTCTACCTTCACATGTCAGCGACAATGCATCACAACATTGCACAGCTGTACTCACTTTCAGTCTGATGAGTGGCAACATCATCTCCTCATCATCACCGGAATGCAGCTCTTCCCATTCTTCCCTAGCCTTGGCTATGAGTCTCTCCACCTATACTGTCAGCTCTCGGACTCCTTGATATTTCACGAGCTTACCTGCGCACGTAGGAAGGACGTTATTGTGTCTCGCTCCTCCAGATTTATTTTGTTTCTTGGATTCGCAGCAGCTTCTGTCAAGACGACTTCCTCGATCACAAACGGTCGAACCGTCTTTAGTGGTATCTCGGCAATTTGGAATTGACTGCCTTGTATTGACAATATGCCAACATGTCTCCGCATAAGCAGGGTCGTTTCGGTCAGTTATAGCGACGTACTTTGGGATAGCTTCTCCTGGAGCTAAGCTGGTCGCTACTGAACTTCCCGGCTGAGAAATATAGTAGTCTTTCCCTTCTACCCTCTCAGGCCAGATACGACAATCATGTTCGTGTCCCCATATCACGAGGTTGATAGAATCATCAAACATGCCCTCTGGGACCGATTGTTGAGGACCATGTTTGACGCTGAAGTCAGCCTGGTTCTTCATGAGACTCAATGAGTGACTTACCGATTTTGGTGTATCAGCAACATATTGAACCAATCGTCATCTCTGACTTCCCCACCTCCATCCGGCATGAACATTTTGACTCGATTACTTCGAAGCTCATAGTGCATTCTGGCATCTTTGACATTCCCAACTCCATACATTGCCAGGTGTGTGTTTCCCTTGCGTATGAGGACTGGTCGGATCTTTATCCCTTGGTCGGAAGGGTCGGCAGCCGCTTCATCTGCCGTAAGGTCGAGTTTGCCAAAGTAATTAAGCACTCCAGACACCGAGAGCACATCCAAAGCGCATAGAGCACCTTCCTGCGAATAAGCCCGAGTCTCGTAATGAAAGGCTGGGGCGTCAAAGTGGATGGTGGGTGTACGGGCATAAGATGAGAGGAGCGGTCACCAAGGGATCGAGCAAGACAGAATTGGAAAGAGGAAGATAAGGAAAAGGGGAAGGGAAGGGGGGAGAGAGAAGGAGAGAAAGAAACGACTCACAGGTCCAGTACCTTGCGGATCATCATGATTCCCATGTATCGAAAAGACAGGTATAGAAATATTCAAATTTGGATCTTCGTAATTGACTGCTGGGAAGGAGAAACCCGGTGTACTACCTTCCATAGGATCACTCATTAATTCGAACTCTTCATCAGCTCTTTTACGTATCCTGAACTAGCAGCTAAAAACATACTGAAATCGGTTTATCGCCCATGGTATATTCCCGAAGCAAGGCGATGGTCTGATGCATACATGTTCGACTTGGTCGATTCTCATGAAATAAGTCACCTGCTAGGAGGATGAAATCCACATCTGCCTCTTTGGCAATCTGGAGGATTTCACGAAAAGTATTGATAGCGTCTTGTCCTCTAACTGGATCTTTTTCAGCGTATCCTATATGATTATCCGTTGCCAGTAGGATACGGAAGCAGCTATCAGTCAGTTCTTGTTCTTCTTCGGGTAGGGCAGAATCAGAAACGAAGTAATCGCTCACTTGTCGGGGTCTTGTTGTATGATGGAAGGGGTTATTTCCGGGTCGGCGGAACTGTCTCGTCAGCTGTCGGACTAGTTGAACAATCCATTCGAATGACTCACTCGGCCCTTCGGGAACGTTGACTTGGACCTACCATCTTCACACCCTCATATCCTGACCCGTATACTTAGTGACTGGAAAAGGAAAGTGAGAGAAGAAAAGAATGAGTTGGGTGGTAATTAATTAGGTGACTGGACTGGGTCACGATCGCGCAGGTCCGAGCGCCGTGGCCGTGCCTGAAATTTCACCATGTTGCTTCCTCGCGTTTCCCCTATATTGCGCGTCTTTCACCATCTTCCCTCACTTGTCTTCTCAGTTGAACAGGCTATTCGAACAAACTTAATATCAGCAAGCCAACATGTCCGACGCAGGACCTTCAAGATTGAACGGTAACTCGGCATCTCATCGAAATGGCCAAACACAGGATAGGAGAAGTTCGGGGAAGAGAAAACTGTTCTCAGGGGTGGATGAGATCTTTGAGAAGCAAAGTATTGAAGAGAAGGCAAGGTTGGGTAGGGAATACAGGGAGATGCAAGCTGAAGCGGATGGTAAGTATTACTACCAACCTTCCTCATCTTCATGCGTCAGTCTTGAGTCTACCTCTGTGACTCGAACATTGGTCTTGAACCGAAGAAGAGAAGGGGAGGCAGTTATTTACAATATAGATGGGTCGGTCTGACGGGCAGATATGAAAGCAAACCAAGCCAATATCACCGCCAATGATCTTGCAAAGCATTTAACAAGACAACAAGCCCTATTCGACCAAGGTCAGTCCTTGAACCACAATGTGAAGTGAAGATTGATAAGCAGTGAGGGATACTGGAACCGCAGCTCTGGATGCCAGACTAATGTTGACTACCGCTGATACGGCTTTTGGTCTGGCAAGAAAGATGAAATTGGATAACAATGATTTTGATGTTGACGACTTTATCATTAAGTGAGTCGCAATTCAAATTGCCCTAATCACGTTCTTTCCTGGGCTACTATGCATCTTGACAACCCTGTTTTCCTATTCTCATAATGGCCACCCATCAACCGCTAAGCTCAGGATAGGTAGGGTGATTGTCGTCGTAAATGGGATGGCGAAGCAATTTGTGGATGCGATACTTACCCGCAGACTGAAAAGTTGTCTAGGTTTGGATAGACCTGATATGGACAATATCTCCGAAGATGAGGACGAAGATCAATTAGACGAGTCTCTCGAAAGAGCATCTAGACGGAGAGTCAGAGATGGACCTTTAGGGGATTGGGAGAAAGTCGGTTGGATGGCCGCCAAGTACTCACGGCGAGTACCTGGGGTTGAATTTATGTGAGTTTTTCTCGGTTTCTTATCACATTGGGTCTTTTTGACCACCACCATCCGTCTGAATTCGCAGAGTACTCTAGTCTGTACAGCTCCCCTGCTCTCGATCCCACTTACAAATACCCCAATACCAATACCCCAGTCCCCTCTTTTTGGCTCCAGTCGTGACGTTAGTAGCCTGCGAGTATGCGAAATGAATCGTTGGTATGAAATAGCACAAGATATCTTGTGATCGAATTGCGGCTAAACTCTCAGGTACGGACCCTTGACTATTCAACACAAAAAGAGACAAATCGGACCCAGACAACGAAAGAAGTCTCTCGAGCCGGAAGTTAGACCTGAAGAGATCCAGACACAGCAGAAGAGTAAAGAAGATGCTAAAGATACTGCGAGTTTGGTGAAAGAGGTTTGTCGTTCTCTTACTCATTATAACACAAATGCCTCCAATTCAATCTCCCGTCCATCCAACATTCTGGGACTTTCCTTCGCCAGAAATTACTCATTTTGACTGCTACAAATCTTCCCGTATGCTCCTCCAGTATGGCAATTGATCCAGTTTCCTCCATTCCAATTATAGCAGGGTTCACCATATGGACTTGTTAAGCTCCACAGTGAGGAGTAGTTCTCGCTGGAGCCGAGCTGATAAATAGGTTATCAACGTTATGAGAAAAACCGTACCACCTGGTGGTGCCATCAATTATTTCCAATTCGTCATCAATCCCCATGATTACTCTCAAACTGTTGAAAATGTATTTTACACTAGTTTCATGGTGAAGGAAGGTCATGCAGGTGTGAGGGTGTTGCCCAATGGGGAGATTGTTTTAGGTTAGTCACGAGTCACCATTTCACACTTCGTCTTCCATGACGCATCTGAAATCTCTGCTGCTCCTTGCTGTCATCTTTGCTTCGACTCGTCCATGATACCTTTAAATCATCTGTGCGTGAAAGAGAGCATCTTTCACTCAAAGCGTGTGAAACAAACATGTTGTCATGCGTGTCAGGAGCATCGAGTACGATACATCCAAAAAAAATGTTTATCCCAGGTCAGAGGGGAAGGATTATAGATGAGACCTGACGTCAGAACATGTTAACGAGGATGAACAAGAATCACAAGCTGAGAAAGTCCGAAATCAAGCTGTAGTCGAACTCGACATGGATACTTGGGAAGTGTGTCTTCTATTTGCTCATTTGTTAATGTATGACTGATGGGAATAGGAAGCCAAGCGTTTGTTCAATATCAAAGAATGTGTTATTCCTCATCGTCGGCACACCACTCAGGTGATGACTGCGAATGGATGGTATACATAGATATTGTATTTAAAATGCAAAGAATGTCATAAGATTGGTAAACCTGATGCCTGTTGATATTTTGCGAGTTGAAGTGTCACAGCAAGAGAGAGGAAACTACATTTGAGCATGGGTTACTTGTGTTGATCCGCTATAGGGTTGGCGTGTATCGTGACCTACTATATTAGACCTGCCTTAGTAAGGGGATAGATGACAAACATTTAAGAGTTTGATTTCTGAGACAGGACGGTTCTTCTCTTTTACTGGGACTTTTTCCATCAGATCTAATGTGGAATCGGCTCCATCTATGACACTGTCAATGAGCTTATGCTTCTTCGTAATCGCCTCAACTCCGGAGATCTTGGAGATATCAAGAGCAACAAGGACGACACAGAAGTTGTAGATGAGAATATGAAAAGGTATGGTCGTGTGAAAGTTGAGGATGAAGAGTTCAGCACATATGAGGCGAGAAAAGAAGGATGTGAGGGGTTGGTCGAAACTTACCGACCGAGAATGGAATACTTTCCATCTAAAGAAGGTTGTTTAGCGTATGTTATGAAGAACTTTCCCATCAAATTGATTTCTAAGCCTATAAAAGAAAACTCACTTGAGCTTTGTTGGTATCTGGTCCGGCGTTGGCCATCGCCACTACTCCTCGGGTGTTGAACTGTCGTTAGCCGATGCGCATTCCAATAACACATGTTAGACCCCACCGGGACAAGAGGATGGAGGTCGAATATGATAAAGTGGAGCACTTGGGGAAGAGAAATGGAAAGAGGATCAGATTTGCCATATAGTAAGACTCCACCCACTCGTAATGTCTGTCGAATCTCATCAGGGAATGGTTTACCCCATATACTTTGTCCCCCTTTACCTGTCCCAGTGGGATCACCTCCTTGTATCATGAACCCTTTTATATTACGATGAAAGATTGTATTGTCATATACGCCCGATGCACACAAAGCTAGAAAGTTCTATTTATCAGCTATCTCCTTTGATCTTGACATGACTATGATTAACGCATGGAGGACGGTGGCATCGTCGATTGGATCGATAGTTGGATATCGACTGGGTAAGACGAGCGGTGGTAGAGAGACACGGGAGGTACCAGGGCGAAAAGAGAGCTGAGGAGGGATAGAAGGGAGACATACATACCTCTGAAGTTCGAGGGACGGCTTCGCAGAATACTTCGATCTGTCGATTAGTATCCGTAGACTTTTGTGATGAGATGATTCACTTTGAGATCTCCGTGAGTTGTATGCAAAGTTACTGACTGGTCATTAGTTGCATTCTCTGACCTCAGAACAGATAGCTCACCATGATGAATGACTTCGTGACTTCTCACCTAGAGTCAAGCGGAAGTCTTCCACTCCAGACGATACGCGATACAGCTCATGTACTCAAGACAATTGCGTCTATGCGTCTCAAGTGTTGTTGCTCGCGTAATAGTCTGACATTTCAGAGATCTGCATCCAGTTGAAACTTAGTCGCGCTCCCCACTTTAGCTGACCCCTTCTCTCCTTCTTCGCTTCCCTGAACACCACCCAGACCCTTATCGTCCGTCTCCCCTCTTACCTTCCTCTTTCCCTCCATCTTCTCATTCCCCTCCCCCCCCTCTTACCTCCCTCATACCAACACGTAACACGTTCGTATGAAAGGATTCTCCAAATGAAGTTTCTCCACCTTTATCCACCATCACACGATTGATCTGACGACCTCCTTCCACTTTCTCGGTTAAAGCCGAACGACCACTACAGACAATTTTCACCCCTCTTTCTCTACAAATAATTGAAATAGAGAAATGACCACATCTCCCATTTTCCATCCTCAAGACCTTTTTTCTTCACCTGAACCTTCTCAATTGACTCATCGTCCAACTTCAGATCCCATACATCGTCCTCCTGCTTCAGGTCAACAAATTTACGTACTTTCAGCTGATGGTTCTTCACTTTTCCTTCTCGATCCGACAAAACCGGCAAATAACGAAGAACCTCCTCCATACGCTCCATTCTCAGCACCATCTCCACCATCAAGTGACGAGAGTGGTCCTTCTTCACCTGAAATTAGGAGAGAAGTACCTTTTCCAAGTATAGAAACTACAGCTTTGTTATTTCCTGAATCACACGGTAGACACAGAGCTAGGACCATGTCAGCCGTTGGGGATAGACAGAGAGCGGTTTCGGCATCACATAGAAGTGGGACAGTATCAGAGAGACCTAGACCTAGATATCATTCTTCTTTTTCAAATCCCAGTGGCGAGGGGAGTGCGTCGGTGGAAGTGAGTGGGGGAAATTGGAATCCGGCTTCTTCTTCGGACGGACAAAATGGAGCAAACGAGACAACACCTTTGCTACCTCCTGATCCAGGTGACGAGACAGATACCAGACAAAAGGTGAGAGGTTTGTGGGGTTCTGTTTGGTTAGGCGAATTGGGTGATGTGGAAGGAATCGGGTTCAAGGCTGGTTGGAGAAGGTTTTGGGCACCGATGGGACGTGGGATGTATTGGAGAGCTGTGGGACATTTGGTCTTTCTCAATTTCCCTTTCGTGAGTTATTGTTACCGATAACATGATTTCCTCAAACCTGCTGTTTGATCGAGACCTCAGTCCTTGATCTTCACTGCAGTGTTCAGTGTGCAGTCTGGCCCTCTCACTTGTCCGTGTAGCTATACACACTCGGCTAGGTGCAGTCATATACAAGTGGGCCTTGCTAACCCCCAGGCTCTCTTCGTATGGCCCTTCCTCGTCGCCGGGACATTGGCCGGAACAGCACTTCTCATCACTCTGCCCATCGGAGCTGCTGTGTGGTGGTTGACACTATTCATCTCCCGATCGGCTGCACGATTAGAGGTGAGCCTTGTCCGCTATATGCTTCTCCTCCATGATCATCTCTGCCTTAGTGATGGTCGGCGTCCCGAGTCTTTGGGTAATGTTGCATTCCTCGCTACAGCCATCAATTCTCTATTCTCTTCCAGCAGATCCAATCGTTGATGAAGTGGTTTCAGATACCCAATAAAGGAGAGAACTAAGTCATCAGATGATCATGCAACTACATCATCATTCTCCACTCGACGAGACTTCCCTCACACCCACTTACCATCCTATATTCTACCGAATAAAAGAACGTTCCACTCCCGCCAGTCCTGTTTCTCCTAGAGCTCCTACTTCTCCCCGCGATGTAGGATCGGAAGATCCTATGGAGGTTGTATGGGAGGAAGGGTTTATGAAGTGTTCATATGCCATGGTGGGTGTCTTTTACCCTATCTTGTGTCTGCCATTAGCGATTGGCATTCTTCTTCCGCCTTCAAGGCTATAATACCCCTTACCGAAATCTTCTCACTAGTATTTTGCCGGATGTCGCGCCCTATACGACCAGACAGATGGATCGTGATTTCGAAGAAAACATATAGCTGACCGACAGTTCAGTGATCATTACTCCTACTCCGCCCTCACTTACTTCCTACTCATTAAACCTCTCATCACGTTGTTCAGCACCATTATTATTCTCGCCTTGCTCCCCATCTGCTTCGCCCTCATATTTCTCATACCGGTGTACCTTCGGGCCATGCGACGATGGGGGAGATGGCAAGCGAGTGTTGCAGTGGAGAACCTGTAGGTGTTTTGTATGAAAATTCAATTTTGGGATCAGATGCATTTTTAGTTGAGCTCTATCGCTTTCCCTACTTTACTACTTGTTGTTTTCCCCCAGGCGTCCACCTGCACTTTGGTACTTCTTAAACAGCTGAAACGACTGTTGTGGGATTGGCGGAATCAAAAGAGACATCCCACCTTCAGGTCCCGATCGCGATCCGGGCGCTGGTCTTGGCATTTCGATGTGTCCTCACTCCTTCAACCCTCGTGTCAATGTCTCTCTCATAAACAACTCTGTGCTCATTGTCTTCTTCATTCACTGATACCAACTTGCATACGTGTGATACAGCCCTGTGGACGTTCGGAGCCTCCAAGTCATCCTGTTCAGCTCACAAGGAACTACAGATCGTTAAAGCGGCATTGGCGAAAGGTTAGTGCACAGACTTGTCCTACGCACTATTGTACCTTTGTCAAAGAAACCAAGAGTATCCCTTTGCTGTTCTCTCCTTTGTGCTCGACACGGGCGTTGTAGGATTTTAGCTTATCCCTAGTCTTCTCTGTCACCTGAACCGACGCGAGCTAAACTTTGCCTTCTTGGGTCAACTTTCCGTACCCCTGGAGGGCATCTCGTCAAGTCCCAGCGTCCCGTTGCTCCTCACTCAACAACCATCAGCATTGTGTTTTCAAGGGATCCACTTGGAGTGTACTGGTACACGAAGTAGAGGAACACCTGAACCAAAATGTCAGTACCTCGCTCAATCATGTAAAGCGGAGGCTGAGACATTAGGGATACAGTATCACCCCATGCTCGACATAGAGCAGAACATTTATCTCGTACAGCAGCGGCTGAAGCTCATGCTTCTTATTACGCTCATCCGTCATTACATCTTCATACGTACCTTCCCGATAGGCCTGATGGTGAAGGGAAAGAAGGCGGTGAAAAGAAGGTCAGTCCATCTTTGGAGACGAATTTGAGCTGATATTGTAGGGGAGGGATGAGGGGTTTGGGAAAGCAGGACCGGGGTTGGAAGATGTGGAAAAGGCTAGAAGAGAAGGAGCGAGAGATGGGATGGATCCACATTTACAACTCATGTGAGTCTTACCTATCATTCGAATCTCTTCTGCTTTAATCTGCCTACTAGTCTGTTTCACTTTCTCCTCGTTTCATCTCCAAGCTGATTCACGTTACTGTGATATTGATGTCAATGTTCCTGTAATACTGGGTATGTCTTAGGGAAGAGGTAGTGGCACAGTATTTGTGCACTGATTGGAAAGCATCTCCTCCCCCCGGAAGAAAACGAAAAGAGAACTGATAAACAGGTGTGGACCTCTTCTCGCATACTATACCACTCAACATAATATCTGGCAAGGCGGTGCTTTGATAGTAACCAACGACAGGTCAGCTCAAGCGAAGTTGGTTAACGAAGCTGACAATAAGTGGGAGTGAATTATCCTCAGCACCAACATTAACATTCACCTTTCATCCTTATTCACCACCCACTTCAGAAGCTCCGACAATGCACGATACTGAACAGCTCCGTCCACCTCAACACGTGACTGCACAACGGATATATAGTTATACGGGTGTGGATAGTCGAGGTCCATGTTCTTTCTTTCGATTTCTGTTCGAAATACCATTAGGAGAGATGGAGATGACAGTGAGATATAAATTGAATGGGGGTGCTGAAATGGGGTTTGTCGTTCCCGCCATAGGGCAGAATCTGCGGTGGGCGGCGCATAGCTGTAATGGTGGGTTACTCGCTTCTTTGATTCATCTTTCCCTAGCCATGATACACCCATGTCGCTTCCAGTGACAACCAGTCCTCTAAGGACCATGTTTCCATAGAGAGGGGTATTTGAACAGTGGGGTTTGGCTTCGGGCCATAAGAAGGCTTTTCCTCATGGCGGTCCAGGAATGAAGGGTCAGTCGGTTGTGTGGATTGTCGCTGACCACGAAGGCTTCTCAGCAGGTGTCAACCCAGATGAGTTCAAGGGAGAGTTCCCCTCAGGTTATGACCCCGTCTGGGAAGATCTTCTTCTCCGCCATCACCAAAAAGCCTTCCACTGCATGGTGGGAGGAGGCGACCAGATCTATTGTGATCCATTAACACGTGAACCGGAATTGCAGAGTGGGTCCTCTCGGTCTTCCCCTCGACTGAGAGAGTTGACGCTCGCAGCCTGGATAAACGCCCCTGATCGAAAGCGCAAGCTTGGACATCCACTGACAGATGAAATGGTGGGAGCTGTCCTGTCCTTCCACGTCAGCTGACAAGTCTAGAAGGGAGCAATTGATCGATTCTAGTGAGCCCTACCAGGAAACATAGCCGGTTTATAGGATTGATGGATAGCTTCAACCACTACTGCAAGATGTTCCGAAGCAACGCGTTCAGCAGAGCAAACTCGTCAATTCCCATGTGATCAATTTTTACTGTCAAATAGTTCAAGCTGACTATCAGGGTGAATATGCTAGACGACCATGACCTGATTGGTTTGTCCCACGTTTCATCCAAGCTCTATCTCGCTGATGATCTTAGATGGGTTCGGAACGTATGACGACGAGACTCAAGCAGCACCTGTCATGTCCTTTGTGGGGTCCCGTGGTTATTTTGTGAGTAGACTTTAAGCCGGAATGATACACTCGGCTAACTTATAGTGGTTCCTACTTTTCCAACTGTTTATCAATGACCAAATCGACGGTGTCAACCCTTCTCCCAATACTCACCCTATTCGTAGTCTTATCATTGGTTCTTCTCCCGGACCATGGATCCCATTTCCCTCCCATTCCCTCTTAGTTTATCTTGGTCCTCAAGTGACATTACTAGCTATCGACTGTCGTGCCGAACGTAAACTTCATCAAATCTGTCGACCAGAAACATATTCTAAAATCTTCACCGAAGTTCAAAAACTTCAGAATGTTCAACATCTTGTCATCCTCCTCGGTGTACCCATAGCTTATCCACGTATGTCTTTCTTAGAACATTTCTTAGATCTTAAATGGAATCCCGTCAATGTTCTGGCGAGACATAACGCTCTGGGATTAGGAGGCATGGTCAACAAATTCAATCAAGCTTCTGAATTGTTGGATGATCTGAACGACCATTGGTGTGCTAATGTCCATAAAAAAGAGAGGAATTGGTTAGTCATGGAATGTCAAAAGTTGGCTTTGGATATGAAAGTCAGAATCACTTTCTTAAGTGGGGATGTACATTTAGCAGCGGTGGGATGTTTGTTCACGAAAAGTAGAAGAGGGACGGGAGGACCAGAAGAAGATCATAGGTATATGTTAAATGTTGTGACGAGTGCTATTGTGAACACCCCTCCACCGGGAGGAGCGGCGAAGATGGTATCAATTTTGGGTTCACATAAACATAGGACCTTACGTGAGTAACATTTGTTTCGTTAGGAAAATGATTTCATATAGTCGTTTTCTCATCACACATTTTCTATTCCAGAACCTGACCACTTAATTTTTAAAAAATGTGCGCTGTCATGATATAGCACTTTCCTTCGGATTCATTGGATTGATTTACTGTTTCGTATGTTAGTCGGTTATAAGGGAAGAAGCTGACGTGCAGACGGTGAGCCCACACATTTGAAGGAGAGGAGAGGAGACGCTAATATCAGATCACCACACAGACGAGATGATGGTCCCTCTATTCGACAAGGATACCGATGGGACACCTATGAAACGTAAAGTCAGTTCTGTTCCCGACCTGTTAGCCTGTAAGCTGATGCAATAGTTGGCCCAGCCCAGGAGGAACTATACGATTGTGCAATACCTTTCTTCTGGGGAGTTGGAATTTGACATTAGGGTTGAGAAGTCTCAAGGAGCTGGGGAAACAGTCAGGTTAGTTGTCCACAGCTTTTCACCTCTGTTATCTTCCACTCCCATTTCTCCTGATATCAATCCATTTGTAACACAAAAACCTTAACCTCCCTACTCTGTCACTGAAGAGCATACCTCCGCATCATTCATCCTTCGTGAGCTCATGTGATCTTTCTATCCTATCGTTCATCTCTCTCAGCGATTTGTGCATGATCTCTACACAAGCGACGAGTCAGCTGATCATGTATAGTTATCCCATTAAAGCCCCAGCTGTCAAATGGCAATCCTCACACAATCCCCTATCACGAAATGACCAGAATCAACTTCACGAGGGGAATGGATACGCGACGATGGGACATAAATCCTCTGGACCAGGAAAGAGTGGTAATGGAACGGGAGAATTGTCCAATGGACATTTCCGAGCGGAGACAAGATGATCAATCATTCATTTGTCACCTTTAATTGCGTAGGTCAATGCGACATGCTTGTTGATATTTTCTGGTGGTTCTTTTCCGCATGAACCCGGCCGCCCGAAAGGTCTTTCAAGTCCTGACTCATCTTATTCTCACGTTTATCCCTTCCCTTCCTGTCAGACGCCGTCTCGCAACATCCTGACTGATCAAGTCCTAACGCCGAACCTCTTCTTCCTGTCAAAAGCCGTCTTACAACATCCTGACTCATCAAGTTCTAACACCGAATACTCCTGATACTGTCAGGCATGTCCTGGAAGCTTGACCGTCAACCGCCGTCCGGATTCACAGGAGTACCCCAGTACCGGGTTTTGTTCAAACGCGCAAAGATGCGTACAAGGATGAGGGTGATCGTCGGCCATAATGGGAATTATTAATCAGCTCATACAATTTAGACATTCCCCAATCCAATTATCCAAATGTCAGCCCGCCAGCCCGTCAGGCCGCTTGAATGGTCATTCTTGTAAATTGTCGTACGGAAGGCGTTACAAACTCGCAATTACGGTCAGTCGGTCAATAATTCTAAGTCGCCGAGGAAGAAGGGAACATTGTGTGGGGGTTTGTTTCTTGAAGACGAAAAGATCGGATAAACATGTTCCCGGTTCCCAAGTTTCCGGTGTTTGAACTTACTGTTTCCGTGTGATCCATCGATCATTCATGAAACCATGGTATTGGATGAAAATCCGTGCCCATTTTCGTAGATCCTCGAGCATAGAGGTACGAATTCAAAGACAAGATGCTGAGTACGAGTATGGTAAATTCAGAAGGGATCTACTGTAAGCTAACAAATGGGAATGGTAGGGTGATGATAAAAGGTGCCTTGATCGGTCCTGTCTCGTTGGAGCTTCGAGGATTTTTGGAAGATGTCACAAACTTACAAGAAACCACTAGCGAGGTCACATTGACGACGCCCGGCGCCCAACGCCCCAACGCCCCTCCCTCTTTCGTCGCCGGATCCCCAGACCTTGGTGACATCCTTTCCCCCCTCCCTTGCCGCAACTCGGCTTGATGGTCTCAGTCCTCGGCATACCGGTGTTACCCAACTTGGTATAGTTTTCACATACAACGGTTTCCCGGTTTTCCGGTATACCGGCCTTCCGGTCAAGTTTGATGTTCGAGTTTTTCGGGACATATTCGGGAGGTTTGTATGACGTAATCTTCTCTTTCTTCGTAGATCTCAAAACGAGAAAAGATGAAAGACGAAAGACGAGAGAGGAGATTTTACACGTTAGGAGCTAGTTGGTAACCCTCGGCCTCGGAGAATCAGAGTTCTCATCTCTCTCACCTCCACTCTCAAAGGTGTTCAATGTGAGAAAGGTTTGATAGACATTATTATTGACGTATAACGTAGCTTCTTTCACTTACGTCTTGACTTTTGCGTACATCATTTTATTCCACCTTATCTACGTTTGACTCTACAATTTTCAACTTACCACTCATCGTGGATAAAACCATACCGGTAAGTGGAAGATCAAATTTCCAGTATCAAGATCTTTGAAGAGATACTGACGGTAAACTAGCTGCTAGCTGCTAGGAACACAAACCACATATTCACCGCCCGTTTCGTTATCGTGTCATCACCTAACGACGTCCCAGAACCTTGGAAACATCTACCCTATACTCCGAACTTTCTCAAGCCGAAGAATTTACTACAACGGTGTGACCTAGATCTATGTGGGAAAAGTAAACTCTCGATATCTCGATATAGATATCGTGCCCAAAGTAGGAAAACAGCTACTGAAGCACACTGAAAAGATTACGACTTGTTCCTCTTCGAGAGTCGGATCATATAGCAACTAGCCCCAGTTGGGTAGCGCAAAGGTACTGTATCTCAATACGCCGATCATCGCTAGACGAGTTTTTAGCTTGGACCTTTTGAGGGTCAGAGCGTCCGGCAGGTTTGTGCAAGGTACCCCTAGTATCCGACGGAATAAATAGCGGAGAGCGGCGGTTGATGTCCGAGAGGTGTGACGCACAGGCACACAAAGTCGGGCGCAGCATTCCTTCTCGCTTGTTTTAAACAATCTTTTCTCTTCTCACTCTTCTCTCATACTTCATAGATCATCGTATCCCAAAACCCCGCAAAGTTCATTGGAAGACTGTTGAAAAAGTCTCAAAGAACAACTCGATCCGAAAAACTCTTCACTTACTCTTTCGACGATCGACGAAACACTAGTGACCCACCCCCTTTGGAACCCCCCCTCGTCGTCAATCCTGCAACGAGAATCATCGTCGTACTCTTCCTTCCATTTCCCCTGAACACCTGTTCATCATCTCATCACCTCCACTATAGTATTCGTACTTGACTGAGATTTTTTCAATCATCCCTTGCCGGTCGCCCGTCATACCGGAAGCACTTAGAATCTCAACTCCGAGCGCCGAGCATCGACCTTTGACAATCGTTTACTTGGCATTTCTGGACATAACGACGATTACTATAAGAAGTACCTTTGATTTCGGTCATACTTGTATTCTTGACAAAGGTAAAAAAAAACAGCAGTAAAAGAATTCTGTAGGCCGAGGAAGGACTTGGTTGTGCGACGCTTTCTCTGAGAACTCTTTAGACAAGAACCGATTCATACGCCCGTCGCCACCGTCCCCTTGGCCCTTCGGCAGGTCGGCAGTAGTTGGAGGGTGAAAAAAACCGGTGTTTGAATCTAACTTCGATTAACAACTTGAACAAAAAATCGGATCTTCTCAAACACATCGATTCATTCGAGACGATCTACTTTCGATCAGTGGGAGATCTCTCTCTACGCCCAAGCTAAAACTCGCAGCTCGCGGTCCAGTCCAGTCTCGATCATCCTCCCCTCCTCCAGGCCGTCTAGCCGTACCGAAAGAGACTAGTCGAGCGATCGTGAAGGGATAGACAGACGTAAGCCTGTCCCTCTAGCTCGAAGCGACCCGACAGAGAGAAGTCACATTGAAGTTACACACCCGAATACGCTGTACGCCGACGCCGGGCGGTTCCGACATTTTCTTTCACCTTTGGAACAATCGTGCAATCGGGTCATTACTCCTGATCTCCGTACCGACCGAAATTCCTTCCTTCGCCGTCGACATCACCGGTCAATCAATCGCCGAGACCGGGTCGTTATAAGTAACACAAGTGACGAATACTTGAAGTCTTCTTCAGCCTATACTTCGAATTGTATAACACATACAAGAACAAAAGATCTTTTGAAGTCAAATATGCGGACGAGAAATATCTATCGCACAGATCTGATGATACCGACTGTGAAGATAGATGTCACTGTGAGTGTTCTTTTGTCTACAGACACGAGGAGGAAAAAGCTAATGAAAAGATTGACATAAATTGCCCTTTCAGCTACCTCGGCGTCTTACATCTCTTATCCGGTGAGTCTTCATACTTCTCCTTCCCAACTTATTCCTCTATCTCACGAGTCGCTGATATGGCTGGAGTCGCATGTTTCATGAGCTACCTAATCATATCTCCACCGGTCTGCAGATCACAGAGAGCGAATGGAGAAGGAAAAGATATGGAAGAGCCAATGAACTGATATCAGCCATTGAGAAATATCACACCTCTCAACCTAATGCAAACTTCGAACCTATCATTCGACTACTTCCTTACAACCTTGACGAAAACTTGACAGAACGACCCCTACCAAGAGCAGAGTACAGACAACAACGTCTTGGACTCGAGAGGGCGGCACTGGCGGAGAAGAATTTCATGGAGAAGTTTGCCGCTATCGGGGTGGATGCGTGAGTTCGGGTCTCAACTCTTTTCCCTGTCGCTCTAGCATAACCTCGCCCCTTCGCATTCACTATTCTTCACTCGGGGATATACCCTCACAAATTCTCACCAGAACTTGGGCAAATGAAAAAGATCAGGGTTCAGCTCACCCTTAGCAACTCCGGGGGCCTCATCTCCTCTCCTCATTTGTTCAACCGCATTCTCACTCATGCACTCTTCATCGCTCCCGAAACACAACTCCCTATCGCTTTACAACTCTTTCACGCTATTCACGTAGACGCCCGACATCCTAGCGATCGCGCCCTCATTGCCGATGCAGCCGTCGAGCATGGTTTATTTCCGACTATCACGAAAGCGATGCTTTGGATGGAGAGGGATGAGTGTGACGCTCAAGTAAGAAGGGCGTATGTGACAGCTAGACGCTTAGGTGTGACTGGTGTCCCTTTCTACGTCTTTGAGGATCGTTGGGCTTTGAGCGGGCTGCATGGGGTGGAGGAGTTTGTCTCTGTGAGTGACAAAGCGTGCTTCTATTTCCGCACTTCTCAATTCCGTTCGTCATTACTGTTCCCTTGTGTCTCCGATACACAGTTCACTCCTTGATATCTCCCAGAAGGACCCTCTCCAGGCTCAAGACATTCTGTCGCTACGTCGCTACGGCAATCGAAGGATACATGGTTCATGATTCTCCCAACCAATTCGCCTCCTTTTTGATCCAATGACGGAGACACGAAAGATCGGAAAAATCGACCTCAGCTGACGAGTTAGCTTTTCGATAAATTGTCAAGAGGTACCTCCTCGTCAACTCCATCACCCACCACAACCGTCTCCTCACCTGAACCAAGAAAACCATTGATTCCCTCACCTCTATCAAATCCTGCGTCTCTCAGTATCGTATCTCCTTCATCTAGATTGCCAACTACTACCGACCCAACAGATACAGATCAGTCCGAGTAGCTGTCAGGTACATTAATTTTCCATCTACCCTTCATGGTGCTTGGAAACGATCTACGAATTGAGGACGATATTGGCACGAGTTTTGAGCACAGTAAAGGGCAACGTTCAACATGTTACTCTAATGGAATTTTGGGGCGCACGTTACAGCGGACATTTACAAGTCAGGAAGCGATGAGCAAGTATCTAGTGAGAAGAATGACGGAAGAGGGAAGAGGAGAGGAGAGAAAGAAAAGAGAGACGAGGCAGTTCAACTGTGACACTATTACCGCAATTCATTTCCACATTCAACTTCTTGTAAAAAAATGTATGCATTTAAGATCACGAGCGTCGATAAAGTCGATACCAATACCTTGTATTTTCCAACTTTGTAGGCCATCCTGAACCTAATCCTTCTGATAGACGATACCATCTGCTATCTTCACTCCTTACCAATGTCCATTCCCCTTGTTCTCTCTTGCTTCTCTTTTCCTTTCCCGCTCCATTTGTTATTCCCAATCCTTCCTCTTCCTCTACTGCTCCTTCGACCTTCTCCTGGCTTTTCGTCCCTCTTGTCTCCTGCTCCAGTTCTTCTCCACCATCTTTCTGATTCCCTTCACCTCTTTCTGGTTGTCCGACATCCCGCCTTCCATTGTGTCCCTCTGTGGTATTTTGTCGTCTTTGGTCCGTCTCTTTACTGGGACCCAACATCACAGCATCCAAAACCATCCAACTAGGCCATTTTCGTCCTTCTTCCCCTAGACTGACATCGGAAATATCCGACGCGGAATCGACCACTAATAATAACGTCCCTGGTGGTACATCGCTAAGATCACGGAGCAGTCGGATGGTTTGGGAACGTGATTGAGCAAGAAGTTCGGAAAGTGTGAAAAGAAGAGTAATGAGTTTAGGTCTTTTCTGACGGAGCAGAGTTGGGAGATGATATTTGTCTCGGTTGTTATCTGATCCAATCGAGGATTTGTCGTCTAGATCAGATGGGCGAGGATCTTCCTGTGAGGGCTGATGGGGAGATATTAGAGATGACGTGTTGATTGAATTGGAAGCAGATGATAGTTCCGTGACAATGGGGTGTGGGTTATGTATATCACCCTGAGAAGTTGAAGGTGACTGTTTGATTGACCGAGGACTTGAATGTTCTGAGCTAAGATCTTTATCAGGTTTTAGATCCGTTGAGGAGAGAAGATCTCCTTCGATGTATTCCATCACTAAGGGAATATCCCATTCTCTTTGTATGCTCTCAAATAGCTTTCCCAGTATCGGACCCCATGGACCGATGTCCACCGCCGTCCAACGATACTTTAGTCCGGTCGGTCTATCCTGAAGTCCCTGTTCAGAAGGGGAGTTCTGAGTCTTTTGTGTCGCGAGAGGAAGGGAATTTGAAGTGGATGATAATGATTGTGTGTTGTCGATTGAGTGAGAGGACGAATGAGAGTGGTTGGTGATAGATGCGATAAGGGAAGAAATGGCTAATAATTCTGATCCTGCTCCTCCGCCTAACGAAATAATATCAATGATCTCCTCTTTATTACCCCCACTCCCATCTTTGATCCCCTTTTGCAATCTGAATACCTCATTTTCCTCCTTTTGACCCTCATTGTCCATTCCCTCCTTCTGAGATCTCGACTTCATCAGACGGTCATCAATCTCCTCCTCCTCGTCATGTCTTGAAGGCAAACTGGGTCTGAACAGCCCTCTAATAGCTCCAAGACGTATCATCAACTCCCTATAACAAACCCCTCTACTAGGTACCCATCTTCCCACATATACTTCCAGCAAGACAGGATTGGTGAATACCTCTAGCCATTTTCTGTTGTATAACAGCGCTTTGACAGTTTGCACGCTAGTTGAAAATGTTGGGTTGTCCAGAGTTTGCCTCAGTGCTCGATGTACCACAACGAGCAAGTCTGATTCTGTCGGACTGTCGAATTGTTTGATTGGAAGTGGAGGGAATTCGGAATTGTCAGATGGAGAGTCGGAGAGGTCGGGTTGAGAGGTAGGTTGAGAAGGAGGATGATGAAGTTTACGTTTAGGTCCATTTTGGTTTTTCTTTCTATGTGTTTTGGGTGGTCCACCATTCCGAGATCTGTGAGTCATGATCAACCCTTTCACTCAATGTCTTCAGTCCGGTCGCAAATTGATCACAGAATCACAGGATGAATGGCAGAATCACAGGATGAATGGCAGAATCACAGGATGAATGGCCAGAGTAGAGTAGGAAGGGGCAGTCAAAAGTTCACCAGGTTGAGAGGTGGAGCCCCACAAACGGCGAGCCCCGCTTGCGTTTTAAAATCACGTGATCTACAGAGGATATATAAACCTCTTTCTCCCCACCTCTTCCTCATCAAAAGCTATGGCCTCACTGCCATGCCGACCGGTTCGTTAACCACTCCGGGACGGTGCTACTGAGAGGGTATTCAACACTAGACGAACGGATTAATGCCTCGGGCCCATTAGGAAACCTAGTCTCTTCTTTTCAATGAGTGACGGGGTGCTGGCGGCTTGATACATTTGGTTTTTTTTTGTCGTAGGATGATATGCAACGATGTTTGTGTTCGTCTTCACTGCTGTCAGTTTGTCTCACTCAAACTTTCTCATGTACACTCATCGTCGTCATATACATCCATGCTCATACGACATGAGGCTCATCGCTGAGAATTTGGAGATCTTTCGAGAGTTCCCCTGTCGACTTCCTGGTGCTGGTGGACGGTGGAGAACAGTTTCGACGGAACCAATTTCCTACCAGCAGGAGACCCAAGCCACGTGGTGTAGATCACGTCCGCCTCTCTCTCTCGATGTCTCACTCCTCCTCCACGACACATGTTCTAAACTGCCTAGCGCGCCTAGAGTACTAGAGTAGACTGCTGGCAGTCAAAGCAATTCATCATGGACTCTTCGACTTTGGTATCAAGAGCAAGAGTACAGCTTCCGGCGATACACAATGTTACATATCCTAATCTCGTCAAAGAGCAAGAGGCGTCTTCTTCTAGACTGGCCAGACAGGAACGTCAGGTGATCAGTAAGTCTTTCTCCGTCCCTTAGCTGAGTATAGGGGGACCGTTTGCAATGGATCGTTATCTCATATCTTCTACCCTGCTGTTTGGGACTCGACGGAATGAGGCTATTCCTCGACTCCTTCTCCTTTCTGGAAACAGTGCGGAAGTGGTCGTTCACCAGTTTGATTATCTCTTCTTACTTGCCCACACAGACAAAAGCTAGTCTCGTGCCTGCCTCTCAGATAAACGGTCATCGGCGAGCAAATAGCTCCTCTCATATAGGCACCATGGAATAGCGGGTCTGGACTGCGTTATCACCATCGATGAGGTGGGAATATTGAAGTTAGCCCGGAATGGACGACGTCAAATACAGGCCTCACAGCTCACACACAGCCCTCCCTACAGCTGCCGATCTCTTCGTCCCTTCTCTTCCAGGTATACCAGACCTTGCTTTTCATCCCACGTGATTCATCCTGTCATCTTTTCTGCTTTTCAGTTGACCAACGCAGACACCCGCTTAATGTCTACGCAGGAGAACTGCCGTCGTACCCCGGAGAAGGCAAGGGTGGTGGGGAAGGAGATACGGGAAAGGAAGCGCAGATCTTGTGGGTCCACTCTCCCATTTTCATCTTTGCTCCAATCTTATGACGCTACATTTTCCCCATCGGTATGGTCATTGAATGACTAGCCCCCTGTGGCTTCCTGCATTCTTCGTCCGGGCTTATGCCAAGCTCGCTCCGAGCAATGCTTCTCTTTCCTCCACTATCTCCGCCATCAGGTCCCGGTTCGGAAAGACTGATGAGGTCCCGGCCGAGGTTAGGTGACTTGCTGACCTGACAGCTTCATGATGATCCGTGCACGTCGGTCGGCCGGTAGACAACGGGTCATATTCTGGTTCAATGTAAATCCTCAAACCGAGGTTGCTCGTGAGCTAACCATGCAGGGCGGCCCAGGATGCTCTTCGTTCGATGGCTCGCTCATGGAAGTTGGACCATTTCGAACGATTCCCGCATCTCAGACCACTTCTGGAAAGGTGGAACTGCGGCTTGTGGAGGCGGGGTGGGAAGAGTTCGCAACTGTCGTCTTCGGTGAGTTTTACCTCACGCTCTATGTCATGTGTGCATATGTGAGGGTGCTTTGGTGTGACGTCCCTTCCGAATAGTGTTCCATATAGGACGAAGTGAGAGTCATCTCTCTCTCCAACTCCCGCCTGGCCGCCTGATTTACTGGATGAAATGAGACATCGACTCAATGCGAGCTTTGCCATACACAGAGTCTGTGCGACTAACAGGCAGTCGATCAACCGCCAGGCACTGGCTACTCCTTCGTACCCACCAATAACTACCTTCATGAACTTGATCAGGCTAGTGCGCACCTCATACAATTCATGCACAACCTGTACCATGTTTTTCCCGATTTAAAAGGACAAGATGTAAGCCCTGTCCAGAGTGTTCAATCATATTTGGGACTGACGTAGTAGACGTATCTTGCAGGTGAATCCTTTGCAGGTCAATATATACCTTATTTTGGTGAGTTTTCCCGTACACCAGAGATCACAAGGCTGACTCTCCAGCGGACGCTCTACTAAAGACATCTACTCTGCCAGGATTTGACTTAAAGGGGATTGCTATAGGAAATGGGTGGATAGATCCCAAGCAACAGTATCAGGGATATGTCGATTTCGCTTACGAGAAGGATTTGATCAAACCGGGTTCAGCTGTGAGTTCTGTTCCATAAATTGATCGTCTGGTGTTCCAACCAGTTGCCCTGATGTCTTCGACTTCGCATCGCCAGAAAAACATGCACTCGAGTATCCTGCTGACTTGGCAGGAAGCAGATGCTCTCGAAAAGGCGATGGAACGATGTCAAACCGGTATTGACAAATACCCTGATGACGCGACCACTCCAGTCAACATCGACAACTGTGGTCAGGTCATGGAGATGGTAACCGAGCCCTTTCAGCAGGAACTGAACGGTAAAAAGCAATGTATGAATGTGTACGACGTTCGATTAGTGGATGACTGGCCTGCATGCGGGATGAATTGGCCACCGGATCTGCCAGATGTCTACGACTTTTTACGGGTTCGGTCGCACTTTGAGTTATAGTAAATATGACTGACTGTCAGCGAACCGACGTCATTTCTGCCTTGCACGCGACCATCAAAGATACCGCTTGGGTGGAATGCAGTAATCGCGTGTCTTCCGAGCTCACGATGCCAAACTCACCAGCGGCCGTCCACCTCATTCCCGGAATCTTGGAGAAAGGAGTACATGTACTCATGTTTGCGGGCGCAGAGGACCTGATATGTAATTACAAGGGTATAGAGAGGATGTTGGAGCATATGACATGGAACGGAGCTACCGGCTTCGAAGTGAGCAGATTTCTTCTCGTACTCCTTCCCGCAGCCCTGTAGTACTTTCGTCGATGTACGGTTGCTCATTGTCAGGATGTTCCGGCTGAGGGATGGTATTTCAACGACACCAAAGTCGGAGCATGGCAAACCGCTCGGAACATGTCTTACGCCAAAGTCAGTGATCTATCTTTCCGAATTCTCCCATGCTGATTGAGTGAGATTTACGACGCTTCCCATATGGTCGGATTCGATGTTCCGGCCGTAACAGACGACATGATCCTTCGGTTCATGGATGTGGATCTATCACTCTTACCAGGCTCCGTGGCTTCATCGCCCAGTCGGATAGGCGATGCAGATAGAGTTGTCGTCGGCGTATCATCTAGCACAGCCGCTGGTTTGGCTTTGTTGAAAGGAGGTTCAACCCCTTGGGAAGGTGCGCACCTTGTTGTTTGCTTTTTCCCGCCATCGCCTATCAATCCTCAATGCTATGCAAGGATAGGATAGGATATAGCCTACGAGAACCATGAGCTAACTTCATAGCGTGGTACAATGCCGGTTCTGCCCTCCTCATCCTCCTCGTTCTCGCGGGTATAGTCGGCGCTTACCTCTACTTCCGTCGTATCGGGCGGATCAGACGACACCGTCTCGGCGGTGTTAATCTACGCGATGTCGAAGATGCCTCTGCGGCCGAACGAGTCCCATTAGGAGCAGAAAGGATCGAACTAGAAGCTGTGGAGCAAGCGGAGTCGTATGAGTTGAATGATAGACGCCGGAAAGCCGCAGGGGGGTTGGGGAAAGGAAAGGGAAAGTCGAGAGTCATGGACGGGGAAGAGGATTGGAGGCAAGGAGAAGAGGATGGACATGGGAGAACGGTATTCGCTCTGGAGGACGACGACGAAGATGAAGATGAGAGAATGCGGAGCACATGAAGGATAAACGTGGGGTGTGCGATTTGCGCTCATCCTATGTATGTTGTGAGCTCATATCACCCACTCTCATCGGTCGGAAGACGCTGAATGCCAGCTTCTTTCATGCCTAAAGAAGATCTGTGCCGACCAATTCCCCTGCGGATGAATGCATTTCCCATGACACCCCATCTCTCGCTCGTCATCGCGGCTGACACAAAGTGGAACCTCTACTACGTCTGACGGGCGCGAACACCGGATTAAATTATCGAACTCACTATGTCAAGCTTCTTGGACCCCTTCTCATGACGTACGATCTCTCCCCATGATCATTGGACATTTCTCACCTGCACCGTTCTCGCACTGGTTCATTGGTTCGAATAAAAAGAACGGCAGCCTGGTGGGAAACCTAAAAATACTCGTTTTTCTCTTTCATTATCCGGATCATAGAAATGTTGACGGCGAGGTCCGTCCGGACAAGGTCAGAGGCAAGATGACGTGGTGAGATAGTTGATATCCCCCCCTCCCCCCCGTCCCCCTCCGTATTGTGCAATAGGCGTGACATGGGAAAACAAATCGCACGCCTTCTTACATCCCACGATCCCGTCCGAGGGTGGATCTTCCAGTATCCCGCGATTTTGTCCGAGAGGCGGTACGCGCTAATACGATCCATTCTTCTTCACACATAGGTAGTCGTATTTGGACAAGCGTCTCTCCTCCCTGTAGGTTGAGCGTGGAGGATATAATCGGCGAGGGGGGAGTACAGTTGTTGACACATCACTCTCATTCCCAGTAGACGGCTACGTTGTAAGACATACCACAATGGCACAGAATTCGATGGATGCAACAATTCCTGACAATGTGCTTCTCTATGAAGAAGCTGATGTGCGTAAGGCCTTGTCCAGTGGCACTTTGAAAAACGGCACTCAAGGAATGGCAGCTGCAGGCTGGAAGACTAGAATGAGTGGCTTGACAAGACCTCGGAACTACAGCGGAAGTCAAGCACTCAATGAGGAATATCGAGATCTGCAAACAGGCCACAAAATCCCTGGTGGTCAAGTGCAATTTGTGGTAGTCCGTGAAGATGATACCCAAACACTGTATGCTCACACTCCAACAAGGATGAGAAGATTGATAAAGATGTACGGCGCATTGCCCAGGGGTACCTATGAGTCATTGGGAAACAATATTGAGGCCTTGATCAATCCTGCGCTGACCCCAGCCACAAGTCGGACTCACAGGCATTCACATGTTTGTGGAGTAACCTTGAGTGAGCTAGAGAAAGCAGTTACACATTTTCTGCAGCGTAAGACACTCACCTCCAAGAGTGTCACAACCCTGCCTTCTGATTGGCAGGAACTTGGCTCTACCACAGTATATGTCACCCCACTTGTCACAATGGAGAAAAAACATCAAGAACTGTGCACCTTCAGTACATCAGATGTGTGCAGAAGATAAAACTATAGGCCATGACAACATGATGGGTACTCTGGCCCTCCTGTCAGCTGCAGGATGCAACACTATTTATTGGACAGAGTCCTCAAATTCCTTTTATTCCAAGAAGGCAAAATATCACAAGCTGCCCCAGTATAGTTGGGATCCGAGGAGAGAGAGCTTCACAGGCACTGTGTTGCGACCCGTCCTTGTGAGACCTGAAGAACAAAGACGGAGTGGAAGATAAAGGTTTAGAGGGTCTTGGACCAAGACGAATGAAGATGGTCCGCGGTACTGTGAAGTGATCAGATGATAGTCAAGTCAAGAAAGTATAAGTCAAGAAGGATAGGATAGCTTGGAAGGATCGAGTGGTCAAGCTAGTATGTATCAAACAAGGATGACACTTCTGTAAGAAGTGCTCCCGAAGAGGTCTGATAAATATGAAATGCAAAAGATATTTTGATCCTTGGGAAAAAGGATCCATGGGGCCAACAGGGGGGTTTATATATCCTGCAGAGCGAGGTTATCGTTGAAGAGATTCCCATTGGGAATCTCACCTAAGTCTTCACCAGAAGTTCAGTTACGTCATTCTTGAACTGAAACGTGATATCTTGAATGAAATCGAGGCGTAAACCTCTATTCTCTTCTGCGAGACTTCTGTGAGACTTCACTGAGAACCTTTCTCTCTGAGGAATGGCCCGGACCCTTGGATGGGGAAGTCATGATGAGTAGGGTCATGACACACTGTGTCACATAGTGTTACGAGGTAACAACCATCAGGGAAGGACATCTAACTTGGTAGTATTAGACAGAAGTGTCGCAGGCGGGGTCTAATCCCCAAGGGATAGTGTTACGGGGTAACAACCACCATGGAAGGACATCAAGCTCAATGGAACTGGGTGGAAACGGGTCAGTACAGACAGGAAATAGCTGCATGAGGTAGGGACGGGTTTTCCTCTTTTGAGATTTTCCAACTGGGTTTGTGTAACAGTACTGGAAACACAAGCACTAAGCTGCGGGTTGGGTTGAACTCAATGGAACTCTGTAGAAGTCTAGGTGTAATGCATATGTTAGGTGACGGACCAAAGCCGTGACACTTCACAGCTGCACCGAATTCTCCCTGTGACAGAATGAAGACATGACACACGGAAGAAATCACCCTCACCACACATGACACTTCACATGACACTTCTTGATGCCTGATCATACTCTAGCAACCTGACCCCATCATGCATGACACTTCTGACTCAGGAAGCATGAAGATCAAAAGCCCTATGCGTCTTCAGAGATGCAAACTTCAAGAAGGTAGGAAGCACTCCATGCATGTCATTTCTCTACTTCATATGTGTGGGGACATGCAACTAGCTCTGAAAGTATCTTTCTCTAGGAGTGGTGTGGAATGGTGTAGCTGAAATGTTTGTCACGAGACCAACTAACCAGCATTGGCACGACATAACAGTGCTCTTCAGAGACAGCGGCCTAAACCACTGTGCCAGAAGGCCTATTAACCAGCGGTTACTGCAAAACGCCGGTCGCTGGTTGGATGCCCAACCCAAACACAACTCTAAACAAACTGACTTGTCACTAACCAATCTGACTTGTCACTAACCAAACTGACTTGTTACTTCATGACAATCTTCCACTGGTCATGAACCAGATGGTCATGCCACTTTGATGCAGCACAGTGTCACGAACTATGTCGTGACACCTCGATTATTCCACCAACAATGACCCTCCTTTGACCATCAAAACCCCCATCACGCCTTAACCTCTTTACTCTACATGTAACTCAGGACATCTGAGACCAAGTACGGCGAAGTTAGACGGAGTTAGGCTAAGTAGGGACAATGGGAGCAGAAGTGCGGCGAAGTTAGACGGAGTTAGGCTAGGTAGGGACAATGGGAGCAGAAGTGTCAAGGATACTGCCCACCCTGGGACAGAGGACAAAGGACAAGGGGACAAGGACTAGGAGTGACAAGGAATATACTTAAGATAACAAGACTGAGTCCAACAAGGAATGGGACTGTGACCCAAGGAATGTCTCTGGCTTGTCTTACAAGGTTAGAGGAACTGGACTGGACTGGACTGGACTCCAAAAAGGGTGGCAATGGAAATGACTTTTGATCAAGAACTAAAGAAGAAGTATGTAAAACTATGAGGGGTTTATATCTATAAAACAGGTGTTCTACCAGGTGGAGTCGTCCTGCGTAGGAAACCGTTGTAATCCTCGCCTTCCCTACTGTTTTCTAACTCACAGCAACTGACTGCGCCCTGTTCTCGCCGTGCTGCATATAATACGCTGTTGACTGCACGCAGAAGTACGCATGACGACGTAAACCATACGTTTGCCTAAAATCTAACTAAACTAAAGTCTTGGGTCTAATGCCATACCAGGCATACTAACTGAGAATAACATAACTAACTAAAGGTTCAGGTCTTTTGCCTCAAAGGCATCAGAGCAGAACTAAAACATGCGGAAACTGATACTTGTGATTCATGACAGGAGCTCCCCCTCTAAGGGCGAAGTCCTCTGAGCCGGGATGACCTACGCTGAGGTCTTTTGAAAGTTTGTGGAGTGTTTTGTTGTGAAGGTTGTTTTGTACGAGGAGTTGACTGATTTGATGTCAAGGACGGGAAGTGCTGACTAGGATCTTTGAGATGTTGATGACGGAAGGCTCTAAAAGCTGTAGTGTTGTGAATTTCTTCCCAAGGTTCCCATGAGTCATGAGCACTGGAGTAATCTCTCCAATGTACTAAGTAATCATATCCTCCATCATTACTGATGCGAGAATCCAGAATTCTATCAATGATGTATTCTTGTTCTCCTTCAACTTCAATCCTTGGTGGTGGATCTTGAGGTTGACTTGGAAGACCTGAGCGCACTGGCTCTAAGAGGTTAACATGGAAAACAGGGTGAATGTTCATACTAGGAGGAAGGTCGAGTTTGAATGCCAGAGGTGAAGGTGTGGCTTCAATGATCTTGAATGGTCCAAGCATGCGTTGATCAAGCTTGATTGATGGCCTTGAGGTTTTGATATTTTGTCGATTAAGGAACACCATATCTCCAACTTTGAAGATAGGTTCACCTTCTTGAGTGATTTCTTTGATCTTACGATCATAGAACTTGGAATGAGATAACTGCGCCTTCTTGATGTTGTTGATGAGTTCATTGTGAAGATCACGGAGTTTGTTGATGTGATCTGAGGCTGCAGGGACAAAGGTACTAGGAAGGGGTGGTGGACTAGAAGGATCAAGGGGATGGTGTCACAATCGTCGTTTCTTCTTCTCTACTGACCGACGGTCGACAAACCTCGGCTAACTACGTCGTAGTGGGGCGTCGTTGTCTCACTAAGACAGGGTACTCGTCGAGGAACTACGGCTAACTTCGCCGTAGTGATACGTCGAGTGGTAAAC